>NC_132918.1:41700435-42016768 GCF_047675955.1 Chlorocebus sabaeus
GTTAGGTTTAATCCCCCTGTGCTTCATGTTGCAAATTAATTTATTCCTTAAAAGCAAAAAATAGCTTTGTTCCAAAGGTCTCAACTGAAAAATTCTAGCATATTAAATCTCCAAACTTGCCAGAATTTGGATAATTTTCAAAAGTAACAAATGATCTAAATTAATACTTTAAAGTTAAAAAAAACTAGCCTAAAGAGATTGTATTTTCTAAGTATTCACTCAATATTGCATACAAATACCCATCTTTATACCAATAACAACAATAAAATTAGAAAACAGTTTTAAAAAACACCTGTAATTACGTTAGCACATGAATTATTTTCATTTTTCCACATTTGCTCGTAGGTTACTTCCATACACATACATGAATTTTACCTAGCTTTAAACACAGCATAAACACAGTTCTGCGTTTTTATTTTTGTTTATAAGAATTCAGATGTCTGTTAGGGAATATAAACATCATTATAAGGTGAGAATTTCTGACCATGTAATCCTAGATTAGAGGTCAAAAATTATAAATTATAATTTTATCTTTATCATTATAGTAAGATCTGGGCTAAATTCTTCCATTTTATGGAATGACATGCATTGGAAGAAACTTACACAGGATATTGAAAAATTCATTCTTTTTTTTCTGAATGAAAAACCACCAAACAAAAGTAGTTTATGAAGTATCCCCTAAGTATGGCCATGTGTCAGAAGTTTCTCTTTTTACCCACAGGTACCTTCTGGATACCTCCACATGGTCCCAGTGCACTGAACCCAAGCACATTGTGGAGTGGAATGTATCTCTGTTTTCTATCCTCTTGGCTCTTGGTGGAATTGAATTCATCTTGTGTCTTATTCAAGTAATAAATGGAGTGCTTGGAGGCATATGTGGCTTTTGCTGCTCTCACCAACAGGTAAGAACCTGCATAAAAATGTCGTAGTCTGGCCCTGGTGTTAATATACCATTGTTTTCATCATAAAGAAAAAGGCAAAGCCAAACATGCTCAATCTACCAGCATTTATTCTGATATCATGTTTGTAGCAACACAATTATAGCATTCACTTTAGCTGTCAGTAACAAGCTTCCTCGAGTCTCACAGTCACAGGATTGTCTTAGTTCTTTGCAATTGGTTCTATGCACACAGGAACATGCTGCCCATAGACACAGTGCTCCCTTCAGGATCTAATTCACTGCCTCTGCTCTGGCTGCAGAGACAGAAAAAAAAGCGATGTCTACTCTTTGTTTGCTGTCATATTCCCAACTAATATACATAAGTAATAGCCAACCATTCCATGCATCAGGCACTACACTAAACCCATTTTTCAGATAAGACTATGACTCAAATATTAAGCAATAGGCTTAAGATCACCTACTCAGGAAATGACAGGCTTCAAACCTTGAGTCATTTTATGCAAAAGCTCCTATATTTCACCTTTATTCCACACTTGCTGTTCTCCTGGATTTTCTGCAATTCCTTCCTAATAAGGAGTCATAAAAATGCCTAAGCAGTAAGTATGGAGAATCACTAGCAGCCTTTGAACAGCAGCTCATGAAAAGCCTTTCGTTGTGAAAGAAAACCAGGAAGCACTTGTTTCCTGATATGATTTAGGAGAAAAAAAAAAGGATTTGTTTGTAGCAGTGAAAGTTCTTGTTTCTATATCCTCCTAAAATATATATATTATTGAATTGATGTCAGTCCAGCTTTGATCCTATCTTTGAGAGGGTTATTTTTTGTCTTATATTTTTCAAACCAATTACTCCTCTGGTGCCAGATCTGTTAATTTTCTTTTAAAAATAAGACAAAAACCTAATGAAAATTAAAAGTCCATTGCCACCATGAAAAACTTTGCTGAAAATAGAAGGAAACTTTCTGTAATTTTTGGGGAAAGTTAAAATGAAATCTAGTCTTCCTTATCAGGCAAGTATAGCAAGATTAATAATTTCTTTGGCAAATTTCCAAGAAAATAAGGGAGTGGGAAACCTTCAATATGGAGCTTTTTTCAAGCAATATGGTTGGGGAACGGCAGAGAAGTATCCTCTGGGATTGCTGTAATGCAGCTTACCTTTAGCCTTGAATTTCATACAAGGCAGAGTTCAAACTAAGTGATTACTTGTACTAAATGCACTCAGTACATTTTGGGGACAAGCATAAAGAGCCGATGACCAAAATGGCTGAAGTGATGTGGCAGGGAGTGATACTCTCCTCTGATCTGAGGTAGTAAATACACTGGGTTTCCCAGCTGAGTCGCTGTAGGGATGGCTTCTTCTCAGATACCACAGGGAAGATCTGTTACCTTTGTTTATAGGACAAAAGACACTTTCAAAGGGCAGAGCTTTTCATGTAGAAGAGTCAGGTCTATAACTCGGTAGCATTTAACTTGAAAGGTTACCCACACTGAGCTCATATCGGTGTGAAACTTCCATGGCATTATCTTTTAAATCCCTAAGATTAATACCCTACATAAATGCACTCAAAGCAATGCAGCATCAGTATCCTGCAGTTTCCATGGGCCCTTTCGGTGGCTTTTACTCATGGAGGACAAGGGATCCGGTTTTGTTTAGGAAACATTTCGTGAGCATTGTCTAAGCCCTAAGTATGGTTGGCCTAAGCTTTGCTGAAGCTGAGGTCAGTCTGTTTATGTTTGCTTAAAATAGGAATTTAAAGGACTAAAACGTCATCATTATTTATCCTGATTATAACCTAATGGTATTTTATTTTCTTTACAGCAATATGACTGCTAAAAGAACCACCCCAGGACAGAGCTACAATCTTCCTCTATTTCATTGTAATTTATATATTTTACTTGTATTCATTTGTAAAACTTTGTACTGGTGTAACATACTCCTCATATTCTACTTTTACAAAGGCCTGTAAAGACTGGCATCTTCACAGGATGTCAGTGTTTACATTTAGTAAACCTATGTTTTTTTTTAAGGAATGAGGAAACAAACCAACTTCTGGGGGTAATTTACAGACTGAGTGAGAGTCCTCAGTATATCTGAGATAAACTCTATAATATTTTGGATAAAAATAACATTCCAATCACTATTGTATATATGTGCATGTATTTTTTAAATTAAAGATGTCTAGTTGCTTTTTATGAGACCAAGAGGGAGAAAATCCGACAACCTGGAAAGATTTTTGTTTTCACTGCTTGTATGATGTTTCCCATTCATACACCTATAAATCTCTAACAAGAGGCCCTTTGAATTGCCTTGTGTTCTGTGAGAAACAAATATTTACTTAGAGCGAAAGGACTGATTGAGAATGTTCCAATCCAAATGAATGCATCAAAACTTACAATGCTGCTAGTTGTTGTGAGTACTATGAGATTCAAATTTTTCCAACATATGGAAAGCCTTTTGTCCTCCAAGGACGAGTACTAGGGATCACGTGTTTAAAAAAAGAAAGGCTGAGATGACTGGGCCAGAAGAAAGATGGGAAACTGAATAAAGCAGTTGATCAGCGTCATAGGAACGGGGGAGGAGTGAGGGCAGGAGGACTACGAGGAAATACCTTCAAAACTAACTTGTTTACAACAAAATAAAGTATTCACTACCATTTTGTTGTTTAGTTTCATTGTCCTTAAAGTTCTCTTTTGTTCTTCCCCCTTTTTTGTTCCCAGTTTGCAGGTTATGTGGCCCCTGTTGCTAACGGCTTCCTGTCTTTTGGTTTCTTTATCCTAGTCTCTCTCCCTCATCCTCTTTCTCCTCTTCTTTCTCCTGTCTGTAAATTGCCATTGCTGTACCTGTGGGATCATCACCTCAGTTAGACAGTTGTCCTTTCTACCAGGTGCTGCAGGTATCAGCCTCCCTGGAAGGGTAACAGGCATTTTTCTCCTTACTTACAGGGTTAGGCTCTTTCAAGTGACAGGATTCCCGGACTTAATGGGAATTTTCTATAGAAATGTTCTGTTTTTGGTGTTCATTGGTCTGGACAACAGACAAGCAAATTTACAAAGAAGCATAACCAGTTGTTAGAAAGCAGAGCTCCTCCTGCGGGCAAGCTGCCCTGCAGTGGGCGGCCCCTGATTGAAGATTTCAGCCTATTCTGTCCACGATCCCTCTGGCAGGCTGGTGAAGCCTACAGACATCTTCGAAGAATAATGTTCATAAATACATAAAATGCATAGAATTATGAAGAAAACCAATACACTAGGATATTTTATGAAAAATTTTAAAAAATGTATAGTGTAGTTGTCTTGACAGCCAGCTCTGTCACTTCAACACCTGGGGACAGACAGCGATAACGTGTGTTCTAACAGCCTTCTAATGAGTGGGTCTAAGAACTATCGTACCTTTTTTTTTTTTTTTTTCTCTGAGCAGATTTAGCCAATATGCTAAGCACTTTTATTATTTATTTATTTTTATTTTATTTTCTTTAAGATCTGGGATACATGTGCAGAATGTGCAGATTTGTTACGTAGGTATACATGTGCCATGGTGGTTTGCTCCACCCATCAACCCATCATCAACCACATGCATTAAGTATTGGCCCTGTCTCCCCTTGTCCCCCAACCTCCCTAAGTATCATACTTTTGAAATACAATTTCAATTAAAATGATATTTCGAGATACCTGCAGCAAATTTAATGTGATATAAAAACATATGCAAATTTTTTATTGTGGATCAAAGTATGATCAGTATTACTGATGCTACTTTGGTTTGTTGCATAGTCATAATTAAAGGAAATACTAAATTTTTGTTATAAGTTAGTAAAAAATGACACTTCTTTCTCATCTAACACCCCACTCCCCCAGATATTTATCCATGGGGTCTTTTGGGAGTTCTTGGACACCAGATTAAAAACTCCTGCAATACAGGATCCAAGAACAAAGGCATGACAATCAGTCATAAGCATCATTTTTTCCTAAATCTATCCTCAAAGGAAATGGCAATAATAATTATCAACCATTATCATATTAACAGCAACCATTTCTTGAGTCCCTTCAGTATGTCACTTATTGTAATGAGTTTTACACATAATATTCCACTGAAATCTCTCAACAGCCCTAGAAGGTATTACTTGTCTCTATTTTGTAGACTCAAAGCTCAGTGAGGTTAAGTAATCTGTTCAAGGCCACATCTTTAGCAAATGAAAAAACTGTAGCAAAAAAACCCAAAAAACCAAAAAACCGAAAAAACCGATTTGAGTCTAAGTAGGTGTAACATGAACTCTGTGTTTCCCCTGCTCCTCTCCTCTGCTTCATCTACCTTCTCTGCCACCAGGGCCCAGGGGCTAGAGTCTTCCTCTTATCCTACACTGGCACTCAGATACTCCACCCGCCTAATGGGGACTTTGGCCCCTGAGAGCCTCAGTCATCCCTATCCTAGAGCCCAAGTTTGAGTGACTCAACATTTCCCCTTGTTTGTGAATCCTTTAATAGTAGACATTGTCATCAAGTTACCTTATACCCTCGTTAAGTTCTGTTTATAGCCTACGCTCCTGGTTTGTAATATTCTAGGCCTTTCAATTTGGCTGGAAACTCCCTCAGGGGTTGTACCAAAACAGCTCATTATTACCTAGCAACATTAAAACAATAAAAATTACTGTAGAATCTGAATCACTTGAGTAGTACACATGGCCTCTGAGTGTCAATTTACCATAGTTACCAAATTTATAAATATATTCCTACATAAAGGAAATTTCATGTATTGAAATCTCAGACAATTGATAGAATGTTACCTTCACCACAGTTTGAGTTTCTTGTGTGTGTGTGAGTTCTTTTTTATTGTTTTCTCTGACACTTACCCATGGTGAGAACAGGTATGGGATTTGATGCAACTTTTCAGAAAAGCCATTTGGTGATACGTGTCGACAATATATAAAGCCAGCACATCCTTTAGCCAAGTATTTTTACTTGTAGAAATTTATTTTAAGAGAATCATCAAGGATGTTCACAGTAGTTCAGCTTCCAGTAATAATCATGGAGTATTGTTTGTAACACCAGGAAAAAACCGACAAGAGCCTAAATCTCTGATAACAAGGAATTGGTTTGATAAATGTAGTCGGTGACTGTTAAATCAGGTAAATGTATGAACCGCACAACATTATATGAAAGAGAAAGTTTCAAAAATATAGAAAAGAAGGGTTCTATATCTCTCTCTACTAGGTATATGTATATTATAAATACCATTTAAATATATTACTGAAAAGGAATTTCAATCAGATTCGATGTGATTTTTGTCTTGATTCATTTCGCTTATCTATGCTTTCTGAAATTTCTACCATAAGCACATATTACTTTTAGAAATAAAACAAAAATGAGATGAGAAGAAAGATGCAGTCCTAAAATAATTCAGGGAACAGTCCACAGTCTTTAAGGGAAACTCCCCAGGTATGTGAGAAAACCATTGTTCTTGTGCTTGGACAGAGGAGTCATCCTGCCGTAAATGCGGGGGAATAATTATGCCTGCAATTAGGTGAAGGGATGGGCCAGGTGAGGCTGGCAGTAACCACAGGCTAAAAATATAATGGGGAGCCCATAATTTCTGTTGTGTGTTTGGGAAATGTTAAGTGCACAGTTTCTACTTAGTCTAGCCACTAATATTTTTAATCTTAGCCACTAAGATTTTTACAAATATCAACCATGTATCTGTTTTCTGTATTTAAAAAATAATGACATACCTTTACTTTGAGCATTGGCTTTTTATCAGGGCTTTGTGTACCACAGCTTGGATTTTCCTTATTTTAATTTTCTCGGCTCACTGCAACCTCCGCCCCCTGGGTTCAAGTGATTCTCCTGTCTCAGTCTCCAGAGTAACTGGGATTACAGGCGCACGCCACCATGCCCGGCTAATTTTTGTATTTTTACTAGAGACAGGGTTTCATCATGTTGGCCAGGTTAGGGGTCTCGAACTCCTGACATCATGATCCTCCCGCCTTGGCCTCCCAAAGTGCTGGGATTACAGGCATGAGCCAGCCTCCCTGGCCGTCCTTCTCTTAACATTAAATATTTTGTGTATGTAAGTCCTGGCCAATTTAGACGCATACTTTAATTATCGTAGTTAAAGAAGTCTATTATGTTTTTCTGGAGCTAGATATCATGTTACTTCCTAGAATCAATTATTTGCTCTCATTTCTCTCTCTCTCTCTCTCTCACACACACACACACACACACACACACACACACACTTCCCTAATATACAGCAATTAAAAAGAACAAACTACTTCTGCATGAGACAACGTGGATGATTCTTGTAAATAATGAGAATCAAGGCCAGGCGCTGTGGCTCAGGCCTGTAATCCCAGCACTTTGGGAGGCCGAGGCAGGTGGATCACCTGAGGTCAGGAGTTCGAGACCAGCCTGGCCAACACGGCAAAACTCCATCTCTACTAAAAATACAAAAATTAGCTGGGCGTGGTGGTGGCCTCTAATCTCAGCTACTGGGAAGGCTGAGACAGGAGAATAGCTTGTACCCAGGAGGCCGAGGTTGCAGTGAGCTAAGATAGCACCACTGCACTCCAGCCTAGGTAACAGAGTCAGAATCCATCTTAAATAAATAAATAGAATCAGAACAGTCTCTCCTCCCTCCCTCCCCCCAATTTTGAGGACACAATAATTCTGGATGTAATCTCAGCTAATGTAGCTAACTCCTTGAGACAGAGACAGTAGATATCTCATGAACATGTCACACACAGATTTTCATATAGGAGCAATAGTACAGTTCCCCAAGAGGTGCCATTTCAAGTACCTGTGTTCAGTAGTTGCAGCCTGCAACTAGAAAGCTCTGTGTCAAGCATTCCACCAGCTACTAATTCTCACCACACTTCTCTTTGTTACATGTGTACAGATATCCTTGATTCGTGTGCAAGACTAAGGGACAACTGAAATGGTCACTTCTGTCTCAGATGACAGATGATATCCATATAATAAACTGTCATATATTCAATACATGAAACAGCATGAATGAATCCCACAAATATTAAGAACCCAAATCATCTACTCCCTCCTCCCTCAAGACTCACACAACTTGGGCATGGAGAACCGAAACCATAAACTGCTCCACAGCTTACTGTTGACATCCTCATGGTTTTATTATTCCATACTCTTGTTGAGCACAGTTTTACTATTCCAGGAGGCTGTTTCCTAAGCAAATAACTATTATTTATTATTGGAACTCTCTGAAAGATCCACCATCTCCTCAATAGAAAACATCAGCAGTTTATATCTCAAGAGCCTTTGAACCCCCTACCTCAAAATCCTTGCCTTGCTGTTTCCACCAGCCTTAAGAAATTATATCATAATCTTTACTGAAGGGTTCCTGTTTTTTGGTTTATTTTATTTATTAATTTTTTTAAACACCATGACCAAATGGTATTTATTTCAGGTATGAAAGTCTGGTTCAACATTTGAAAATTGATTAATGTAATCCATCACACCAACAGGCTATAGAGGAAAAATCACATGATTATATCACTAGTTGTAGGAAAAGTATTTGAAAAAATTTAACACTCATTAATGATAAAAACTTCCAGCAAGCTGGAAATAGAGGAGAACTTCCTCAACTTGATGAAGAACATCTACAAAAAGCAGCTAACATAATACTTCAAGACGAGGAACTAGAAACTTTCCCACTAAGATTGGGTACAAAGCCAAGTTATCTCCTCTCACCATTCCTTTTCTTTTTCTTTTAGTTTTTCATTTTTTTATTTTTAATTTTTTTGTTATACTTTAAGTTCTGGGATACATGTGGGGTACATGTTCTGGGAACAAAGAGGGGTGTGGTAAGAATTAGTAGCAAGTGGAATGTTTGACACACAGAGCCTTCTAGTTGTAGGCTACAACTAGTGAACATAGATATCTTGAAAAGTCAACTCTTAGGAAACTAGTGTTGTTTCTATTCAAAAACCTACGTGTGATTCCTTTGAATTCATTGACATGAAAAATAAATACATAAAAATAAAATACAAAACTTCTGTGTGAAATGTTGCAGTGGAGTAGAATAATATCTGTTATTCTATTGATGGACATTGAGTTGTTTTCAGTTTTGGGATCTTAGGAAATATGTTGCTGTGATCATTTTTGTACATGTCTTTTGGTGCATTTGGTGCATATGAGAACCCACTGATTTTTGTTTGTTTGTTTTTTGTCAAGGAATCAAACTGCTAGTGGAGCTTCTTTTGTTTTCCATTACTTAGCATCCCAGGGTTCCCAGAATTTTCCTCTAGCCTAGCACTCTCAAGGTTTGGCTCATCTCTTCCTGTCTGGGGGACTTCCAGTCACTCACTGATTAGTATTTATGGATTGCTCATTGTATGTCATGCACTGCACAAGGTGCTGAGGACACAGCTGTGAACAAGATTTTCCGGCTCTGTGAGAGCAGAAACCTTGACTATGTTGCTCACTATTGCATTGCCAACTTCTAGAATAGTGCCTGGCATATAGTAGGTGCTCAGTAATCGCGGTCAGCAAACTATGGCTCAAGGGACAAATCTGGTCTGTTGCCTGCTTTGTCAATAGAATTTTAGGGGAACACAGAAACACTGATTTATTTACATGTTGTGTATGGTTGCTTTTCCCCTATAATGGCAGAGTTGAGCAGTTGACAGAGATTATACATCACACAAAGCCTAAAATATTTATTCTGTGGTCATTTGTGGAAAAAGTTTGTTTCCAATGTAGCTGGCTATTTGCCTAGATAAAAATGGATATTTCTATTACAATGGAAAAGGAGATAAATGGGTATTTTTTGTTAATTTTATACTTATGATAGAAGTTTTCAAATATATAGTTTTTAAAACAAAGAAGTAAAGAAGGGAGAAACTGAGCCTGATTTACCCATCACCCAGCTAGAACATATGGGTTTCCTAGGGCTGCCAAAACAAAGTCTGACTAGCTGGTAGGTAGCTTAGAAAAACAGAAATATATTGTCTCATGTTTCTGGAGGCCAGAAGTCTGAAATCGAGGTGTCAGCAGGCTCATGCTCCCTCTGAAGGCACTGGGAAAGGATCTGTTACAGATCTCTCTCCTAGCTTTGGGAAATGTCAGACATTCCTTGGCTTGTAGATGGTCATCTTCTCCCTGTCTCCTCACATTGTCCTCCCTCTCCCCATGTCTGCCTCTCTGTCCAAATTTCCTCCTTTTTATAAGGACACCAGTCATGTTGGAATAAGGCTCACTCTAATGCCTTCATTTTAACTTGATTACCTCTGTAAAGCCTGTATTTCCAAAAAAGGTCACATTCTAAAGTGTTAGGACTTCAACATGTCTTTTTTAAGAAGACACAACTCAACTCATAACAGAAAAAGGGATAGCAGTCTCTGAGACCTCAGCAGCATCTTCTGAACTAAACATGTCTTATGAGATGCCTTGAAAAAGTCTGGGAAATAATATATACCAAATAAATCTTCCAAAAGATTCACTACACACATGGACATTCCACTAGTTCTGAAAAATCTTGTAAAAACCTATTTAACTCAAAACTTCTGAATTATTTAACAGTGAGACCGTAGGGCTACAGCTTTGGAAAGAGAATGAATAGCAGATGTTACAAAAAGCGCAGAGCTGGAAACATAGTAAACTCTCATTAAATGACAATAGATATGTGGAATTTGGAAGAGTACTTCAATGACAACCAAAAGCTTAGGATGAGAGAAGAAAATTTATCACATTATAAGCTGCGGTCTGTTCAATGGATGGGAACATGGATATGCTTTGTCCATGTCTTCTGCACTCAAACAGGTCTGCAGGGCTTCTACCTTGTTGTTCTTGTTTCAATTCTCTAGGAAAATACTATATGTCCTTTAAGCAATTCAGCTCCCTGGGTTTGTAAGGCGAGTCCTGATTTCCGATGTCACAACTTTGGAGGAAAAAAGTCCATTTGTAGTTGACTTGTAAGAGTCTTCTCTAAATAGGAGAGACAACAGAATTTCAGAGATAGAAGTACCACTCAATATTTCTTAATCCCAATAATGCTTATCATAGGGTACGCTTGTATGTAAGTGTGGGCAATAGTATATGTCACCTACAATCCCCTGCAGAGGTTGAAAAGAGACTTCCATGTACATTTGCCTATGCATCCTTTTATGCATGGGAGTAGAGGTATGGGGGACAAGGACATGCTGTGGATGAGGGGCACACAAAGCTTAAGGTTGGAAAAAGACAGAAATGAAATGACATATTAGTAAACAGTTTCTGCAAAGGCAAGCTAGGTGATTCAGTCTTCAGTGTCCCTGGCCAGAGCATCGAGGTGCCCTGTGAGTCAGGCAACCTGAAAGCAATCAGGTGTTTTTTTTTTTTTTTTGGCCCAAAGAAGCATCACACTGGAGGCCATTGTGAGTCTCATTTTGCAGAATGAGAGACATATCCACGTCCACATTGTCAGGGCTCCTTATGCATGTGAGGGCATCAGGGTTTCATGGTTGTAGAGCCATGCCAGGTGGGAGGACTGGGCTCAGGCACAGAGAAAAAGAATGAGGAGGGCTGCAGAGGCTCCCTGGGTCCTCCTTAAGCACCACCCTTTCCATGGCTCCCCATCTTCCACTCTCCCATTGACAACACTCAGAAACAGGTTTGAAGGTAAAGCAAACTAAACAGTTCCCATAGACCAGAAGTAGGTGTTTTTTTTTCCCCATTTGGCTTTGTGAATATTAATTTTTTTCTTTGGAAATTATTCTCTCTTTAAAGTCACAGAGAATTAAATGACAACTGTGTTCTTAATGTCACAGGGAATTAAATGACAACTGTGAAGTGCATAGAAAGTAGCTTTAAGTAGCTGAGCAACCATATGATTTGAACAACTGAAGAAACAGGGTGCTGGGCTTCACTCAAGAACCTTTTGTTTGGGTCATGGTTGCTGATCTTGGACAAGTCACTTTTTCTCTCTGAGCCTCAGTTTCCTAATCTGTAAAATAGAGATGATAATATTACATCTACCTGCCTACCAACATTGGGATGGTTCAATTAGATCTCATATGAAAATTCATCATAAACTATAAAGTTATGCATCAGATATGATTATTATTTTGGCCATAAAAGACTTAGAACTGTAGTTTCTATTATACAATTGTCTCCTTAGTTCTTGCCCCATTTTCCCCTTCCTCACACAAATCATGAACTTTGGGATTCTTCTTCCCAGCTTTATTGAAGTATAACTGAATAAATAAAAATGTTATATATTCAAGACATACAAGGTGATGATTTGATATACATATACATTGTGAATTGATTACCACAGTTAATTAACACATCCATCACTCCACATAGTTACCATTTCTCTGTGTGTGTGTGTGTGTAGTGAGAATACTTACAATCTACCCTCTTAGCAAATTTCAAGTATACAGTACAGTATTATAAACTATATGCACCATGCTGTACATTAGATCCTCAGAACTTATTTATCTTATATCAGAAAGTCTGTATCTTTTACCAATATCTCCTCATTTTCCCCACCATCAGGTCGCTGACAACCACCATTCTATCCTCTGCTTCTATAAGTTCAACTTTTTAAGATTTTACGTATGAGTGAGATCCTGCAGTAATTTTTTCTTTCTATGTTTGGCTTATTTCACTTAGCACAATGTCCTCCAAGTTCACTCATGTTGTTGAAAGTTGAATTTACTCATTTTTTATGACTTAAAATATTTCATATATATTTTCTTCATCTATTCATCTGTCAATGGACACTTAATACTTAACATGGAAGTATAGATATCTCATCAAGGTACTGATTTCATTTCCTTTGAATGTATTAAACTCAGAATTGAGATAGCTAGATTATATATTAGTTCTAGTTTTAATTTTTTGAGGAAGCTTCATACTGTTTTCCATAATGGCTGTATTAACTTGCAGTCCCACCAACAGTGTGCAAGGGTTCCCTTTTCTCCACACCCTTGACAATGTTATCTCTTGTCTTTTTGATAATAGCCATCCTAACAGGTGTGAGGTGATATGGCATTGTGGTTTTGATTTGCATTTTCCTGATGATTAGTGATGCTGAGCACCTTTTCATAAACCTGTTGGCCACTTGTATGTCTTCTTTGGAAAAATGTCTATTTGGGTTTGTTCACTTGTTTGTTGCTATTAAGTTTCCTACATATTGTGGACATTAACCACTTATTAGATATATGATTTACAAATATTTTCTCCCATTTCATAGATTGCCTTCTCATTTTGTCAATTGTTTCCTTTACTGTGCAGAAGCGTTTTAGTTTGATGCAATCCCAGCAAGTCATTTTGTGGGTGTCAATACTGATTTTAAAGTTTATATGGAGAGGCAAAAGATGCACAGTAGCCGACACAATGTTGCAGGAGAAGAGTAGCATTACAGCACTGACACTGTCTGACTTCAAGACTTACTATAAAAGCTACAGTCATCAAGACAATATGGTATTGGTGAAAGAATAGAACAATAGATCAATGAAACAGAATAGAGTCCAGAAATTGACCCATATAAATATAGTCAACTAATCTTTGACAAAGGAGCAAAGTCAATACAATAGAGAAAAGACAGTTGTTTTTCAATAAATGATGTTGAAACAACTGAACGTCACATGCCAGAAAAAAGAATCCAGACACAGAACTTACACCTTTTAGAAAAATTAACTCAAAATGGATCATTGACCTAAATGTGAAAAGTAAAATTATAAAAATCCCAGAAGATAACATTGTAGAAAGCATAGATGACCTATGGAGATGACTTTTAAAAATATAACACCCAAGGCACAATCTATAAAAGAAGTAATTGACAGGTTGGACTTCACTAAAATTAAAATCTTCTGCTCTACGAAAGACACTATCAAAAGGAATCAGAAGACAAACAACAGATTGGAAGAGAACATTTGCAGAATACATATCTTTTAAAGGACTGTTATGCAAAAAACACAAAGAACTCTCAAAACTCAACATAAGAAAACAAACAACCTGATGAAAAAAGGGGTGAAAGACCTGACCAGACACATCATCAAAAAATATATATACAGAAGACAAATAGGCATATTAAAAGACGCTCAACATCAGAAATCACTAGAGATTTCAAATTAAAACAAGATACCATTATAATCCCATTAGAATGGTCAAGGTCCTTAACATTGACAACACCAAATATAGGTGAGGATGTGGAGTAAGAAGAGCTCTCATCCATTGCTGATGGGAGTGCAGTTTTAGAAAACAGTTTGACAGTTTTTTACAAAACTAAATATACTCTTACCATACAATCAAATAATTACACTCCTTGGTATTTACCCAAATAAGTAGAAATCTTATGTTCACACAAAAACCTATGCAAGACTGTTTATAGCACCTTTATTTATAGTTGCCAAAACTTGGAAGTAACCAAAATGTCCTTCAGTAGGTGAATGAATAAACAAACTGGGGTACATCTGGACTTCTGGACCATGGGATATTATCTAGCCCTAAAAATAAATGATCTATAAAGTGATGAAAAGACATGGAGGGACCTTAAATTTATATTATGAAGTGAAAGAAGCCAGTTTGAAAATACTACATATGGTATGATTCCAACTATAAATGCCATGGAAAAGGCAACGCTATAGAGACAGTAACTAGATCAGTGGTTGCCAAGTGTTAGTGAGGACGGAGGGAGGAATAGGGGGAACATAGGGGATTTTTAAGAGAGTGAAACTACCCTGTATGACATTATAATGGTGGATATATGTCATTTTTCATTTGTCCAAGTCCATAGAATAAACAACAGCAAGTGAACTCTAATGTAAATAATGGACTTTTAGTGATAATGATGTGTCAATGGAAGTTCATCAGTTGCAACTAATTTACTGCTCTGATGCAGGATGTTGGAAGTGGGGGAGATTTTGTGTGTATGGAGGTGGCTGTGGGCTTGAGGGTGGGGAAAGGAGGTATATGTGAACTGACCTCTCTTTACTTTCAGTTCAATGTTGCTGTGGACTTAAAAGTGACCTTAAAACTAAATAGCTTTTTGTCTGACATCTTAGCGAGGTTAAAGTGGTTACTGCTACCCCCTGGGCATCGCGATGCTGCCCAAGGATGACAAGAAGAAGACAGACACTGGAAAGTCAGCCAAGAAAGACAGAGACCCAGTGAACAAATCTGGTGGCAAGGCCAGAAAGAAGAAGTGGTCCAAAGGCAAAGTTTGGGACAAGCTCAATAACCTAGTCTTGCTTGACAAAGCTACGTATGACAAACTCAGTAGGGAAGTCCCAGCTGTAAGCTTATAATTCCAACTGAGGTCTCTGAGAGACTGAAGAGTAAAAGTTGTCTGTCCAGGGCAACCTTTCAGGAGCTGTTTAGTAAAAGACTTATCAAACTGGTTTCAAGGCACAGAGCTCAAATAATTTACACCAGAAACACCCAGTGTGGAGGTGTTCCAGCTTCTGGTGAAGATGCAGGAGCAGGTCCAACCAATTGTATATTTGGAAAAATAAAACCTTATAAAATAAAATAAAATAAAATAAAATAAAATAAAATAAGGTCTGTATTAAAAATATCGCCCAATAGCTTTCAAAATTCCCAAAGCCTAGGCCAAACCCAAAATCAATTAAATCAGGATATATGAGGTGTGACCTAGACATCAGTAAGTTTTTGACAGAACCCATGAATCACAAAGTACTGTCAAGGCTGAGAACTACTGCCCTAGAGAATGCTACTCAATTAGAGTCAGGTTAGACTCACCACTTGGAGCTCACTTAGAGTTAGATTAGAGTTGCCAATTAGAATTATCCAGGCACTTTAAAAAAATATATAGATGAGCAAGCCCCACTCGCTGAAATTCTAATTCATTTGATCTGGGGCAATGCCTGGGTATTAGTATTTTTAAAAGCTCTTCAGATCCCTAGTATACAGCCATGATTGAGAATCACTGACCTCAAGAATGGTAAATTCCTAGAACATATGCTTCCAGCTCTCAGTTCTACACCCATGGTAAACATCGCTACTCATTCCCAGAACTGTTTGCCAATGAGCCTAGGCTTTGAAATTCATCTCTCCTCAGCCTGTCAAGCAGGATCAATAATTGATCTGAGTTGCCAGTGGAATCCCCTTTGGCATCTCTGTATTATACATGTATTCCATCCCCAAACCAGACATAGCTTTGTTGGACCTGACCAGCTTGATTCCTTCCTCCATCTCCATGACTTGAAAGATCCGACATTTTCATTGGAAAGCTCTCCAAGGCTGTGACCCTTCGACAGCCTTGTTCAGGCTTTAGGACAATGCTGTACTTTCACACTGTGCCTACAATCTTCATATCTCAAGGACTTTCCGCAAACATTAACTCATTTGTTTGAAAATGTCTGGTGTTGTGAGGACTAATGAGATAATGTTTCTGAAACACTCTGTGTTCCCAAGATGAGAGACAGCATGTTATTCATGTAAAAGTCACATTGAGAGGTCTCTGAAAACTCTCGCCCAACTTGGCTGCCTTTTTTGTTTTGCTGTGAAAATCCTTTAAGGCCAATGGACAGGCCATACCACCATTCTTTAGAGAAGGTGCAATGACACGGGAAGGCGGGCGGTGAGAACAGCCTGGTAGAACTCCAGCCTCTATCATTTTTTAGTTTTGTGATCTTAAGCAAGTTTCATAGCATCCCTCAGCTTCTCTTCCCTCATACGTCCATCAGGAATGATAATGTCTGGCTCAGATAACGTAAGTGAGAATGCTGGCATGGTGTAGACATTCAGTGTCAGTTATTTTAAGGAGCTGGGAACTGCCTTAGGCTGATTTTAAAGGGCCCATAGGCAATACATTCTCAGTTAAGCAAAAGAAAATGTAGAGGACAGTGCTGTTTAAGAAATCTGGAAAAGAGCCTTCCTTTGACTAACGTGAGATTCAGAAGAATTTATGTCTTCAAAACACTTTCCACGTGGATATATAGTTAAGAACAAGATCTGTGCTCACTCTGAGAGGCCGAGGCGGGCGGATCACGAGGTCAGGAGATTGAGACCATCCTGGCTAACACAGTGAAACCCCGTCTCTACTAAAAATACAAAAAGTTAGCTGGGCGAAGTGGCGGGTACACGTAGTCCCACCTACTCGGGAGGCTGAAGCAGAAGAATGCCGTGAACCCGGGAGGCGGAGCTTGCGGTGAGCTGAGATGGCACCACTGCAATCCAGCCTGGGCGACAGAGTGAGACACTGTCTCAAAAAAAAAAAAAAAAAGAAAAAGAAAAAAACACTCTCTGCTGAGTCCTGGTATATTATCCATCTCTATTAAAAACAAAACCTTTCAACAAACATATACTGACTGACTACTCCTCATCAAGCTGAATAATGGGGATGAAAAGAAAGCTTTTATTTTCCCAATGAATGAGAAGAAATCCCTGTTACAAAAATGCAGGCAATATGTTTCATCAATTGTAAGACGCACATTTTTGTCACCCGATAACATACCTGAAATTTGAGTGTATCTTACAACTGAGGGCAGGTCATAGACTCATTAGCAGCATTTTTTGCCCTTTTAACTATTTCATAGACTAGCTCATGGACAGAAGAATGGCTCATAGATGGGTCTTCCTCAAATTGAGGCATCTTAGATTAAGTTAAATATGACAGTAACTATCCCTCAGGATTGTTCAAGGGATAACCTTGGAAAAGCACTTATTCATTATTTACAGCTACATAGCAGATTACTTCAAAACGTAATAGTTTAAAACAACAGTTTTTTTCCTCACAGTTTCTGCGGGCCAGGAATCCAGGAGGAGATTAGCTCAGGTTCTGCCTCAGGGTCTCTGAAGAGGTTACAGTCAAGGTGTCAGTTGGGTCTGCTGTCATCTAAGGCTTGCTAGAGTGAAGGATCCACTTCCAAAATCACCTACACAGCTCTTGGTAGAAGGCTTCAGTTCTCCACACTGTGAACCTCTCCATAGAGCGTCTTACAATCAGGCAACTGGCTTCTTCTAGAGTGAGTGATGAGAAAGAGAGCCCAAGATGGAAGCTGCAGTCTTTTATACCTAATCTTGGAAGTTACCTATTATTCCTTCTTTCATATTCTATTGTCACAGTGGCCAACAATAGTACAAGATGGGAAGGGACTACCCAGGAGGCAGGGATTACTGGGAACCACCTTGGAGATTGGCCATCATAGAACCCAACACACTGAATGATGAAAAGAAAATAATAAGTGTTAGTCTCTTTCCTTTTTACCTCATGTGGATGCTGTTGAAAGAGTCTACACTTAAATTTATATTACTGTCAAACTCAATAACTTCAGTCTGTATCAACTCCAGTTGTGTATCTGGAGTGGCAACTGGAAGGAGAGAAAGATGCTGAAGAGAGTATTTTGTGTTTGACTAGTTGATATTGTTGGTGACGGATGAAGAGCTTTCACCTATCTTGTATCAAGTTGGAAAATCTTAGAATTTTACTGGTATCTGTTTTGAAAGAAATGCTGAAGAAAGCTAGCTTAGGCCCTTTTTTGTCCTTCTGGCTTCTGTCATATGAGGACACAGCAAAAAAGGCCCTTATCAGACACCAAATTCCAGTGTCTTGACCTTGGACATCTCAGCTTCCAGAACTGTGAGAAATAAATTTCTATTGTTTATAAATGACCCAGAGTGTAGTATTTTGTTATAGTAGTACAAAAGGGTTAAGATAGGTCACAGGAACAACTCACTGTGGCCCCGGAGTTGAGATATTTTGACAGTCCTTGCAAAGTCTATCTACCTAATTCAGTGGGTAGCTGTAACAGGCCACTATGATTGGCCAACTGAACAGGATCACATGAATGCTAGAGGGTAGTTCTCAAAAGGCACGAAAAAGGGCATTCCAGGTGGTCAAAACAGTAACACATGGTTGCTATGAGTGGACATGGTGGGAACCTCACAAGTACCTGGGGTGGAGAGAGGGATATGGAAAATAGAGAGCAGAGTGAGGTGGCTCCAATGACCAGTTACAACTGGAACTCAGTGGCCCCTGGTCAAATGCATGTGTATTCAGTGCTGGAATGCAGAAAACCAGTGCAGATGCTGACAGACCTAACTTAACCACCCACCTCATCTCACTTCTAGCTCCCATCCAATCTGTACGTAATTATTTGGCCTTCCAAACCTAATAATACCTCCAGAAATGGAGACACAGGATCGTGTTGTGGAAAGAGCAAGTACTAGTAGTCAAGGCCCTCAGTCTCACGTTTGCCCCTGACTTGATCAAGTTCACTTCCTTCTCAATAAATATGGTACTAGGCCAGACAATATTTAAGCAGAGTATGGTGAAAATATGGGCAGGTCTGGGGGTGGGGGAAATAAAAGGATAAAATACCCCTGAGGGGATTAGATATATTTAAAATCACAAAGGTATTATATCATAGATCTCTAACTTTACTAAAAAATAAAAATGATAGAATGAAAATATAATTGTATTATTTTATCTTAGCCCTACAAGAGAAGCTAATCTTCTCTTGTGACTCTTCAGTTTTTAGTAAGAGAAGTGCAAGCAGCTTTTTCTTATGGGCCAGGATGAAAAAGAGCCTTATGAACTCCCAGGAGGAGTTTTTGCTTAAGGAAATACATATCATTTAAACCACAGAAGAGAGGTAAGCAAAGACCTAGATTGTCTAGAAAAAGGTGGTATTAGAGAGACCCTTTATGTTTTCTGAGTTGCAGGATTGTGGTGGGAATAACACTGCCACCTACCCCTTGGCCATCATTAGACGGAAACAACGGGAAGCAGTTCTGTAAATGGTGGAATCCATTTGACTCAAAGCTTCTGGGGCCAGCTCCGGTGTACATAAACTGATTTTATGAATTTAAAGGGCTGCCACACTGGGGCCCCGAGCAGAGCTACATGTTGTGGGAGGCCACTGTCCTCCAAAAAGGGCCCTGTGGCCCCAGCAGGGACTGGCACCCCCCTGGATCCTCACAGCAGACATGATGTTTGGTGAACCAACTGGTCTTCAACAGTGACACCGTGTGGCCTAGAGAAGTAAAGACAGCCCTGAGCAATGATCTCTCCCCTTGGGTTGAAGATACCAGGCTAGCCTAAACCCAAACTTGGATGGTTAAGAGGTACACTTCAGGAGGAAGACACTGACTTTCTAATTACTAGGGTAGGCAGGGGATACAGTAATTTGTTTTCAGAGTTGATACATTGAGTTGTTGGAGCAGTTCCTACTGGTTAAATCAAATGTTACAAGTCGATTTTACTTACATTTCTGAAAATTCTTAACTACATAATATTGACTTTTGCAAGTTTTTGGGAGCCCTTGAGCATCACAGGCCACTAAACACAGCTTTGTTTCATTTCCTGTTTCACTTTGTGGTATGCAAACTTTTTTTTTTTTTTTTTTTGGAAGAGGGGAGAGTGGGATGACCCAATTTTTGAATTTCAAATAACACTACACTGAATTATTAGTTTTTTCTCTAACGTATCTTTCAGTTGAAATGTCTACAATTTTATACGGAACTGTTTAATTTTTAAAGAATCTCCTGGGAAAGTTATTCATGCCACTCACTATGGTCTTGTGGTTGGAATGTTTGATTTTATTTCTAGTTGAACACCACAGTCTGTTTCTTGTGGCATTTTTTAATACATAGGAATACTACTGTGTGAATTAGTCAATGTCTATAGTTCATGTGGTTTAGAGTGTGAGCCCCGGTAAGTGTCAGGCATTTTTCTGGCATGAAACAGACAGCAGTATAGAACAAAACACAGCCTCTTCACTCAAGGAATCTACTTGGCTGGAGAGAAGTACAGGACAGTTTTAGGAGCAGAGAGGAGGAAGATCTGAGCTAATTTCAGTTGCCACCACTAACTTTGAGAGGCATAAATGTATGTACAAATACCAAAAACCAAAAGTAGAGCCAGTTCATGAAATCAGTAATTTACATGGGAGGGAATACTGCTCAGAAATTGTCAGGGGTTGGAGTCAAGGATACTTGGTTTTGAATCCCAGTTCCACATTTACCAACGGTGTGATCTGAGCACATTGCCCTATGTGCCTCAGCCTTATCACTTGTGACTTAGAGAGAATATAGATCTACCTTCAGAGAGGTTTAAATTAGATAATACTAGCAAAGTGAAATGCTGAGGATTGCTTTATAAATTGAGCTTTATTATAATCATGAAAATGAGTCAAAAATGTGTAGATTGATCAGATCATCAATGCATTTTTCTTATGTTCAAATCAAGAGTTGATCCATTTAATAAAGAGCTACAGGTTTAGACCAGATGAGATTCACCATTGTTAAAAGAAAAATTTTCTAGCTGAGCACAGTGGCTTATGCCTGTAGTCCCATCAACTCAGGAGGCTGAAGTGGGAGGACCACCTCAGGCCAAGAGTTTGAGACCAGCTTGGGCAGCATACCAAGACCCCATATTTAAAAAAAAAAAAAAATAGCCAAGTATAGTGGCTCACACCTGTAGTCCCAGCTACTTAGGAAGCTGGGGCAGGAGACTTCAGCCCAGAAGTTTGAGGCTGCAGTGATCTATGATCACGCCACTGTACTCTACCCTGGTGACAGAGTGAGACCCTATCTCTTTACAAAAAATTTAGACAAATTAAATTTAACAGAGTTTAACTTAGCAAAAAAAGATTCACTAATTGGGCAGCCTCCTGAACCAAAATAGGTTCAGAGAGACTCTGGCACCGTCGTGTGATGGAAGAAAATGTATGGACAGAAAAAGGAAAGTGGCATACAGAAAACAGAAGTGATGAACAGAAATAGCTGGGTTGGTTACAGCTTGGCATTTGCATTATTTGAACATAGTTTGAACAGTTGGCCACCTTTAGTGGCCAAAACTCAGTGACTGGTAAAAGAGTAGGTAACAGCCCGTTTATACATCCAGTTAGGTAACAGTTGACTATGTATGGAGAAAACTTTAGGCAAGATTTAAAATATGTAAGGAGGCAGCTTTAGGCTGAACTTAATTGAACATCGTATTTCTCTAATTCTGTGGATCTTGACCTCAGCTATGCATTAAAATCACCTGGGGAGTTTAAAAAATACTGTTGCCCAAACCCCAACCCCAAATAGTGTGATACAATTGATCTGCAGTATGCTTTGGGTTTAGGATTTTTAATCAGGAATTAATGTGCAGCCAGGGTTGGGACCCACTGGTTTAACTGAATATGGAGGTTGAGCAGATCTCTGTTTGGGTCACAGGCAACCAGAGCAGTTGCTGACGAGGACCTTCCCCTTATACACCCACATTCTGAGCTAGAAGTGGTCTTGGAAACATCACTGGGGGAGGGAGTCACCTCTACCAACTGGTGCTCAAAATTAACTTTATCTCCCATCCTGTTAACCCCATGAGGCATTTGTGACCCCTATCAGTACCAGGGTGGGCTTCTCAACCAGCAACTGTGGAATGCCTAGAAAGGTGGATTCCAGGGGCAGCTCCATCCTAGCACAGCCAAGAGACTGCCTCTCCCACCTCTCCCATTTTGACTTTCTTATCTCTTCGCGTGTTAATGGAGATGACAGCGTCCTTCCTACATACCTAGCAGGGTAGTTGTTAGGTCCATGAGACTGTGTCAGTAAAGTACGTTGTAAACCATGATATATGAATGGAATTAAGTACCCAGTGGAGATTAGACATTATACTTTTTGAAACTGTAAAAACGGCTGTTTCATAAGTCATAGCTTTTGCTGTCCAGCGCTAACTTTTCTACCACCTTGTAGCAGAGCTGTGTTAATTCAGGCATAGAAAATCTTGTATGCAGAATTACCTTGTATAGGGAATTGTTATATATAAAAAAGAAATTCTGTATACAAGGTTTCACAAAAACAATACTGCAGTGTACTCTATTTTCTATCCTAATCAATGACCTGTCATGACAAATCTAAAACATTCATCTAAAAACACCCATTTACCCAGAGGCCTCTGCCTAATGACTCCTTTGTTATGGAAAAATAATTACTGTATTTTTTATTATGCAAATATGGAGCACAAAAGTACACGAAATTTTAAAGAGAAAGATAAAAAGTAACCAGAATTCGAATTAAGGGTTTTAATTAGTCATGTCAATTTAGGGGTGGGAGGATGTTTTTAAGCAGAAAGATGCCTTCTTTGTTGTGGTGACTTTAGAAAATGACTTCTTGTGTTCTGATTTGCACTGCCTAGTGTGTGTGTACCTGATTGTGTGTTCTTACAGAGTTGTGTGTGTTGTGTTGTGAGCAGCTAGATGCAGGTGTGGTGCTTGTAGATGGGGATCGCAGGAGAAACATGCAGGCTGATCTCTTCATCCCACGCTGCAGAAAAAGGCAACCACCAACCTAACAAAATGTTAAAGGCACTTTCTCAAGAGACAGCCTAGAACATAGACTCCACGCAGAGCCACATTGCCCAGTTTAATCTTAGCTTAACTCTTACCAGCAGTATGGATTCAGGCAAGTAATTTGACCTCGCTGTGCCTTACTTTCCTGAAGATAGTAATGGTACTCACTTCATTGAATTGTTGTGAGGATTAAATGAGCTAGTATTGGTAGAATACTTAAAATAATAGCTGGAGGATAGTAAGCACCATATAAGTGCTAAATAAAATATACTTTCTAACTCAGTTTTATTTTATATCATCTGTAATTTACTCCAAGATGCATCAGTATAAACAGACTATATGGGACTTTAAATTAATCTACATCTTAGTGGTGAGAAATGAACACTGAAATGTTTGAGTCCTCACTCCAGGAGTGGTTAGAGAAGAGTTTCAAATATTGCTATATAAATCTGTACCAGAAGGTACCAGGTAAATCAATTTACTTTTAAGAGGAAAAAAGGAAATTATGACAATAACAAAAAAGCAATTTATAGAATAATATGCTTTGTACTGTCAGTTACTTTAAAATACATTCATTCGTTCATTCACTGAGCGAACAGTTACAAAGAATCTACTCTGTGCAAAGGGCAGAGATTGGAGTGATGCTGCTTAATTAGGGAACATCAAGGATTGTTGGCAACCACCAAAGCTAGGACATGGGTATGGAACAGATTCTCTCTGAAAACTTCCAGAGGAAAGCAACCCTGTCAGCAGCTTAATTTCAGACCTTTAATCACCTGAACTGGGAGACAATACATTTCTGTTGTTTTAAGCCACCTAGTTTGTGGTAATTTGGTATGTCAGCCATAAGAGGCTGTGATAGATCTGGAATGAACTCACTGCCTACTTGCCCTGTGACTACCGAGGACCTCTACTGTAAGCTGTTGGGGGCTGGCATGGACCAGACCCCAACCAGACCATCCAGACCTTGCACTATAAATCTTGCTCAAGGTGCTATACCCACTGATTGCAGGACCTTAAGGGAGCTGAAATAAGCAGCTCCCACCACAAATCTTACTCAAGGAAGTTAACCCTATCTCCCGCATGCGTACAAAGCCAGGAGAGTGACCAATCCCTAAGGTTAGCTTCATTATAATACTAAAAATCACACCCAGAGGTAGACAGTTAACATGCTAATAAGACATGTGATATCTGAAGGAGCATGAAATCAAACTGTGCAGGTGTTAAAAGTTCTCCGCCTCTACATGCCTAAACCTCACTCCTTTAAAACTGCCTTTCTATCACCTTCCGAGGAGGCCAGCCAAATAATCTCTGTCTTGTGCTACCTCCCTTATGCTTGAGCCTTGTCTGGGAAAACTCTTTGGATCTCATGTCAATTTATTTTTCTTCTTCTTTTTTCTTTAAGAGACAGGGTCTCACTATCCTGTCCAGGCTGGTTTCAAACTCCTGGCCTGGAGGGATCTTCCTGCCTCCGCCTCCCAAAGTGCTAGGACTACAAGCATGAGCCACCACTCTTGGCCTCAATTTTTATTGCATTGAGATCCCAAGACCCCGATGGTAGGTAACAAAACTAATACACATCTCTTTAACTCTTTGCTCTCAGTCCTTTTTCTGGTTTCCTCTTGCTAGGCATACTCCTAGTGCAATACAAAGTTTCCATCCTTTGTTAATACTCTCTCCTTATGCTGTCTCCATGCCACATCTTGGCAAACAGCCTTACTTTCCACCCTAGTCATCTGGGAAAGAAGTATGGGAATTAGCCTGGACACTCTCCTCTATTCCAAACTCCACATTCAGTTGGTCACCAAGTCCCATGGGCACAGCACTTATAATTATATTTCAAGAGAAATAGGAGAGTAACACCTGCATATGATTAAAAAAAGTACAGTATGAATAGAGACAGACAAATGGAACAGACTAGACATTTCCAAATAGCCCCAAGTATTTATGTGTTAAAGAAAAAAATAAATGGAGGCTACAGTTTAGATATACCCCAAGGCTAACCATCTTTAACTATATAACCAAAAGTTCATCTCGATTTTCCTGAAATGCTAATTTCTAAACATAAACAAAACACAAAACATAGCTTTATGCCCTTGCCAGTATAATTCAGTGAAATTAAGCCAATCAGCTATAGATAAATTAGCTTGAACAGCACTATTTGTCCTAAAAAGAATGTTAATGTATAATAGCCAATCACGATAATGGTGAAAGTAATTTCTCCTTTATGCTTTGAACACTGTGCTATAACTGCTGTAAGGTGAGCTTCTTACCATTATTACCTTCTTACATTTATTCAAATTCTCCTGGTTGGAAAACTGTTCTTGTTTAAGTATGACACATTCTTTAAAATTTTCTAACTTGATCTGATTTATTTTTTAACATATAAAAATTAGTAAATAACAAAGATGATCACTAAAGAAAATAATAACTTTTAAAAATTGTGTAGTGATAACTACAATAGACATTTCAAAAAGATAAATTCAGATCCCTGTCTCACAGCATACACCAGAATAAATTTCAAGTGGATCAGCAATCTAAACATAAAAAAAAAAAGTAAAGCAAAAAAGTACTAGAAGAAAGCATGAATAAATTTTTATAACTGGGTTTGGAGATAATTATTTTCAAAGCTATCAAATGAGATCCCAAAGCAATAATAGAAAATCTTGATAAATTTGACTACATGAAAATAAAGGTTTTTTTTTTGGCAAGGCATACATCATAAACAAAGTCAAAAGACAAAGAAATACTAGTAAAAATACTTGTAACTTATATTGCAAAGGACTAATCTCTTTAATATATAAAGAGTGACTAAAAATCAAAAGAATAAAATTTAAAAACCTGATGGAAAAATAGACACAATCATAAACAGTTCACAGAAAGAGATATATAAATGGCCCTTAACCACGTAAAAAGATGCTCAACTTTACTGATAATAAGAAAAATGTAAATTAAAAGTACATAGAGATATCATTTATTATTTATTACACTGACAATAATTCAAGCACTTGAGAACACTTTGTTGGTGAGGTTGGGGGGAACCAAGCACTGTCATATAATGCTGGTGGAAATGCAGAATGATACAATCCCTGATGGAGGAAACTGGGAAATATCTAACAGTTATGATTATGGTTATTTACCTTTCCACCCAGAAAATGCACTTCTGGGAAACTACCTTGAAGGTACATCTCCACAAATATGAAATAATACTCATACAAAATTTTTCATCACAATATCATTTATATTGTGAAATACTGGAAGCAATCCAAGCTGCCACTAATAAATTAAACTGTGGCACAGCTACATGATGGAGTACTATGCAGACACAATAACAATAGCAACAAGTTTTTTGTTGTTGTTGGTTTGTTTTTTGAAATGGAGTTTCACTCTGTTGCCCAGGCTGGAGTGCAGTGGTGCAATCTCAGCTCACTGCAACCTCCGCCTCCTGGGTTCAAGCCATTCTCCTGCCTCAGCTTCCCCAGTAGCTGGGATTACAGGTATATGCCACCACATCCGGCTAATTTTTGTATTTTTAGTAGAGATGGGATATCACCATGTTGGCCAGGCTGGTCTTGAACTCCTGACCTCAAGTAATCCACCTGCTTTGGCCTCCCAAAGTGCTGGGATTACAGGCATGAGCCACCTCACCTGACCAACAACAAGATTTTTATAAACTAATATGCAGTGACTTCTGGGAAATGTTATTAAGTGAAAAATAAAAAGAGAACATATATAGGACACTACCGTGTGGAAAATAAGGAGAAATGTGTGTGTGTGTGTGTGTGTGCTTATTTTTGCAAAACAAACAAAAAAAAGAAACAAAAAGGATAAAACAGAGACTAATGAAAATATCTACTTATGGAGGAGGGTGGGAACAGAATGGAAGCAAAGGATGGGAGTGGCACTTCTTTAAATATACCTTTTTATATTGTTCTGACTGTCAAACCAAGTAAAAGTGATTCATCTAATTAAAAGATTTTATAAAGCAAACCCTAAAGGAGAATATAAAAGAAAACAAATGAATGTCTATATCAAATTATTATCAAGATTTCTTTGCAAGACCCCTTTGTCCTTAGAACACAACTTACTAAGAATATATAGTCAGAGTACTGTTTTCAAAGTTACTTGAGAGCTGGACATGGTGGCTCATGCCTGTAGTCCTGGCTACTCAGGAGGCTGAGAAGGGAGGATTACTCGAGGCCAGAAATTTGAGACCAGCCTGGGCAACATAACGAGATTCCATTTTTAATATCTGAAAAGTAAAAATAAACCCAAAAGTTACCTGAATTACCCTTTTCCATACCAAACACAATAGACTGATGACCCATGCTTAGTGTCTTTATATTCTAAAGAAAAAAAGGGACCACAAGAAATCTAAACTTTACTTCATAGATATATAATTTATAGTTATATTGGTATTGGAATTCTAAAGCTATTTTATGTACATTGTAGAATTTAAAATATGCTAATTCAATAAGGAATCAAGATTTTCCATTTTCAATGTGGCCATGTAGAAGAATGTTCTTGGTTTTAGAAGGTGCCTATGAAGTTTTTTTTAGTGAAGTTTCACGATGTCTACAACTTTCAGATGGTTCAGAAAGAAATTATGTGAGAAAGATAAAGAGGATAAAATATGAACAATTGATGAATCTGGTTGAAAGATAAATGGTGATCATTGTATTATTCCTTCAGTTTTTCAAAGTACAAAATTTTCAGGAGAAACATTTTAGAATAAAGTAATATATTTACATTTTTGAAATTTTTAAAAACGTATGTTTTTCTATTTAACTCTAATCAGAAACACATCATTTATATCAGCAAAATGAGCTAGATTTTGCTTCAGTAAGCAGCAGTATCAAAATAGCAAGGGCTTAGAAAATCAAAGGTTTATTTCTTGCTTATGTGATATGCCTATTAGAGTCAATATAGAAAGTCTGTCCATCATACTACAATTGTAGAGTCATCTCTAACATCGCCATTCTCCATGCAAGACACAAAAACCAGCCATGGAGAGTCTCTCACAATTAAAATGCTTGACTGCAAATGACACCTACGGCTCATTAATCACATGACCCAACTCACCCCTAGGGGGAGTCAATGATTTGGAAATATCAGATGATTAGTGTTAATGACTATCACTCCATTCATTTGTTGTGTGTTATGCCACAGTAAACACTGATAGATGCAGTAAATTAATACAGGGTATGTAGTGGTCAAGAGCACAGATTCTGCAGCCAGATTATCATAGTTATAACTCTCGCTGGCTTGCGAACCTTTGGCACGTTATTTAACCTCTTTGTGCCTCGATTTCTTCCTGTGTAAAAATTGGGTCTAATAGTCAAAACCGGGAAAAAAAATTTGGTGAGTTAATATACCAAAAGCATTTAACAATGGCTGTCATTTACTATCAGCAGTGTCATTATTATTCTGAAGCATGAAACTCATACTTGATGCAGTAAGGAAATTTCTCAATGTTTTTCCCACAAATCAAGCAGTACAAAGATTTACAGTGAAAAGTAAGTTTCTCTCTCACATCTGAGCCTCATCAACCAGTTTTTCTCCCTAGATACGACTGCTACCAGCTGCGGCATTTATGAACCTATTGCCTTTCTGTGCCAAACGCACCCTTCGTTTCTCTGCTTGAGATACTAAAACATCTTTCCTTTGCCAGCTGACACAGTGTTAAGTTTTGCCACTAGAAGGCCTGGAGGGACCCTGGAAGGAAAAAGGGGATTCTCTTCATTCCTGATTCTGGTAGACCTTCTGCTCTTGCTCCTGTGGTGCTGGGCTGGTATGTGAGCGACGCAGTGATGGAGCTCACACCAACAGGTTTGGTGGGTGCCCCAGCTGGTTTCCCTGTGACCAGTTTCTCAACGGTCCTGCAGCAGCATCCTGGAAGCTTTCCAGTGTGTCCCCACAGTGGCCCAACCAGTTTCCCACAAGTTCAACAGCACTCCCCATGGGCAATTTCCCCATGAATTTTGTCAGCACCCCTCAGCCATTGATTTCTTGCCTGCCAGCCTCAGCCTGCTGGTTCCCCCGTGGGGGAATTTGCACCTCGCTAGCCCTGGCTTATTACTCCCAACTTGTCAACTGGGAATCAGCTCTGACCTGGAGCAGTCCAGCAAAATGCATATCCAGAGGACTGCACCTTCTCCCAGGAAGTCTGGATCCAACCTTGAGGGACACCCCTTCCAAGCTCATTTCTTCCTTGGGTACTCTTTGTTAGCCCTAGGGTATTGTTCAGAGTTCTCTTAGTGTTCCTTTTTAGCAAATTCCCTGTAAATAATCATTCTTCATATTAAACCTTCTGTATTCAAATTATTTGTGGTTTCTGTCCCTGAATGGATCCTGACTAATGCAGCAGCTTCCTATTGTAGTCTTCCAGAGATCTTTTATGCCTATGCAAGTGTCTATGTGTATACACACGCTTTTGTTATGTAATGGGAACACTTTATACACAGTCTTTTTATTTTTATTTTTTGAAAACAGGGTCTCTTTCTGTCATTGCAACCTCGAACTCCTGGGCTCAAGCCATCCTTTTGCCTCAGTCTTCTGAGTAGCTGGGACTACAGGTGTGTGCCACCATGGTCAGCTAATTTTTAAGTCCTTTGTAGAGTCAGGGTCTGGTTACATTGCCCAGGCTGGTCTCGAACTTTTGGGCTCCAGTGATTGTCCCACTTCCGTCTCCCAAAGTGCTAGGGTTACAGGTGTCAGCCACTGTGCCCAGTCACATGTTTGTTTGTTTGTTTGTTTTTAAACTTAGCTATCATTGCATATCAGCAAAAATATATTTATCTCATTTTTAACAATCGTATAGTAGTTCATTGCAGAAATAATTCCATAATCTATTTCACCAGTTTTCTATGGATGGGGAGATAGATTTCCAGTCCTTTCCTTCCACATTAGAATTCTTATTTGATAGGTTTGTATGCCCATGTGCAACCATATCTTATCTGAAAAATTCTTCCCGTAAAAGATTCTACTCTTAAATTATCTCCACGTTCAGTGCCACCACCATATTATAGGTGTTCCTCATTTATAAAAGATGGATGTGTAGTATTTTTTATTGATTAGAATTAAGAAAGCATTTTTATACATTTTAATTGTTTAAAGAACATATAAAATCAATGAAAAATATATCCCAAGGAAGTGCTTCAAGACAGGCATGCCCATGCGTATATACACACAGAGAAACTTAACTCTGTGTGATCCTAGAACACAAATTTCTTCTTGAGAATCCTTTACATGCTTTTTAAAGTTATATACATTTAAAGTTAATAATACTTGTGCCAAATTGGCCTATGCCTCCATTCAAGTTACTATAACAAAATATTTTTTTTGAATATTTAAAAAAAATAGTTTTCTTTTCAAATTGTAACTTGTGGTAAAACATAGAAAAATGTACTAAACAAGCTTGTATAAAACAGTAAAATTTTCAAATAAGCCCAGGGAAAAAGCACAATGCTGGAAAGAATGCGGTACAAGGGGAGAGGAGAAAAGATTTCATACAAAACTACCTATTACAATACAGAAAAAAGTATAAAATCTTCCTACTTTGGAACTTAAGTACAAAATGACACTGGCATTGGATCACTTCACTATCTAAGCCTGAGGAGCTCTCAGAGGGTGGGGAGAGATGCTAGAAAGAAAAGGAATAGCAGTTTTAAAATCTCAAGTTGATCAGTCCAAATTCCACCCATTTTTTTTTAGCTGAAAATATCATCCCCCTCTGTAACCTCTACCCATATGGCAAAGTTCATCCAGGCCTCAAAATATTCCATTAGGTAGTCCACAAACACCCTACTCATAGGGGCTGGGATCTCTGTGTGCTGGAATTTGGAAAATGGAAATAAATTTACAGGCTAAAAGGTGAACACATTCAGTCTTTAAAAAAGAAAAAAAAAAGCATATCCCTGTGAAATTTTATACATATATATATATGTGTATATATGTATACATATGAAGTTCTCTGTAGTTAGAAACATATTTAAACTAGCCACAGACCAAACTAGACCTGCATTCATCCAACGCTGGAATTTTATGCTAAATACTAAGGTCCTTCTTCTTCTTGGTCAGAAGCAGGCAACAGTAAAAGTGGTGCTTTGTTGCGCCACTGAAACTGCTCCCTGGGTGGGTCTTCCCCATATCGTGTGTTGGTAGCACATGCAAACCCCTGCTTTTAAGGAAAGGACTGCTTGGAACTTTGGGACCTGTCCAGGGCTCATGTGCTGTGCCTCCAGATAGGATGAAGCTACAGATGATAAAATAGTTACGTATAAAAGCAGGTGGATTTTGTATAGGGCCATATAAATAGGAAAGGTCCTGGAGAAGGGGACTTATGCCTGTGCCCCAAAATCCAGTTTACAGTCACATTCCTGACTATACATCATGAAAACTGTGTGTGGGTGTGTGTGTATGTCCATGTATATGCTGGTGGTTTTTATCCCTACCTTTTGCCCATGCCCTTTCCTACTTCTTAGTAAGGCCTAACAACAAGAATTTATATGAAACCAAGATTCTTTCCAAGCTTTTCTCAGTCCCGTAATTAGGGACTGAGTGAGGCTGGAGCCCTTTGAAAACAAGATGGCAGAACCGAAGAAGTGTAAAGCAGTCTCTCTCTTCAGATTAGGGATGTCCCTCACCCCTTTCACAGCACCAAAGTTTCTTTGCAAAAATAGTATCTGAGATACAAAAGGAAAGGCAGATGTGCTTGTGAATGCATCTCACCAGGGCCTGGTCCAGGATCAAGGGTGCTACAAGAACAGAGGACTGGGAGCAGCTGTTTCCAAGGTCTCTGACTGTAGACAACAAAGAGCTGGTCCCCCACATGGTCAAGGTCTGCTAACTGAGACAGTCTTCACAAGAGTTTTCGGTGGAGGATCTCCCAGACCATCTGCTTCGGGAAGTATGGCATGTGTTGCTGTGTGAAGTTGATTGGTCTGTCTTTGGTAATACAGTTAGCATATTTGCAGGCAAACATCCCACAGTCACTTCCATTCGTCTGCTGTGGAATTTCCTGGCTTTTCTTGCTGAAGAGCTGCCAGCCATCGGTGTCAGACTCTTTCCTTTTCTTGTCAATGCTTTCTTGCTTTAGGTATTGCAAGAGAATTCTGCAGGCTTCATTGTTTATCCCACCCATAGAGTCATAATAAGTAATATTCTTCTTTCTAAAGTCCACAACAGCTAGACACCAGTGCACTCCCAGGTGAATAGGCACCAAAAGAATGTCAACAGAAAATACATCTACTTTCTTTGTCCAACATTTCACTGCCTGATAACTAGCCATTTTTAATTTAGTGAAGAAATGCACACTTGGCAAGCCCTTCTCTTTACTTCGCTCCATCAGCATATTCATGTAGAAATTGATGATCTCATCATTGAGCCAATTCAGATGGTTTAGAGTTTGAATATCTTTGCGTGTAATGGTCAGGCGAAATGCTTCACTGAGAACTTCATCCTGATTCCCATTACGAAATACATTCTTTATTTCTTTCTCCATTTCCTGGTTTTGAAACTGTAAGGCTAATGCTTTCTGTTCTTCAATGTGGCGCAATCTTTCTCGTGCTCGAGAATCATAAACACTAGTTAATTCTTTGATCCACAGCTCTGCCTGGAAGAAAGTAGAACTGGGAGTTGGAGTCTGGGAATCTTTCACTTTCAGTAAAATCACAGAGTCTGATCCTTCAGATTGTGTATTTGAAGCTGCTAAGTTATCTGGCTGATGTGGAACAGAGTGGTGATGATGGGGTTGATGAAGAGTATCAGAATCTTTGGATCCAAATGCAACAACATCTGGGGTATAAGAAGAGAGGGAATATACACTGTGGGACAGCTGTTCCTGGTTAGTTAAAATGCTGGCAGATCCAGATGATGAAGTATCAGAGCCAATGATCTGAGATGCACAAGAGTTTCCATTTTTAAATAGTGAGTCTTTCAAAGTATTTTTACTGGAACTAAGACATCGAGACAGGTGTAAAGGAAAAGGTGTGGTAGGTTTGGCTATAGAAAACTGTTTCCCTGTGACCATCTGTAGCAGCTGTCTGTAAATCCCTCTTTCTTCCTCTTGAACTGTCTCTTCTGCTGTACTAACATGTCGCCTCTGAGTTTTCTTGGGGCTCAAAAGGCTTCGAAGACATGAACCACTCCAAGACGGACGTGGAACAGGTTTAATAGGGAAAGATTTTTCATATGCAGATACATGGCAGTGATGGTTTGACTTTCCCGCAAAATGTTTGATAATCAATCCACTTGAGGTCTTTTGGGTTTCGAGGTAAAGACTTCGGCTGTTTCTTGATTTCTGTAAAGATGAGCTTGATGATGGAGTAGAATTTCTCCATTGGCCATTTGCACTCTGGCCAAAGGTTCTTAAGTCGCCTGAGCCAAGAAAACTGTCTGAGGAAGGATTATCTGAATAATAGCTTGGATTATAAGCTGCACTTCTTGTGGAACATGTAAAAGATCGGTCCAAATGTCCTTGCCTGGAAAATAAAATCCATTTCAAGTCTTTTCACATCACTGACTTTAGCAAAGTTACAAAGTCCGAACCGGAACCGGCTGCCATGCGAAGGGGTTTCCCGCCGGGCGCGGAACGCCACAAAATATTTTAAACCCACTAATTTACAAAGAACAGAAATTTATTTCTCACAGTTCTAGAATCTGGAAAGTCCACGATCAAGACATCAGCATATTCAGTATCTGGTGAGAGCTGTTCTCTGCTCCATGGATGGCACCTTCTATGTGTCCTCATGTGGCAGGAGGGCAAGGCAGCTCCCTTCAACCTCTTTTATAAGGGCATTAATTCAATTCATGAGGCAGAGCCCTCATGACTTAATCACCCTCTAAAGGCCCCACCTCTTCATATTATTGCACTGTGAGTTAGGTTTCAACATATGAATTTAGGGGGAATACCAACACTCAGATCACAGTAGCCTCTAATGTAACAACATGAAAATGGACAAAAATATTTTAGTACATTCTGAATTACTCCAAGATGTAACTTGGTTCAGCATTTCGTCCTTGCGGTAGTCACTTGGCTGTATCACGTGCTATTCTCTCATATGGCTACTTCTTTTATTAGTGTATCCATCTTTTGATCACTAAAACATCTTTCACTTTTCCTATAGAATGTTTCCATTGAGTAAAATTTACACTTATAGGTACATGGTTTTGATAAATGTATACAGTTGTGTAACTACCACCAGAAAGATACTGTAGAAAGTATTTCCATGACCCCAGCAAATTCTATGTACCCCTTTGTCATCAACTGCTTCCCCTACCCCAGCTCTTCGTAACTGATTTCTGCTCCAACAGCTTTGTCTTTTTCAGAATGTCATATGAATGAAGTAACTTAGTATGTAGTCTGACTTCTTTCACTTAGCATAAAGCTTTTGAGATTTATCCATGTTGTAGTATCAGCAGTTCTTTCGTTTTTATTGATAAGTATTCCATTTATTAATGTATAATTTATTTAAGTATTTGCCAGTCAATGCTTCCAGTTTTTGGTGATTATGAATAAAGCTACTCTAAATAGTCCTCTATAGGTCTTTATGTGAACATATTTTCATTTTTCATTAATAAAAATCTAGGAGTGGAACTGCTGAATTATATGGTATGTGCATGTCTACGTTTGTAAAATAAATAAATAAATAAATAAAACAAAAACAAACAAACAAAAAACAAAAACAAAACTGCCACACTACCTTCCAAAGTGTCTGTACCATTTTGCATTCCCACCAGCAATGAATGAGAATTTCTGTTGCTCCCCCTTCACATCAGCATTTGGCCTTTATCTCTGATGGAACCACTGTAGTTGTCTCTGGACTGATCTCTTAGTCCTATTCCTTCCAAACTCTAATCCGTCTTTCAAACCAAAACCAGAATGAGTCTCTAAAAATGCCCTCAACTCCTTAGTGTCTCTGACATCCTCAGGATAAAGTCCAAATTACTCAGCATGACATAGAGAAGATCCTTCAAGCTCTGAGCTCCACCCTCACCCACCCTCCCAATCACATCTCTCGCATCCCACAAGCAGCTGGACACAGCTAAGCTTAATTGGCTCCAAGTTACAGCGGGTGCCACTCTTTTCTAACACAGTGAGCCTGTGCTGGCAAGTGCAGTAGTTTGGACAAAACATTTATTTTCTTCTTTGTATTCCCAAGATGAAATTACCCTCTGAATTCTGGAAAACATTGTCATTCATGTAACTGTCTGCTAGGTTCTCTGTTGCAACTACTTTTTACGAAAATTTCAGGAAAGTGGAAAAACTAGTACAATGAACATTCAGATTTAAGTTCAACAATTGTTAATATTTTGTCACATTTGCTTCATTTATCTATCTACCACTCTTCTTCTCCTCCTCTTCCTCCTCCTTCTCCTTATTCTTTTGCTAAACCATTTCAGGGAAGGTGTATGTGTCTCCTAAAATTTAGAGCAACTCCTTCATAACACCATCATTACATCCAAGTTAATAACAACCTTCTATATTGTCTAATACTGTCTACATTCATACATTCATATTTTTCCAATCATCCCCAAAATGTGTCTTACCATGTTTTTTCTAAACCAATATCCAATCAAGTTTCACACTGCGTTTATCTACCAGTGAATATCTAGCTTTTTTAGTTTATTTTTATTTATTTATTATTTGTGTGTGAAAGGATCTCACTCTGTCACCCTGGTTGAAATACAGTGGCACAATCACGGCTCACTGCAGACTCATCCTCCCAGGCTCAAGCGATCCTCTAACCTCAGCCTCCCAAATAGTTGGGACTACAGACATGTGCCACCATGACTGGCTAATTTTTAAAAATTTCATACAGAGACAAGGTCTCGCTATGTTGTTCAGACTGGTCTCTAACTCCTGGACTCAAGTGATCCTCCTGCCTCAGTCTCCCAAAGTGTTGCAATTACAGGAATGAGCCACCACACCTGGCAACAGTTAGCTTTGATTGAGGCTCAGTTTACCCAGATACTTGCATCTTAACCTTGAAGACTCTGTTTTGTCCCCCAGACTTCCAAGAAATCTCACTTGAACTCCAGCTCCATTCAAGGTTCCTGTGTCTTTCAAAAAGCCTATGGTTAAATCTATTGGATATTCAACACTTTGTATTACAAATTTGTTGTTTAACTTTTTTATTTCCTCAACTAGACTCTGAGCATTTTGAGGGAATGAGTGTTCTTTGCATCAGTCATCATGTGTCTTCATGTAAATGTTCAATACATGTTTTAAAAATAAATGACTGAATACAGTTTCTTGCTCCCCTACTATGAAGAGCTTCAATAAATAAATCAATTCTAGGACGCAGGGAGCTAATCAGAAGGGAGTAAAGGGAGGATTCAACAATGGTCTGAGAGGACATTTCAAATACAGGAAGCTGCTTTGGAGAACTTTGAATAGAAATAGGAATACTCTTCTCCCTGTCTCAGTAGGGAAAAAGCTTAATGTTTATCATTAATTAGAGATAAACCTGGAATCTATTGGCACTATGAACAGTTTGGCCAGATAATTCTAGAGAAAGGATTATAAATACAAAATTCAGGAAAACTGCATCAAAACAGCACACTTCTGTTTACACAGCTGCCCTGCCATTGCTTTTCTAATGTGTTTTTAAGCAAACATTCACTCCCAGTGGGTCCCTAAATTGGACCCAGACCAGTGCTTTATGCCCATGCTCCATGGAAGAAATCACAGTTTATCTACTTTAAACTCTGAAGGTGAGATTTCTCCCTGAATATTAACCTTTTCTGCTGTTAAAAAGTCATATTCATGGACAATTTTTCTTTTGGATAAACTTTTTTCCAGATATTTCCTTCTTCCCCACTTCCCATCACCTGTGGGGCTAATTCCAGGATCTTATATTAACTGATTTCAAAGTGAAGTGACTCAGAGACTGCATACCACGACTATTTTAGGTGGAGTCTTTCCTCCTGAGTCACCCTGTCCCCTGGTAGCAGGCATCCTGCGGATTTCCTCAACTCTGCTGTGGAGAACAGGAAGCCAAGGCCAGAAGCAGCCAAAAAGCAAGGCATCCCAGTGGCTCCTCCCAGTTACTGGAGGACCAGCAAGAAAACCCTGATTTAGTAAGAATTCTCTGGCAAAAAAATTAAGAGTTTACTGGAGGCAAATGGCTTTAAGAATGTTATTTATGAGCAAACATAGTTTTTTCCAGAGGCAGGTTAAAAGTGTTTCCTTAGAAATGAAATTAAGTAAAATGTTCAGTTATCTGGGGAGACTTCATTAGCTATTTTCACTAATAGGGTAATCAAAGACAAAAATATTACTCAATTCCCTTTTCAACAATTTTATCAAGTTTTCCAGCCAGGAATATCCTCTTCATTCACTTCTGTCCTTCTTCTGGAACCATCTTCCAAATAACAATTGGTCATGTACTGTCTCACCAAGCCTTCATAACTACCTGTGACATGATACCATCAGTAGAGACATCGTTTGGGGCTGGACAAAGACTAGGGAATGCTAGCCATGCATGTTGTTCTTCTCTGACCCCATCCCCACAGCAGACATCATTAATCTATCTAGCTAATCTGTATATCTCTCCCACTGTAACCAGTGTGCCTTCAAAATAGCACTGTAGGAAGCTACTACCAAAGAATCAGAACCTCCAAATTTGAAACCAATTTACAATGAAGAAGAGAGGGGTAATGCACAGCAATGTTATCAGGCAAGGGTGAACATGGTGGAATAGTATAAAGAACGTGAAAGTCAGACTTAACTGCTAGTTTCTGAGCAAGTTTTAAAATTTCTTTTGTAGAAAAATCTATGTTCTACCCAAAAGACACATGTATGTTCATCACAGCACTATTCACAATAGCAAAGACATAGAGTCAACTTAGGTGCCCATTAATGGTAGATAGGATAGAGAACGTGTGGTAGACATACACCGTGGAATACTAGGCAGCCATAAAAAGGAATGAAATCATGTTCTTTGTGACAACGTGGATGCAGCTGGAGGCCATTATTCTTAGTGAATTAATGCAGGAACAGAAAACCAAATACCTCATGTTCTCACTTATAAGTGAAAATTAAGTATTAGGCACTCATGGACATAAAGATACCAATAATAGACACTGGAGACCACCAGAGTGAAGTAGAAGGAAAGGAAGGACTTTAAAACTGCCGACTGGGTGCTATACTCACTACCTGGGTGATGGAACCATTTATACCAAATGGTCCAAAACCTCAGCATCATGCAACATGCCCATGTAACAAACTTGCACATGTACCTTCTGAATCTAAAATAAAAGTGGAAATTATTTTTTAAATATCAATAAAGTAAAAAGGACAGTTTTTTTTCTTACATCCATTTTTTTATACATGCAAAATGGGGTTAATAATGTCTTTAGTGTTATTGTAAGAATTCATTTTTTGGCTTTTTGTTTTTAATGCATGTGAAAACTTCGAGCACAGTGCCTCCACATAAAAGATATTCAATAGACATCAATTTATCATAGTTAATTGAAAGGAGACCCAGACTGAGAGTGACAGTTCGCTTCACTGACACTGAAGATTCCTGGGAGCCACAGCGTTTTTACAAGGCAGAAAATGCTCAATGATTCTGCTCACCACAAACATTAACAAAATGTAATCTTAGTCACTGCTCTCCAAAGAGCAAAATATTGGCAATAAAATGTTTTTTTAAATCACAATTAAGTTAACCATCCTTAGAACCTTGCAAGAATGTCTGGTAGAACACAGCTACTTCTGGGTTTCCTGGTAGCCAATGACCCCCTTCAGCGATTATTCTGCCCCCACCCCTTCTTAATTCTCGTTTTGGTGCCTGTTAGAACCTCTACGAGACAAGCTTTCACATCGAGGAAAACTAAGAGCCAAATCAAACACTTTCTTTTTTTTTTTTAAACTCTTGTTAAAAATTATTGGGAAGGGAAGTGGTGACTACTGGTTTAAGAAACTGTAAATTTCAATGCTAGATGACATTTCCATCTCCCATCTGCAGTTCAGTCCCCCTCAAGATTACTTTCTTTCATTCCTTGAAGAGTCTAGCACCTGGCTTTCTAAGTGTAGTCATTCCCTCCCAAATTGACATTGTCTAATTTTTTATTTTAGTATTCATTATAAATGATCATTCCAAATACACTGCCCTTTCCGTTCCTTTTCGTCAGTCATCTTGTCCTCCACCTCCCTACACTACTCACTCCTAGGGTCACACCTTGTGTCAGTCTGCTAGGACTGACATAACAAAACACCACAGATTGGGTGACTTGAACATAAGACATTTATTTTCTCATAGTTCTGGAGGCCAGAAGTCCAAGGTCAAAGCAGATTTGTAAATTATGTGCCAAATCTTTGTTGGCAGATTGGTTTCTCCTGGGGCCTTTCTCTCTTTGGCTTGCAGATAGCGCCTTCTCACTGTGTCCTCACAAGGTCTTTCCTCTTTGCACCCCTGGAATCTCTTTGTGTGTCCAAATTCCCTCTTTCATAAGGGCATCAATCTGATTGGATTAACCCCACCATGCTGTTCTCATTTTAACTTCACCACCTCTTTAAATGCACTATCCAAATACAGTCACGTTTGAGACAATGGGGAGTTAGAGCTTCAACATATGCATTTAGGAGAGACATGATCAGCCCATAACACACTTCCAAACTTTTTCTTCACCTATTCCTGAAACATCTCTAAAATCTCAAATTCCGCATCACATTTCTCAATCACTACCTCCTCTCTTTCTAGCTCGCCCTGTTACCTAAAACTAGTAATTTTTCAACCACACTGGGACACACAATTTACAAATCCAGTGCCTCTTTTACTATTATTTCTAACACTCCCTCACATCCTTACTTCCCTCCTTATTCAGCTGAAGTTCCACAGTGCATCATTGTAACCATTCACTTGCATATATTCTTGAATCTTTTGCCCATGCCTCTCTTCATGGTATCTGCCTGGCAAAGTCCCAATCCAGGTTGACTCCAGCTTTCTTCCCACTTGCTGGCTACACCTCTGCCACTGAACTTTACAAGGAAAAATACCCAAGTCTCCTGTCTAGTCTCACTATCCATTCATGGTCATAGACTCAAGTGTCCCTCAGCACCTGCCACATTTCTCTAGTCTGTTCACTCTCCCACTTTCCAAGCCAACTGTTTGAACCTCTCTTCTTTTAAACCTTTAACACCCTCTCCCCATCCTCATTCTCAGCTGATAAAATTGCCTCTTGTTTCACTGAGAAAACAGAAGTATAATAAAGAGAAGTTCCCACTGACCACCTCCAAGCCCATTGCTATGTCCTCCTTCTGTTGCTGACACTGACCTGCCCTGCTGCCATCTAAGGTCAGCTCCTCCATCTGTGAACACACTCCCACCCTTTCTCACCTACTCAAGGAGCCTGTGCCAGCAATTCTCTCCTTTATCTCCTTTAAGGTAAATACCTACCTCCCCTCTCTCATCCCCCCTCCCATAACAGTATACAAATATGCTACAATTTTTTCCATTAATTTTTCCCCTTGGCTTCTACTTTTCCTCTAGCTGCTGCCCAATTTCTCTGCTCTCCTCCACAGCAAAGCTCTGCAGAAGAGTTACCTCTTCTATTTCCAATTTCTCTCCTCCCATTCTCTCATGAACCCACTCCAGTTGGACTCTCATCTCATCTCTAACTCACCAAGAAAGCTCCTGTTATCAAGGCCAGCAGTGACCTCCACATTGCTTGAGACCTCCACATTGGTTGTGACCTCCACATTGGTTGAGAGTGACCTCCACATTGGTTGAGAATCAACCCAGTAGCCGATTCTCAGTTCTTTCATATGATGTGCGCTTTGGCAGCTTTTAACTTAGTTGATCATGCCTTCTTCTTAGAAAGTCAACTTTGAGAATAAGCTCCTGATCTTCATTTCTGACTCACTGGCCATTTCTCAGTATCCTTTCTACCTTCCTCTCATGTCCCCAAACTCGGTCCTGGGCTGCCCAGGATTTAGTCCTTGGGCCTCTTTTCTATCAACATGCATTTCCTTAGTGTCTCATGGCTTTAAATACCATTTATATGCTGACAACTGTCATATTTATATGTCACCCAGACCTCTTCCTTGAACTTCATATTTGTATATCCAGTCGCCTAGTTGACATCTCCACTTGGATTTCTAAAAGGTATTTCAAAACTTAGTACATTCAAAACTGACCATGCCATCCCTTTTCTCCCAGCCCTGCTCAGTCAGCTGACTTGCTCACTTCTGTTAATGACAATTTTATTCTCCCAGTTTCTCAGGCCCAAATTATGTCGTCTTTGACTTCTCTCTTTCTCTTACACCCACATCCAATCTGCCACCAATCTTGTTGGCACAATCTTCAAAATACATCCCAAATCCAGCTTCTTCTCACCACCTCTGCTACTACTACCATCATGAGCCGAGTCATCATCATCTCTTACCTGGATTTTGGAAATGGCTTCAGAACTCATCTCCTTTATCTCCTCCACACCCTTTACCACCTATTTACAACACAGCAGCCAGAGTGAACCTTTTAAAACATCAAGCACAGTGCCTGCCACATAAGCGATGCTCAATGAATACTCAATCAAAAATATTATTCTCTTCCCAATCATCCCAGGAACTCTAGTAAATATGATTTTATGCTGCTTCTCTGTGACTGGAAAAAGTGTCTAATGCCCAGATTTTTTGATGCACTTAGATCGAAAGCATTAGAGGGAAAAAAATCATATCCACAAGGGGGTGCCAAGAAACCTCTTTGGAACCTGTACTGCTAGTCTGTCTTTCTTTCTTCCTTCCTTCCTTCCTTCCTTTCTTTCTTTCTTTCTTTCTTTCTTTCTTTCTTTCTTTCTTTCTTTCTTTCTTTCTTTCTTTCTTTCTCTCTTTCTTTCTCTCTTTCTCTCTTTCTCTCTTTCTCTCTTTCTCTCTCTCTCTCTCTCTCTCTCTCTCTCTCTCTCTCTCTCTCCCCCTTTCTCCCTTTCTCCCTTTCTCCCTTTCTCCCTTTCTCCCTTTCTCCCTTTCTCCCTTTCTCTCTTTCTCTCTTTCTCTCTTTCTTTCTTTCTTTCTTTCTTTCTTTTGAAACAGAGTCTCACTTTGTCACCCAGGCTGGAGTGCAGTGGAATGATCTCTGCTCACTGCAACCGCCGTCTCCCAGGTTCAAGTGATTCTCCTGCCTCAGCCTCCGGAGTAGCTGAGATTACAGGCGCCCACTACCATGCCCGGCTAATATTTGTATTTTTAGTAGAGATCGGGTTTCACCATGTTGGCCAGGCTGGTCTCGAACTCCTGATCTCAGATGATCCACCTGCCTCGGCCTCTCAAAGTGCTGAGATTACAGGCGTGAGCCACTGCACCAGCCCTATCTTTGTTTTGTTAATAGTAGGGAAAATATTTATTTCTGTTATGATTTTTCAGAGAGGTAGAGATAATAGATGCAAACTCTTCGAAGGAAAGCTGTACTGATCTAACCAAGATATTTTGTTTTTCTCATCCACCAGTTCCTTTCTCAGTCCTTTCTGTATCCCTTGCAATTTGAACAAAGCTTGGTGAATAGTGAGCACATAAAAAGCATATTAGGTGAAAGACAGATACATAAAGAGGGTAAAGTCAGGACATTTTAACAAACATATCAAGCTCTAAATATAAACCTCCTTAGTAGTTTTCTCTTTAACCCTCTCTCCACTGTTGGATGAAATTTACTACATTCAATCCCAGTCCCCACCCCAACTTCCTTCTTAACACAGGGTCAGGGTTAAGCCTTCAGTGCTTTAATCCAGAGGAAAATGACTTATTTTAAAAAGCAGTGAAAAACACCGCATTCCTTTGGCACAGGATGAAGACCAGCTCAGCTCTTCAGTTGTTGATCATTGTCTATTGTTCTCCAAACAGTAAACCACTATTTCACACTGAGATTGTCGGCTGCGGATATATTCCAATTCCCCGGCTCCTCATGAATATGAAGTGAAGGGCTCTGACCCTGAAAGTGGTAGGTAATCTCAAAAAACAAACAAAAAAAAAAACAAAAAAAAAAAGAGAGAGAGAATAAAGGTCAGGTAGGAAGAAGAAAACTAGACTTTCTGTGGCTGTATACTCTTGAAATCTCCCACAGGTTCTAAGCAGGGCAAAATGGGGTCTCGGAAGTGTGGAGGCTGCTTAAGTTGTCTGCTGATTCCGCTTGCACTTTGGAGTATAATTGTGAACATATTATTGTATTTCCCGAATGGGCAAACTTCCTATGCATCCAGCAATAAACTCACCAACTACGTGTGGTATTTTGAAGGAATCTGTTTCTCAGGCGTCATGGTAAGTGTGACTTTGGAGACTTGGGAGAGAAGGGGGAGTTGTAATTGAGACTTACCTTGTACCTAGTAAAAATAATGAACAATGGAAAAATCATTTGCTAATCTTGGGTGTCGGATTTGAAAGAGGGATGGGGATGAAGGGGCAGGTAATCTGCTAGGATTTGGGGCATAACTCTGTTTTCAATAAGCTGCTCAGCAATGCAGCTTCAGTAATGCAGGAAATTAGTCCTAATGAAAGTCTGTGGGACACTGGCCTGTAAAAAGAGTATGTTCTCATGAACACTGCATATCAGTTTAAGCTATTTGATCTTCAGTGGCATTACTGTTTTCTAGAACAGATTTTCTGTCTGCACTCATGTCTTTCTAGCTTGAATGGGCTTTAGGACAGCATGAAAAAAAGCAGCAACTTGGATATTCAGACAAACCTGCATGTCAATCTAAGTTCTGTTGTTTGCGCCATGGACCTTTAGCACGTTACTCAGTATCTTTCAGCCTCAGTATTCTAATGTGAAAAATGTGAATAATGGCATTTACTTTTCAAGATAAAAAATATATATAGATAAAGTGCCCAGGAGAGAGACTGACATGTAGTAGATAGTCAGTGACTGTTGTAATTATGATTATTAAAGAATGAGCTGTGTCATCATTAAATAATCCTACATTGAGACCCTAATAATGGAGGGAGTTTTTGAAAAGTAAATTGAATTATCAATGGTAAGAATCCATGAACGTTTTCCTGATGACTTTGTGTTCTTTAAAAATAAACAAACTGATAGTAAATCATGTTGGCAACTCAGAGAAAAAGACAATTTCCTGGTCAAGTCATTTCTCTCTTTTTTTTTTTAATTATTTTTTTTTTTTGTTATTATACTTTAAGTTCTAGGGTCCATTTGCACAACGTGCAGGTTTGTTACATATGTATACATGTGCCATGTTGGTGTGCTGTACCCATTAACTCGTCATTTACATTAGGTATATCTCCTGATGCTATCCCTCCCCCCGTCCCCTCCCCACAATAGGCCCCGGTGTCTGATGTTCCCCTTCCTGTATCCAAGTGATCTCATTGTTCAATTCCCACCTACGAGTGAGAACATGTGGTGTTTGGTTTTCTGTTCTTGCGATAGTTTGCTGAGAATGATGGTTTCCAGTTGCATCCATGTCCCTACAAAGGACACAAATTCATCCTTTTTTGTGGCTGCATAGCATTCCATGGTGTATATGTGCCACATTTTCTTAATCCAGTCTATTACTGATGGACATTTGGGTTGATTCCAAGTCTTTGCTATTGTGAATAGTGCTGCAATAAACATACGTGTGCATGTGTCTTTATAGCAACATGATTTATAATCCTTTGGGTATATACCCAGTAATAGTGCATTATGGACTGTAAGCTAATCAGACCACCAATAATGTAGAAGAAAATTCATTATGATCTATTTCTACATGTTTTAGGGGTGTTTAATTATTATATTTGAATAGCTATGTTGTAAAGCAATTTTCATTTAGTTATTCATTTTGCACATTAAATTAATAAACTTTAAAATATTAATATCCAATGCTATTGAAGTTGCCATGAAATAAGTACATAAATAATGTTGGCTGCACTACAAATAAGTGTCAGTCTTTTGGGGAAGAGTTTGGTGTAATATATCAAGAGCCATGAAAATGCTTATGTCCTTTGACTCAGTAATCCTGTGTCTCATCATTTATTCTGAGGAAATCATCCAAAATAAGGAAAGAGCTATGTGCACAAATGATTGTGGCTGCATTGGTATAATAGCAAATAATTAGAAGAAGCATCTTACAGAGAAGTAGTGAAATAAATTATGGTACATTCACTTCATACAGTGGTGAAAATTATAATTATGAAGATGTAACAACATGGAAAATGCACATTATTTCATGTTAAGTGAAAAAAGGCACAACAACGTTGTGGGTAAATTACTATTGCAGCTGTGTCAAATAGACACATGTAGGAAAATACCAGAAATAAATGCATGAAGACACACGAGGGTGGTGGAATTATGTGTAATTTACCTCCATTATTCTTGACTCCTCTATATTGCAGTTATATTTTAAAACAAAAAAAAGAAGGCAGTGTCTCTTTCGACAGTTGATGCCTGAGCAATAAGACTACAGGCTCCAGGTCTAATTATCTCTATCAATATTGTAATAAAGCTGGTTACTATGCTTTTTGGCCTTGTCTCATCATTGTTTCCCTCAATATGCAATTGCAATAGATGGAAGAGTTGCAAGACATAACTAAGATTAGACCAGAATTTCAGTCTGTCATAACTAACGATGTTGAAAGGAAGGGAATATAGGACTCTTTTGCTTATATTCTATGCAAAAATTAAAACTGGGAAAAGAAACCTGTTCTCTATTTTTTTCATTTTCCAGAAATTATTAAAATATATTACTCTAACTGCATCAAATCCTTTTAGGAGAAAAGGAGAAGAATATAGGTAAATAATTAAATGAACAAAAAATTAATGAAAGCTGAAGAAATTTGGAAACTAGAAACATTGGCTACAAAGAGTAAAATAACAGTGAACTCAGCTGTAGGATTCAGTCCTGAATAGTAAGAGTAAAAACTGGATGGAGAATTTCCCATAAGCAATTCATGGTCTGTATCTAGCCTGACCAGAAATTGTAATGGTAAAGAAATACATGTTCTTTCCAGAGCTCTGGCCTTTTGCCTAAGATAAAATTTTAAAAAGGCAATAAGATGCATTGATTCTCCCACTTTGTTGGCTTGATACAGACAAAACACATTGAAACAATTTCAACCTGAGATGGTTTGAATGCATGTGGAAATTGAAGTCACTTTAAAGAGATATGGTTTCAGGTTAACTGAGCCTCTCACCTGCATTCCCAGAGGACAGTAAATGAAGAGAGGCTGGCAAACTACCAAGCCTGCTGAATGATTTTCCTTGGTTCTCCACAACTGAGTCATTGAGAAAGGCAGGTTTTGCTGCCCAGGATGGTATTCTCATGTCCATACCATTTACTTCTCCTTAATCATTAGCTTTCAATGGTTGCTAACCATGATAATGACAGCTAACGTTTATCAATCACTTACTATCAATCAACCACTATACTCAAAATGTCACATATATTACCTCATGACAACCTCTTAATACGATTTTATAGAGAAGGTGTTTCAAATTCACACAGCTAGAAAGTGGCAGAGCTTGGATTCAAATCCAGATCTACCTGACCCCAGAGTCTATGCTTGAAGTCACTGTCTTCTGATTATAAGCACAAATGTAAACAAGCATTTCATTGATAACATTTTATGTCTTCCCTCCTATAGATGCTTATAGTAGCAACAGTTCTTCTGGTACTGGAGAATAATAACAACTATAAATGTTGCCAGAGTGAAAACTGCAGCAAAAAATATGTGGTAAGAGCAATAGTTTTTTGAGGATGATTGCGTGGGTTCTAGCTTTCTTTCCTCTCACTCAGAAACACAAAAGTATTGACAGTGTTGTACCCTCACTACTGTTGAGTACGGTACAGAGATCAAGAATTTACTGCCAAGATCATCTTCCATTTTGCTTAGTCTTTCCTCCGTCTTTGTTCTACTGATGTGCTTTCAGAAAATCAACATTTAAAGATACCTAAAATTAGGAAATCTTACTTTTTCCTAACTGAGTTTCTATTAGTCTATTTTTTCTTTATAAACTTTATTGAGGGCTAAATTACATATAATAAATGGCATCCATTAAAAGTATGCAATATCATGAGTTTTAACAGTTGACTATACCCATGAAACCACCATTGCAGTCAAGATAACAGAATATTTCTGCCAATCCCAAAAGATTAACCGTTGATTTACTTTTTGTCATTATAGATTAGTTTGTATTTTATTTATGTGGAATCACACAGTATTTGTCTTTTTTATCTGTTTTTTTTCATCCAGGATAATAATTTTTAGATTCATCCATGTTGTTGGGTGTATGTGATGTGCATTTTTTAAGTTGGCACTTTAAAAATTATTAAAATAGTATCAGGAAGAATAATACAACCAAATTTTCAAAGCCAGTGCTCTTGCATTTCTACTATTCTCCTTATCCTCTTCCTCCTCTTCATCATTATTCACACTTGCATAGAGAACCCACTCTACCTAGAAAATAACAGGTCTTCAATAGATAGTTGTGGGTTGATTGATCACGTCCTTCGGTGCATTTTCATAAGAGGTGATCATTATTTTGATATCATAATTCCAGAAGGAAAGAATAAATTTAGTAAATTACCTAGTTACCTCTACGTGATGCCAAACAAAATGTTATTTAAAAACTTATTTGTAAGATCAAATAGGTTTGGGTTACTTTTTTTTTTATTATTTGTATGTGGGCATTTAGTATTGTATAGACTGCATGAGCTTGGATGAATAGGGGAATGTAGTTATCTGATAATTTATCCACAATATCCCCTTGTCATTGCATTCTATGGTACTAACCTGTTTCTGTGTTTTAATTTAGACACTGCTGTCGATTATCTTTTCTTCCCTTGGAATTGCTTTTTCTGGATACTGCCTGGTCATCTCCGCTTTGGGTCTTATCCAGGGGCCATATTGCCGCACCCTTGATGGCTGGGAGTATGCTTTTGAAGGCACTGCTGGACGGTAAGGAATAATTCCCCAAACCAAGGAGGTCAGAAAATCAGAAATACCTGGCCTCATGCTCATGCTCACGATCATTTTCCATGATCACTTTGGGGTTCCATGTGGCTGTTTTAGTGCAGAATTTTCCTGTTAGTTTACTAACATCCAGACCAATTTGTTCTTGCACAGATCTTTGTTTAGATTTTTTTCTTCAGTCTTTTAATGCGATTTTCATTCAACGTCTTGAGGCTGTCATGGAGCTATCTAAATGAAAGGTGTGTTTCTCCCTACCTCATATTGAAATCGTGTGGTTACTATGGTCTGGTCTGGTCTGGTAACAGCTGGAGCTTATGGCCTGGGTGGATCCAGGAACTCAGTTTTGTTTATGGCCAGGTTGGACATATGGTCTGTTACAACTGTGAAAGGGCTTGGGAAGGAGAGAAACCATGGTGCTCTTGGATGGTGCCACTCAGGGCTATAGTAGGAGGGATGATAAAGAGATAGAACAAGGCAGGGTGAGCAGGAAAGTGCAGTCTGTGATCCAGGGACATGATTAGATGCAGGAGTTTGTGGAATAAGCCAGAGCTTATGCAGTTTTTACTGGAGAAGTGTCTAAAGAGGTGGTCTTGCTCAGAAGGCTAGTAATTCAGTCAGGAGTCTCACAACCCAAACCCAGATCTCAGAATGCCTCACACTAGCCTTGTGCTGGGCTTATTGGATTCCCAGCACCAGATGCAGATTAGGAGGTAGCAGGGCCCAGAAAGAAATACAGAAGAAGTCCATTGAATCTCTCCTTGTTTTTATCCTGTGCTCAGAATTCTAATGGAGTAAAATGAGGGAATGTCTGTACCATTCACTGGGGGAAGTTATATTTTCTTCTCAACTCTCCATGATTCGCTTTATTGTTCGAGGCCCATGTCCATCTGAGGTCTTACATGTGCGTCTAGGCCTGCATGGCAGAGTTGCTTCTGTGCCTGTACCTGCCTTCATTCTGAAGATTTTTACAGGGTGCTACATACCATGACCTTTCTTAACAAACATGAATCTCCCTCAGGTCAGGAAAACCTAGATAATAACCTCAGGCTTTCCTGAGAAATTGGAAGAGACACTCCTGGAGGACTGATGGGGCTCAGTAAAGAGGATCCTAATGTAGAAATTCCCACTAGGTGCAAAAGAACCCTTTTTAATGCCATCAGCCCCTGAACTTTTCCCTACCTCAAAATCAAAACTTCCCCTTTTAAGTCATGACTCTCTAGGCTACCTGTATGCCCCTCCATTACTCCCTTAAGCTGCCCCAGAGGCTTGTTTTCACCTGTTTCCATCTATGTAAAAATGTTTAAAGGTGAAACATTGATAGGAGGCAACACAGGGAAGCTAAGTCTCTGGTCCCCTCAAGAAGTTTCCAAGGCTTGACAACTACAGTGTGGAGCAGGTGTTAATATTGAATTGTGCATATCAATTATTCATTTGTGCATTTATTCAGCAAATATTCATTGAGCACTGACTAGGTCCAAGCCTTGCACTAAGTACTGGAGAATCAGAGGTAAATCACACAGAGTCCTTTCCCTCCAGAAACTCACACAGACCTGACAGAACATGCTACTGAGATGGAAACCTTAAGGTGAATGAACATTGCCTTTGGAGTACAGGTCTTTGGTGGTTATAGATCGAGATTCAAGTCCCTCCCTCCTACTTATAAGCTACACGACCTTAGACAAGTATCTGGCTATCTTTGAGCCTCTGTAAGTTGGGGACAATAATCACTTCTACCTCATAGAATTTAGAATTAAATGGAAGTAATGGACAAATGTGATGTGATAAATTTTCAGGTTTTATTATTAACATTATTTCCCTGTATATTCCTTTATGCCACATGACATTCCCCACCTGCCAGGTAGCCAGCAGATTTAGTCACTGCCATGGTGGCTGGTGAGGATCCTGAGTTAGTTTTCATTCAACAAATACTTACTGATCTTTACAATTTGTCAAGCATGATCTTAGAGCTTAGACCTGGCAATTCAGAGTGAACAAAACATAGTCAGTGCTCTCAGAGTACACAGCCTGCTAAGGAAATAGAAATAGATGCAGATACAGATGCAGCCACAAATAGATATACAGATACAGATAGAATTACAATGAATGAAGTAAATGCTGCCATAGAGCTGCGTGTGGAGGTAGTGGAGGGAGTGGGTGTCAGGACAAGCTTCTATGTTCCTCCCCAACCCTGCCAGGGCACTTATGCACCTCTGCAGTTTACAAGAAGGATTAAACAGTATCATAGTCTGGGAAAAAAACAAGAGCCTTGCAATATTGGGGGAACTCCTGCCAATATTTCAGTGTAGGTTGTTTCTATTTTCCATAAGTGTTGGCTGGCTGAGAAATAAAGAGAAAGAATACAAAGAGAGGAATTTTACAGCTGGGCTGCCAGGGGTGACATCACATATCGGTAGGGCCATGATGCCCACCTGAGTCTCAGATCAGCAAATTTTTATTAAGGGTTTCAAAAGAGGAGGGGGTGTAAGAACAGGGAGTAGGTACAAAGATCACATACTTCAAAGGGCAAAAAGCAGAACTACTAATAAGGGTCTAACAAAGATCACAAGGCAAAGGGCAAAAGCAGAACTACTGATAAGGGTTGATGTTCAGCAGTGCATATATTGTCTTGTTAAACATCTTAAACAACAGAAAACAGGGTTTGAGAGCAGAGAACTGGTCTGACCACAAATTTACCAGGGCAGAGTTTCCCAACCCTAGTAAGCCTGAGGGTACTGCAGGAGACCAGGGCGTATCTCAGTCTTTATCTCAACCACGAAGACAGACATTCCCAGAGTGGCTATTTACAGACCTCCCCCCAGGAATGCATTCCTTACCCAGGGTATTAATATTAATATTCCTTGCTAGGAAAAGAATTTAGTGATATCTCTCCTACTTGCATGCCTGTTTATAGGCTCTCTGCAAGAAGAAAAATATGGCTCTTTTTGCCCAACCTCTCAGGCAGTCAGACATTATGGTTGTCTTCCCTTGTTTCCTAAAAATCGCTGTTATTCTGTTCTTTTTCAAGGTGCACTGATTTCATATTGTTCAAACACACGTTTTACAATCAATTTGTACAGTTAACACAATTATCACCATAGTCCTGAGGTGACGTACATCCTCAGCTTACAAAGATAGCAAGATTAAGAGATTAAAGACAGGTGTAAGAAATTATAAAAGAATTATTTGGGAATTGATAAATGTCCATGAAATCTTCACAATTTATGTTCATCTGCCACAGGTCCAGCCAGTCCCTCCATTCAGGGTCCCTGATTTCCTGCAACATTGCAAGTCATCTTGTTTTAAATTGCTAGATGATCTGTGCAGAGCATGTACTAGGAACAGTCTAGACGAGGGATCTGGAGGGACTCATTTCCCTGGCAGCTGAGATGGAGATAGGGGCCAATGGGGATATGAGATAGGTCTAGGGAAATTTAATAGAAAACCACATCCGTGTTGTACTTTACAGGTTCCAAACCACTTGTATACACACTCTTACCAAATATTCACAATTACTCTGTGGTTAGATATTTAACCCCATTATCAAGATAAGAGTCTGTAGGCCAGAAGGGTAAAGTTCTTTGCTCAACATCCTACAGATCCAGGAATTCTGATTTCATATTCAGTGGTCATTCCCATTGGAGACAAGAGCCATTAGCAATATAAAGTAATTCTCAGAGTGTCTCTATTTCCTGGAGCATTAGAAGGTAGGAGATAAATAAAGGGGCAGAAAGAGTAAAAAAGAAGGAAGTAGGAAAGAAATGGAAGAGGGAGAAAGGAAAATGGAGAGGCCATGAGGGTGGTAAGGCAAGCACAACATTTATAATAAACTATGTATCTAGCTCAGTGCTATGCATATGATGTGTCCAATATGTGTTTCTGAATGGTTTTTAAAATACATTAATTCATATCTAATAACTATATATTTTAGTCACACAGTAATTTCTCAAACATACAAATACCTGTAGCTTTCTTCCTTGGACCCAGTATGTAGATTTGGCCATGGGTTTCTCTCAGTTTCCTTACAGATTCCAGCATATGGATTCAGTGCCTGGAACCTGCACATGTTGTGGAGTGGAACATCATTTTATTTTCCATTCTCATAACCCTCAGTGGGCTTCAAGTGATCATCTGCCTCATCAGAGTAGCCATGCAATTATCCAAGATACTGTGTGGAAGCTATTCAGTGATCATCCAGGTAACAGATTCTCATGGGGGCACCTGTAGCTCATCCATATTATCCCCACTTCCCAGGATTCAATGAGGCTTTCTGAAAAGACTCTAGAATTCCATCACTTTCCCCCCATTTCTATTGCCCTCATCTTTATTCAAGCTCTACTATCTCATTTTTTTCTGATATCCCAATGTGTCTTGGCTTATGTGTAAGGGTTGAATCAACTCAGTAATTGTAAAATCTGCATTTCTTGTTGTATGGTAAGACTGCATAAGTGTTTTGAATGAGCAATGTTTTAGTATTCTACATAGAGATAACTCAAAGCATGAAGAAATTTTGCCATTTATCAAGAATTTCCCTGTTCATAAGATAAGCAAAGGCTCCTAACCTTATCTCATTGAAATAACTTCTCTTCTGAACGCTGCTACATTCAACTAACAAACTTTTATCTTGAGTGCATAGTGAGTGCTTTTGAAGAAGAAGGGAAATATGTATTTATCCTATTGAAATTACTTCTACTTCATCTGCTAAAACACTAATGTTAATTTAGTTATGGTTGAAACTGCTATCAACAAGTCCAGTGAGAAGAAAAATTATGAATGAGATCTCTTGTATTTTGTTTAGCAACATAGAATGTGTAATACCTTTCCTACAAATTTCTAAGAGATGTGTTTCTGTTCTATCATATTTTGAATATGAAATATAAGTTTATGTTGCTACCTGGATTATGGATTACTAATCAAGCCAAGTTTATAACTTTAATCACTTCGTTTTTCCTTTTTTCCTATAGCCTGGAATCATTTGAATAAGGACAAAAATGTTTTCCATTATCAAGACATGGCCATCTATCTAAATATTATATCAACTGTGTAGACTTAAGGACAATATTGAAATGATGGTGCTTTCTCCATTTGGTGTTTATTTGTAAAATTTGCAGTCCTCACTGCACATGCAAGTATGCCACTCTTTCATTTAGAATGTTTTTTAAGCAATATGCATCAGGAACTTCAGAAATATTTCTGCCCTTTGATCAAACAAATCCATTTCCAAGAATCTATACTAGGGAAGTAAATAAGAATATGAGAGAAAACTTTATGCAAATATGTATATTGCAGCATTATTTAATATTCTGGAAAATTAGAAACACCTCAAAATTCTAAATTCAGAGGAAGGATTAAGTAAAGAGTGGTACATACTGTAAATGCTTTCTGATACTAAAAAATAAAGTAAATAAAAAATAAAGAGTACTAAATGATTGTAAAATTATAATCATTACAAATGATGTTTTTAAAATTATGAATACTAAATCAAAAAACAGGTCACAAATTCATGTTTACAGTATAACTATTTAAAGCAAATGAAATGCTAATAATCAAAATTTAGGATGAAAACTAAATCTAAAAGGAAATATAACAAAATGCCAATTATGTTTGGTTTGGGGCATTGATGGCCCTTCTTCCCACTTTTCTATATTTTCCAAGATTTCTTTATTGAATATGTTTTACTATAAATATTTTCTAAACTCATATTTTCACTATTAAATTTTTTTTATTTTTCCAAACTTTAAGGCATATGCTCTTTCCACATTCCTCAACATTATTTGCAAACATCATGAAATGACACTTCCATTCAACATTCAATGAGGAAAGTAGTGATATAGATAAGCCAAAAAGAGTTTTATATAAACTTATACAATCTAAACTCTTGCTCTTCCTTTCTGACTCCTAATGGTGAGTGTGATGGACTAGAAGAGGTAGCCTTAAAATAAGTGAGCAGCTAGGGAACATGCTCAATGGGCAAGAGAAAATGACCACTGACCAGTCAATACCTGTGTCAGGGGGAGGTACCAGTACCTATATTTATTTTTAAAGTAATTGAAAAGTAGAACACTTACAAATTTTCCACCTATACATGCCATGACTTCCTTAGGGATAGTAGCCACATCTTATATTTTCCCACCATCCATAGGACCCACTACACAGTGGAGCCAGTAGGCACTCAGTGTTGAATGCTCATACCAGGTTTTCTGCTTCCTGTAGTTACCCTGCTGAACACCGCTTCCATCACAGGTGCACTGGGCCTCAACACTTCTGCTATTTCCCCATTTGTCTCCTCCATGGACACTGTCAACAATGGTCTGTCAACACCTGCTCTGTGCCAAAGCCAGGGAGTAGGCTGGGGGGATACGGAAGAGAATATCTTTCTCCTTGATGCCTGCTGTGCCAACAGCCCCCTTTAAGCCCTATTTACAGCTTCTGCTGAAACAAGCATCTTGAAAGCAAGCCATGTTATATTCCACGTGACCTTCATGCTCTGGGACCAGCTGACTGAACTGGGGCAAGCCCCAGAGTCTTGGGCAGCCTATTGTCTTGCTAATGGCCTCTGACTTAGGCTGGAGTAAAAGACTATCCAAGCAAGACTGGTGGTTATTCAAGCATGAGAATTTGAACTAGGAAGCCAAGAATGAAGCAACTGGAGTATTACCATCAAAAAGTGGTTAAAGGATGAAGAAGGAAGCCAATATTTAGAGAGAGTATCTGGTTCACGTTAATAACCGTATCATATTAAAAGGAAGATATGTGAACTTCTGCTCCAAAAGTTCCTAAAACTGCCTTTGCCCACAGTGACAGTGTACACTAGGCCTGGTTTCTGTTCTTGGATTCCTAGATAGTCTTTCTTCTTTGTCACTGTGCTGATCATTTCAGTAAACCCCACCACTAAATCAGTGCAGCTCTGCCTATTGCAACCAAAATGACCCAACCAAAGTCTCCCTTTTCTAGATGTTGGGTTGGAGGGATGCTAAGACAAAGATGCTTAGGCTCCAGAGTTTTACGGAGCTTCATTCAATAACACTTTACTTTCCAAAGAACTTAAACATGAGATCCGAAGGACTTGGGCCAGGAGGCAAAACTACGCTACAAACACCATGTTGTACTCAGAGTGACCTCTCCTTTCTGACAACCCAGGATTTCTCTATCAAGTCCATAAGCTAGTCATATCCAGGACCATCTTGTTAAAGATTCTCCCAGAGTCTCCTCAGCCCTCTTGTAAACAGACTTCTGGAAGGTCCACCTCATCGGTTCGTCAGATATTTTCAGACTGTCTATCTCTTGTTTAGATTCAGCATGGCACCATACATTGAATGGACTATGAATAGATGTTTGCTGAATGACTCCAACACAGCATTGGACACATCAGGGGTACAGCCAAATGCAGCATGATATCTCTATCAGGAAAATTAAATTTTAACACAGCCACCAAATATTCTATATTTGAAGAGTATATGCTAATTATGCAATTTTAAGTAAAAAAAGCTGAATACAAAAAAGCTGAACACAAAAAAAGCTGAATATGTGTGTTTCATATCCTTGTGAATTCAAAGTAAAAAGGAAAAAAACTCAAAAACCAAATACATGTATACAGTTTGAAGCCAAATTTTTAATTAAGTAACCATATAATTACATGTAGACATGCGTAAACCTTCAGATATGTAAAGACCAGAAAAATATTTAAAAGTTAATAGTTACATCATCTGTGGTCATAACACCCTGAAAATGCCTAATATTGGAAGCTTAAGCAGGATTGGGCCAGGTTATTACTTAGATGGGATACCAGATGCTATAGGTTGAAAAAAGAAAGCATAAGTATATACAAGTTAATACTTAATAATTATCTCCTGATGATAGGACTATGAGTTAGTTATATCTCTTTTATTTACATTGTTCAGTATTTTCAAATTTCCCTTTGAAAATGTGTTATGTACCTGAATTATTAGAAAAAATAAATGTCATTTAAAAAGCAATGATCCTCTAATTCTTTCTGTAAAATTCATTTAAGGAGTTAAAATAGAAAATATATATAGGTATGTGTGTGACTGGCCTTCTCTTACCCTTTCCAGAAATAATCTTTCTACTTCCTAATCCTGAAAGAGAGTATTACCAGCTAATCCTAATTGAGAATGATTTATGTTTTATGCATTTCTGCACTTATTATTTATCTACTATTCCCCTTGCTTCTGTCTCATTGTTATTTTCCTAACTTCTTAAATTGAATACCTAGCTTATTGATTTTCTAACTTTCTTTTTCTTAAAATAAGCATTTAAGACTAGACATTTTTCTTTAATTACCATTTTGACTGAATCTCACAAGCTTTAAAATGTTGCATTTTCCTTGTTTAGTTATAAATATTTTCTAGTTTTCTTTATGATTTATTTTTTGTTCCGTGAGATTTTTAATGCTCTTTAAAATTTCTAAGTATATGGCTGGGTGCAGTGGCTCATGCCTGTAATCCCAGCGCTTTGAGAAGCCGAGGAGGGCAGATCACAAGGTCAGGAGTTCGAGACCAGCCTGGCCAACATAGTGAAACCCTATCTCTACTAAAAATACAAAAAAATTAGCCAGACTTGGTAGTGGGTGCCTGTAATCCCAGCTACCTGGGAGGCTGAGGTGGAGAATCTCTTGAACCTGGGAGGCGGAGGTTGCAGTGAGCCAAGACTGTGCCACTGTACTCCAGCCCGGGCAACAGTGTGAGATTCCATCTCAAAACAAACAAACAAACAAACAAATAAAAAACTTTCCAAGTACATGAGTTTATGTTATGTTTTTGTGATTTTGAACTTAATTGTATTGTGATCATATAAAGTGGTCTGTATGATTCCGATAATTTGAAAGTTTTTAAGATTTATTTTATGATTACTTTTTGTAAATGTTCTATGTGCTGTAAAATTATGTGTTTTCTCCAAATATGGAGGTCAGAATTGTATATGTGTACTAATATTAGGTCAAGTGATTAATTTTGTTCAGGTCTTCAATATTCTGTTTGGTTCTTTGCTTGATTTAGGGTTGCTGTGAGGATTAAATGAATATATAGAGAGAGTAATTTTATACTTTTATTGATATACATACCAGAAAACAGTATTTGGCACATAGATATGATTTATAAGTGGCCTATAGCACAGTGGAATAAAGATGTACTTTGGAGTCAAGTTGCTTGGGTTCGAATCTGGGTTCTGCCTTATTAGGTGTGCGACTTTGGTCAAGTTTACTTAACCTCTGTGAGCATCAGTTTCTGAGTCTGTATAACAGGAATAATAATAGGGTTGTTGTGAAGATTAATTGAGTTCAAACATGTAAAGTTCTTAGTGCCTGGGTGACTTAAATCAGAACCCAGGTGCAATTGGAGCAGATTTGGGATGGTGGGGACATGGAAATGCCACAAAAACAACAGAAGGGGAAGGGGATGGAGAAAGGTCATAGGGTCATAGAGACAGCAAAGGGTCAGCCATTTTAGGAGAGAAAGAAGGTGAAGGTAGATAGGCATTGTTAGGCTAGACAAAGTGCACAAGAGGCCAGCACTGCCTTACCTTTTGTCACATACTTGGAGACTGTGAGCTTAGCAGACATCATATTCAGATTCCTAAAATCCCTGCCTCTGGCCTATACATTTCCATCCCTTTGGAAAGCTATAAGGAATAGGGGCAATCCAAGGTTACTATTGTGAAAACCATAACTATTTGTATTCAGAAAGAATCCTGCTAGCTCTGCTTCCTGCTTTGTGAGACGAAGCTGAAAATTAAGGACAAGATTCCAGTTCTAGAAGAACTGAGATCTATGGCAGGAAATTAAGTTAAGGAGTCAAGTTTGAGTGTGTGCAGCTGGACAGGCAGGGCAAGATACACAAACCTGGCCACTGAAATCTTTTTATGTTAGAAAGAGCACTGGATGTGGTGCCTGGCTACCGAGGTCAGAGATCACACCATGCCTAGTCAGTCCAAGGAACTTAACCAATTCAGATACAATGCTTTATCTGGGTTAAGATGAAAACACACACACACACACACACACACACACACACGCAGAGACATTTCACTCCTGCCTAAAATCACACTAAATTTACAATAAAAGGTTTTTTTTAAGACATAAAACCACAAATATGGGGAGATTAGGAGAGATGTCAAAAGAAATAAAATTTTGGAAGCTACAAAACATATTGATGACAGGTAACTGATCAAATCAACCAAGAAACATAAGAATCCTGAGCTGTCAGTGGGGGAAGCTGAAGGCTACCTGATTTATACCTCAGAATTTTCCATAGACTCCCAAATTGATAGTGTCAGAGCCCTCTGGACCTGGAAGTGGAGGAAGACCATTAAAATAGGAGTTCTGTGAGTCCCTGTATCCTTTCTCCTCTCCATGCCACTGGGAAGTGACTGGCATCTGAAAATTCTCTGGACAGGGTAAAATAGATGGTCTTCTCTGAGTTGGAGGAAACTAGATTCACTAAAGATGTGAATACAATCCCAAAAATCAGAAGAATTAAGTAAGTGGTATATCCTGAAGGATGAATGCTGAGGCACTCCCCCCACAAAGCGGTCTTAACCCACTCAGATCTCAGAACGCTGGCGGCCAGTCAGAGCTTAACCTCCCCAGCTGGAGACTCTCTAGCGAGTCTGCCCAGTACCAGGGGAAGATTTTAGATACTGGCTGTAGTAGGCTAAATAAACAAAATGCCATATCCTAATCCATGAGACCTGTGAATATGTTACACAGGAAAGAAAGGAAATGCATTTTGCGGTTGTGATTAAATTAAGGATCTTAAAATGGGGGGCGGGGGGTCCCTGGATTTTCCAGGGGAGCCCAATGTAATCATACAGTCCTTATAGAGGGAGGTAACAGTATTAGATTCAGAGAGAAAATATGTAAAGATGGAAGTAGGAATCAGAGAAGAGAGAAGTCGCTACACTGCTGGCATTGACCATGAAGGAAGGGGCACAAACCGAGGAGTGCGAGGCCTCTAGTAACTGGAAAAGACAATGAAACAGATTCTCACCTAGATTCTTCTGCATATGGTTAGCCAGCTATCCCAGCAGCATCTATTGAATAGGGTATCCTTTCTGCATTGTTTATTTTTGTCAACTTTGTCAAAGATCAGTTGGTTGTAGGGGTGTGGCTTTATTTCAGGGGTCACTATTCTGGTCCATTGGTCTATGTATCTATTTTTGTACCAGTACCATGATGTTTTATTCATAGTTACTGCAGCCTTGTATTACAGTTTGAACTGACTTTGTTCTTTTTGTCCAGGATTGCTTTGACTATTTGGGCTCTTTCTGGGTTGCATATAAATTTTAAAATAGTTTTTCTAATTTTGTGAAAAATGATGCTGGTTATTTTGTAGGAATAGTGTTGAATCTGTAGATTGCTTTGGGCAGTATGGAAATTTTAATAATACTGATTCTCTCAACCCGTGAGCATGGAATGATTTTCCATTTATTTGTGTCATCTATTATTTCTTGCAGCAGTGTTTTGTGGTTTTCCTCATAGACATAGTTCACCTCTTTGGTTAGATGTATTTCCAGGTTATTTGAGTGTGTGTGTGTGTGTGTGTGTGTGTGTGTGCGCGCGCGCTATTGTAAATAGAATTGCATTCTTGATTTGGTTCTCAGCTTGAATGTTATCAGTGTACAGAAATGCTACAAATTTTGTACATTGATTTTTGTGTTCACAGACTTTCCTGGAATTGTTTACCAGGTCTAGGAGCCTTTTGGTGGAATCTTTTGGATTTTCTAGGTATAGATCATATCCTCAGCAAACAGGGGGGTCATTTAATTTCCTCATTTTCTATTTGGATGCCTTTTATTTCTTTCTTTTGCCTGATTGTTCTGGTTAGGACTTCCATTACTATGCTGAACAGGAGTAGTGAGAGTCAGTACCTTGTTCCATTTCTTAGGGGGAAAGCTTCCAGCTTTTTCCCATTCAGTGTGATGTTAGCTGTGTGTTTGTCATAGATGGCTCTTACTACTTTAAAGTATGCTCTTTTGATACCTAGTTTGTTGAGGGTTTTTATCATGAAGGGATGTTGGACTTTATTGAATATTTTTTCTGCATCGTTGAGATGATCATATGGTTTTCCTTTTTAATTCTGCTTATGTGGTAAATTACATTTATTGATTTGTATATGTTGAACCTTACATCCCAGGAATAAAGCCCACTTGAAATAACTTTTTGATGTGCTGCTGGATTTGGTTTGCTAGTATTTTGTTGAGGATTTTTGCATCTATGTTCATCAGGGATATTGGAATGTCACTTTCTTTTTTTATTGTTCCTTGATAGATTTTTGGTATCAGGATGACACAGATTTCATAGAATGAGTTAAGGAGGAGTCCCTCTTCCTCAGTTCAGGGCTTTTCTGACTGGTAGGTTTTTAATTACTGCTTCAATTTCATTACTTGTTTCTGTTCTATTCAATATTTCTGTTCCTTCCTTGTTCAACTTTGTTCAGTCTTCCTTGTTCAATTCCTTGTGTTTCCATAAATTTCATTTCCTCTAGTTTGTGCAAATAGATATGCTCATAGTAGCTTCTGAGGCTCTTTTGTATTTCTGTGGGATCTATTTTGATGTCACCTTTATTAATTTCTAATTGTGCTTGTTTGGATCTTCTTTCCTTTTTTCTTTGTTAATCTAGCTAGTGGTCTACCCTTTCAAAAAACCAGCTTTTTATTTTATTGACCCTTAGTATGTTTTTTTAAAGAACAATTTTTTAAAAGATCAATTTGGATGAAACAATCTTGGAGAGAAGAAAACTTTTTTAAAAACTGTTATCAATATTCTTAGAGGGGTAATAAATGATCCTGTGTTCAGGAAGCAATATGAAAATGCTTTAATAAAAACCCATTCACAGAGTAACGCAAAAATAATTCTTGAGATTTAAAAATAAGATAGCATAAATGAGAAACTCAATCAAAAATTTGTGAAATGAAGTCAAGGAATCATCCAGAGACTAAAGCAAAAAGAATAAGAGGTCTTTTTTAATGGAGAAAAAAGCTAAGAAAATTAGAAAGCCAGTCAGGCTATGTAGTCCCAGCCCAAGTAATAGGAATTTCTTGAAAGAACATAGGATTGGAAGGCATAATTCACTATTTTAAAACTCTGAGGTGATATGGATAGTTACAAGCCTCCAAGAGAAATAGCAAAGGTCACAAAGAAAGTGTAGGGAATTACATTGGCTTTAGACTTCTGAATAGCTAAACTGGATTAAGACTGTGGAGCAATGCCTTTAAAATTCTGAAGAAAATTATTTCCATGATTTTCACATTTTCAAATGAACAAATTCTCAAAAACTCTCCCTCCCAAGAAGCCAATGGAGAATGCACTCCACCAAAATGAGAGATTTCCTCTTCTTCCAAGAACAGGAAGAAATGGGATTCAGGAAACAAGGCACAAGAGAGAGGCAAGAGGAATGCCCAGGAAAGAGCATCCCAGAATGACAGCCATTCAGCAGGTGTAGAGCAATCAGTTCATGGGAGCTGTGTGACCTGAGAGTTAGCTATGCCAAGAGTGCTCGTCAGCAAGATCCCTGCTACCAATGTACATTTCTTTTAACTTCAGGAAAGCATGCCTGGGTGAGAGTCTCATCTTTACTTGGCTTGACTTAACTTTGTGCTGAAGATGTTCCTGCTTTCCCTTCCACATTCTTCTGTTTGAATCAGCTAAGAACACTCATTTTCCTACACAGAAGTGCTTCTCTTGGCCTACTTCTGAGAGCTGGAGTTAGGCCATGGGAGCTTTAAAGGGGAAAAGACAGTAGCTCATCACGCCTGGCATACTCTTGTCAAATATTTAGTACCTGGTCCAAACCACGAGCTTGCTAGCCTCTCTGACTCTGGCGAGCCCTGTGTTTAGCAGAAGCCACCCTTGACTTTCCAAGACTCTTAAAACTTCAGGTAGCTGAAACCAAACTGTGACTTAAAAAAACACCTCAGCTGATCTTCTCCCAGGAACCTTCATCAAACAGTAGCACAGTTGCCCTTTTCTCACAAATAGTTTTGTGAAAGGAAAGTAAAAACTTGGGAACCTAATTCACTATGCCAAAAGGAAAATTTAAGCTGAAAGCTGAGTCATGCAAGAAGCTGCCTTTCCTTTTGTTCCTAAGTAAACAACTACAGAATAAAGGTTAAATATTTGCACAGGCAACTGCTCTGTGTTCACCTCATCTTATGTAAAGTCCTGATTTACTGAGTATGAGATGGATACACAATTGACTATTCGCCATCTGCTTATTTTCTCTTGCAACATGTGGATTCAGTATTGCGACCATACCCTTCATTTTCCCCTCCAACTGCTTTTTCCCTTTAAATACTGAATCCCTCAAAATCATCTTTGGAGAAAGACACAGACTAATTTCCCAAGCATACCCCAACCTTGGCAGGATAAACTTCTAAATTGATTGAGACTAGGTTATACTTGCCGGATTAGCACATTCTCACATTGCTATAAGGAAATACCTGAGACTGGGTAATTTATAAAGAAAAGTGGTTTAATTGTCTCATGTTTCAGCAGGTTGTGCAGGAAGCATGATGCCGACATCTGCTCAGCTTCTGGGGAGGCCTCAGGAAACTTACAATCATGGCAGAAGGCAGGGGAGTGGGCATTTCACATGGTAAGACCAGGAGCAAAAGAGAGAGGAGGGAGGTGCCACACACTTTTAAATGACAAGATATTGCAAGAGCTCACTCACTATCACAAGAACAGTACCAAGGAGATGGTACTAAACCATTCATAAGAAATCTGCCCCCACAATCCAATCACCTCCCACCAGGCCCCACCTCTAACATTGCAGATTACATTTCAATATGAGATTTGGGTGGGGACACAGACCCAAACCATATTACTTGTTATTCCTCTTTCTTCAAAAATAAACAATATATTGTTTAGTGTTAGAAATACAGGTGATACATGATACAGGAGAGAGTATTTTCCAGGAGATGAACTGTGTTCACCAAGGTAGATTCCAGTGTCACTCTGGCTATTGCTGAGTCTTTAGCAATAAGTTCTGGATTTTTTACAAAAGGTCTTATTGGAGGAAACTTGAGGAATTCAAGTTTACAAAAAGCCTCGAGCACAGCAGCTGAAGAACTGATGTTAATACTGAGGTCTTGGGGCCTTTATCATATTCTCCAAAATTTGTAAGTAATTTCTGTATAACCCAGATCTGGTCCTGCTCCATCTGCCTTCAGATATTTAAGTACCTTTGAGAACCTTGGTTGTGGTAGAGCTCACAACCTAACACTCCAGGCACAAAGACTAATATAGTTGAGTGATTCTAAACATATTGAGAGGAACTCACTTGGGTCTATAGACAAATTTGGAGCCTGAAATCCTTACAGAGGAACTCGATACAGCTTCTGGGCTCCCCCACCCCCTTTTATCTTCAGTGTAGTTCTGTTTCTCCACTTCCAGAAACACTATACCTAGTAAGGATATAACAGAAGGCACTCATTGGTAGTTGGAGCTTGTTTAGGTTTCCTTGGTCTGGGAGCTGGAATTTCCTCTGAGGATAAAGGACACAAAACCCTGCTAAACGGGAACTGAAGGAGCTTTCTCGGCCTTAGGGCATCCAGATGAAGCTATTCATGAGGGATCTAGGGGAAAAAAGACCCTAGAAATGAGAAGCCTGGTAAATGAATGGAACATGGGAGCTTCTACCTCAGATGTCAGGCTACAATATGTTAACTGAGTCCTGCTGCTCTAGGGAATCCATCAAGTCTATCATGATGGGAACTCTAGTAAGTACAAACACTGCCTTCTATGGGACTGTCCTTCATGTTCACTTGAGCTGAAAAATGAGGTTCCTAAGAGTCTCTTAGTGTTCTTGAATATGAGAGGGTAAGTCTCTTTGTTCTGCCTCTGAGCTCTAGGCCTTTCCTTTTAATCTAGTTTGGCAAAGTGCAGATGGACCCAGCTGTAGGCATAGGGACAGAGAGATTGAAAGAAAAACATGTGCAAGAATCCTGGAGGCAGTTCCTGGCATCTTGGGTCAGATTCTATAACACTAGAAAAATTCTAGGGATGAATTCCTTTGAACAGGAAGACCTGAGCTGATAGCCAGAGGGGAAGACTCAAAGGCATCAGGAGCTCAGGTGAGATTAAGCTTCATTAATTACAAATTTTTGGAGCCCAGAGATCAGAACTAGGATCTGATCCACTGTGTTAAGGAGTTATGAATGAATAATACTAAGATTAAGTGAAAATGTGCTTGGGTATTAAGATATTCATTTGATCTCAAAATCTTACGTTTGAGATTACTTATAAATTACAAAACGGGAAAGATACCTTTATAATGAAGAGCTCTGGCAGACACCACCTTCTTCAAGTGACCAAGTTGAGTGCCACCATGGGCTAAAGTGCTCTGGGATCCCAAATAAATGAAAGGCAGTCTAGGCTGCAAGGATTGCAACTCCTACGCAAGTACTAGTGCTGTGCTGAGCTGGGAGCCAGTGAACTTGGGCAGCACATAACCTAGTGAGACACCAGTCAGGATGGCTAAGAGAATGATGGTACCACCCTTCCCCCAACGCCAGGCAGCACAGCTTGTAGTAGTGAAAGTGACTCTTTCCTTCTACTTGAGGAGAAGAGAGAGGAGTAAAGAGAACTTTGTCTTGCATCTTGGATACCAGCTCAGCCACAGTAGGATAGGGCACTGGACAGAGTCATGAGGCCCCCATTCCAGGCCCCAGCTCCAGGATGATGTCTCTTGACACACCTTGGGCAAAAAGGGAACCCATTGCCTTGAATATAAGGAACTAGTCTTTCCAGGATTCATCACCTGCTGACTAGAGAGCCCTCAGGCCCTGAATAACCATCAGCAAGACACCATGGGCCTTAGGTGAGACTCTGAGATGTGCTGGCTTCAGGTGAGACCCAGCACATTCCCAGCTATGGTGGCTAAGAAGAAAGACTCCTTCTGCTTGAGAAAAGCAGAGAGCAAACTAAAGGGAACTTTGTCTTGCATCTTAGGTACCAGCTCAATGACAGTAATGTAGAGCACCAAATAGGCTCTTGGGGTCCCCAGTTGTAGGTCTTGACACTTGGGTGGCATTTCTGGACCTGCCCTGGGCCAGAGGGGAGCCCACTGTGTTGAAAGGTGAGACTCAGGCCTGGCAGTGTTCACTGTAAGTTGACAGAAGAGCCCTTGGGCCTTAAGAGAACATCATTAGTACACTGGCAGTAGTCCCCAAGGGCTTGCAATGGTGGTAGCCATGGGGAGAGGCTCCTCTGCCTATGGAAAGAGGAAGGAAGAGTGGAAAGGACTTTGTCTCAGTGTTTAAGTGCCAGCTTAGCTCCAACAGAAAAAGCACCAGGTAGATTTCTAAGGTTTATAACTTGAGTTCCTGCCTCTCAGACAGGATCTCTGGACCCACCCGGGGCCTGGGGGAACTTGCCACTCTGAAGGGAAGGACACAAGCCTGGATAGCTTCACCACCTGGTGACTGTAGAACCCTAAGGGTCTTAAGTGAACATAGGCAGTAGCCCTAAGGGTCTTAAGTGGGCCTGGGGCAAGATCCAGTGCTGTGCTAGTTTCAGGTCTGACTCAGCACGGTCCCAGTATTGGTGGCCACAGGGGTCCTTGTGTCACCCCACCCCTAGTTCTATGGAGCTCAGTACAGAGAGACATTCCATTTGTTTAGGAGAAAGTAAGGGAAGAGACCAAGAGTCTCTGCTTTGTAATCAAGAGAATTTTTCCAGATCTTATTCAAGACCACCAAGGGAGTTCCTCTTCAAGTCTGCAAGAACTACAGCATTATGAAGCTTGGGGTGCTCCCTGATGCTGATACAGTTTAGATCACAACACCCAATCCCTTCAAATACTTGAAAAGTCTTCCTAAGGACAGGTACAAACAAGCCCAGATTGCAAAAGACTACAGTAAATATCTAACTCTGCGGAGCCCAGACACTGACAAACATCCACAAACATCAAGTCTATTCAGGAAAACATGACCTAACCACATGATCTAAATAAGGCACCAGGGACCATTTCTGGAGAGAGAGATATATGACCTTTCAGACAGAGAATTCAAAATAGCTGTGTTGGGGAAACAAAAAAATTCAAGATATCACAGAGAATAAATTCAGAATTATATCAGATAAATTTAATAAAGAAATTTAAATAATTTTTTTGAGACAGAGTTTCACTCTGTCACCCAGGCTGAAGTGCAGTGGCATGATCTCAGTTCCTTGAAGCCTCGGGCTCCAGGGTTCAAGCAATTCTTGTGCCTTGGCTTCCCAAGTAGCTGAAACTGCAGGAATGTGCCACCATGTCCAGCTAATTTTTGTATTTTTTGGTACAGACCGAGTTTCACCATGTTGACCAAGCTGACCTCAAGTGATCTGCCTGCTTTGGCCTCCCAAAGTGCTGGGATTACAGGCACGAGCCATTGCACCTGGCCAACAAGGAGATTGAAACAATTTAAAAGAATCAAGCAGTAATTCTGGAGTTCAAAAATGAAATTGACATACTGAAGGATGCATCAGAGTCTTTCACCAGCAGAATTTATCAAGTAGAAGAGAGAATTAGTCAGCTTGATGGCAGGTTATTTGAAAATACATGGTCAAGGGAGGCAAATGAAAAGGAATAAAGCACATATACAACATCTAGGATATAGCCTCGAAAGAACAAATCTGAGAGTTATTGACCTGAAAGTGGTGGTAAAGAGAAAGAGATAGGAGTAGAAACTTTATTTGAAAGGATAGTGACAGAGACCCTCCCATGCCTAGAGAAAGATACCAACATTTAAGTACAAGAAGGTTATGGAACGCCAAGCAGATTTAATCCATAGGACTATCTCAATGCATTCAATAACCAAACTCCCAAAGGTCAAGGATAAAGAAAGTACCCTAAAAGCAGCAAGAGAAAAGAAACAAATAACATACAATGGAGCTCCAATATATCTGGCAGCAGACTTTTTAGTGGAAATCTTATCAGTGTGGCATGAAATATTTAAGGTACTGAAAAAAAACCTTTTACTGTAGGATAGCATATCTGGTGAAAATATGCTTCAAACATGAATTAGAAATAAATTTTCCCAGACAAACAAAACTTGAGTGATTTCATGAACACTAGACCTTTTCCTACGAGAAATACCAAACAGAGTTCTTCAAGCTGAAAGAAAGGAACACTAACAGCAATAAGCAATTATCTGAAGGTACAATTTGTAGGTACAATAATTACCTACAAAACTCATAGGTAATAGTAAGTACACAGAAAGACACAGAATATTATAACACTGTAATTGTAGTGTGTAAACTACCCTTAAGTAGAATGACTAAAAGAGGAACCCCTCAAAAATAATAATGATGACAACCTTTCAAGACATAAACAGCACAATAAGACATAAAGATAAACAACAGAAAGTGAAAAAGTGGGGAGATGAAGTTAAAGCATAGGGGTTTTATTATTTTTCTTTTTGTTTACTTGTTTATGCAATCAGTGTTAAGTTGTTGTCAGTTTAAAATAATAGGTTATAAGGTAGTATTTGCAGGCTTTGTGGGAACCTCAAATCAAAAAAATATACGGCAGATACACACAAAATAAAAAGCAAAAAATCAAATCACACCATCAGAGAAAATCACCTTCACTAAAAGGAAGACAGGAAGCAATGAAGGAAGGAAAGAAATAAAAGAATACCACAAAACAACCAGAAAACAAATAACAAAATGGCAAGAGTAAGTCCTTACTTACCAACAATAAAATTGAGTATAAATGGACTAAATTCTCCAATCAAAAGACATAGAGTGGATGAATGGATACAGAAACAAGACCCCGTGATCTGTTTTCGATAAGAAACACACTTCACCTATAAAGACACACATAGATTGAAAATAAAGAGATGGAAAGAGATATTCCATGCCAATAAAACCAAAAATGAGGAGGAGTAGCTATACTTACATTGGACAAAATAGATTTCAAGTCAAAAACTATAAGAGACAAAGAAAGTCATTATATAATAATAAAGAGGTCAATTGAGCAAGATGATATAACAATTGTAAATATATAAACACCCAACTTTGGAGTATTTTTATACCCAGATATATTTATATACCCAGATATATAAAGCAACATATGAAGATAAAGAGAGAGAGAGGCCCCAATAAAATAATAGCTAAGGATTTCAGCACCCCACTTTCAGCTTTGGACAGGTCTTCCAGGGAAAAAGATCAACCAAGAAACATTGGGCTTAATCTGCACTATAGACCAAATGGATCCAACAGATATTTATAGAACATTTCATCCAACAGCTACAGAATATACATTCTTCTCAGCAAATGGATCATTCTTAACGATAGACCATATATTAGGCCACAAAACAAGTTGTAAAACATTAAAAAAATTGAAATAATGTAAAGCATCTTCTCTGACCACAATGGAATAAAACTAGAAATCAATAACAAGAAGAATCTTGGAAACTATACAAATACATAGAAATTAAATAATATGTTCCTGAATGACCAGTGAGTCAATAAAGAAATTAAGAAGAAAATTAAAAAGTTTATTGAAACAAATGATAAAGGAAACAGAATATATCAAAACCTACTGGATACAGCAAAAGCAGTACTAAGAAGGAAGTTCATAGCTATAAGAATCTACATCAAAAAAGAAGAAAAGCTTCAAATAAATAACATAATGATGCTTCTTAACTAGAAAAACAAGAGCAAACCAAATCCAAAATTAGTAGAATCAAAGAAATAAGATCAGAGCAGAAATAAAAGAAATTGAAATGAAGAAAACAGTACAAAAAATCAACAAAGTTGGTTTTTTGAAAAGATAAACCTTTAGCCAAACTAACCAAGAAAAAAGAGAGAAGCCTCAAATAAATAAAATCAGAGATGAAAAAGGAGACATTACAACCAATACTACAGAAATTCAAAAGATCATTGGTGGCTACTATGAGCAACTATAAGCCAATAAATTGGAAAATCTGGAAGAAATGGATACATTTCTAGACACATACAATTGCCCAAGATTGAATCATGAAGAAATCCAAAACCTGAACAGACCAATAACAAATAGTAAGACCAAAGCCATAATAAAAAATTTCCTAGCAAAGAGAAGCCTGGGACCAGATGACTTCCCTGCTGAATTCTATCAAACATTTAAAGAAGAATTAATACCAATCCTACTGAAACGATTCAAAAAAAAAATACAGGAGGAGAGAACACTTCCAAACTCATTTTACGAGGCCCAGATACCCAAACTAGACAAACACACATAATAAAAATAAAACTACAAGCCAATATCCCTGATGAATACTGATGCAAAAATCCCCAACAATATGCTAGCAAACCAAATTCAACAGCATATTATTATAACAAGATCATTCATCATGACCAAGTGGATATCCTGGGATGGAAGAAGGATGGTTCAACACATGCAAATCAATCAAGGTGATACACAATATCAACAGAAAGAAGGACAAAAACCAAATGATCATTTTAATTGATGATGAAAAAGCATTTGACAAAATTCAACATCCTTTCATGATATTAGGTTGGTGCAAAAGTAATTGCAGTTTTTGCCATTACTTTTAATTGGAAAAACCTCAATTATTTTTGCACCAACCCAATTAAAAAAAAACTAGGTATAGCAGGAACATACCTCAACATAATAAAAGCCATATACAACAGACCTACAGCTAGTATTATACTGAATGGGGGGAAGCCTTTCCTCTGAGCCCTGAAACACAAGTGTGCCCACTTTCACCACTGTTATTCAGTACAGTACTGAATAGCTAGAGCCATCAGGCAAGAGAAATAAATAAAAGACATATGAATTGGAAAGAAAGAAGTCAAATTATTGTTTTCAGATGATATAATTTTATATTTGTAAAAACCTAAAGACTCCACAAAATGACAATTAGAACTGATATGCAAATTCAGTAAATTTACATTTCTATATGACAACAGTGAACAATCTAAAAAAGAAATCAAGCCATTTATAATTGCTACAAATAAAATAAAATACCTAGGAATTAATTTAACCAAAGATATGAAAGAGCTCTACAATGAAAACTAAAAAACATGTATGTAAGAAATTAAAGAGAACACCAAAAAAATGGAAAGATATTCCATATTCATGGACTGGAAAACTAATATTGTTAAAATGTTTATACTACCCAAAGCAATCTACAGATTCAGTGTAATCCCTATCAAAATACCAATGACATTCTTCACAGAAATAGAAAAAAAAAAAACTTCAAATTTATAAATCACAAAAGACTCAGAATAGCCAGAGCTATCCTCAGCAAAAAAGAACAAAACTGGAGGAATCACTATACTATATTATACTACAGAGCTATAGTAACTAAAATAGCATGGTACTAGCATAGAAACAGACACATAGACCAATGGAACAGAACAGAGAACCCAGAAACAAACTGATACATCTACAGTGAACTCAGTTTCAACAAAAGTGCCAAGAACAAACATTGGGGAAAGGACAGTCTCTTCAGTAAATGATGCTGGGAAAACTGGATATGCATATGCAGAAGAGTGAAACTAGAGTGATATCTCTCACCATATACAAAAATAAAATCAAAGTGGATTAAAGACTTAAATCTAAGAACTAAAGTTATGAAACTACTAAAAAGTATTGAGGGAAACTCTCCCTCTAGAATATTGGATTGGGCAAAGATTTCTTGCGTAATATTTCACAAGCACAGGCAACCAAAGCAAAAATGGGCAAGTGGGATCACATCAAGTTAAAAACCTGCTGCATAACAAAGGAAGCAATCAACAAGGGAAAAGACAACCCACAGCATGGGAGAAAACATTTAAAAATTACCCATTTAACAGAGATTAATAACCAGAATATATAAGGAGTTCAAACAACTTCATAGGAAAAAATCTAATAATCTAATGTTTTAAATGGCCAAAAGGTCTGAATAGACATTTCTCAAAAGAAGAGACACAAATGGCAAACAGGTATATTAAAAGATGCTCAACATCATTGATCATCAAAGAAACGTAAATTAAAACTACAACGAGATATCATCTCATTCCAGTTAAAATGATTTTTATTCAAAAGACAGGCAATAACAGATGTTGGCAAGGATGTAGAGAAAAGGGAACCCTCATACATGGTTGGTGGGAATGTAAATTAGTACAAGCACTATGGAGAACAGTTTGGAGCGTCCTCAGAAACGAAAAATAGAGTCACCATATGATCCAGCAAACCCATTTCTAGGTATATACCCAAAAGAAAGGAAATCAGTATATCGAAGAGATAGATACCTACAGCATTGTTCACAACAGCCGGACTTGGAAGCAACCTAAGTGTCCATAAACAAACGAATGGATAAAGAAAATGTTATATACATTTTTAAAAAGAATGAGATCCTGTCATTTTCAACAACGTGGATGGAACTGGAGGCCATTATGTTAAGTGAAATAAGCCGGCACAAAAAAACAAACTGCATTTATCTGTGGGAGCTAAAAACAGAAACAATTGAATTCACAGGGATAGAGGGTAGACGGATGGTTACCAGAAGCTGGGAAAGGTATTGGGGCGGGGGGTAGTGGAGAGCAAGTGGGGATGGTTAATAGGTATAAAAAATGGTTAGAAAGAATGAATAAGACTTACTGTTTGATAGCACAACAAGGTGACTACAGTCAATAATAATTTAATTGTACATTTTAAAATAATGAAAAGAGTGCAACTGGATTGTTTATAACACAAAAGATAAATGCTTGAGGTAATGGACACCTCATCTACCCTGATGTGATTATTATGCATTGTATACCTGTGTCAAAATATCTCATGTACCCCACAAATATATACACCTACTATCTACCCACAAAAATTAAAAATACATTTTTAAAAATGCCTTCTGTAAAAGTACAAAACAGTTCTTATTACAGTATGACATGTTTTTAGCATCATGATATTGAAAGTCCACTTCCAAGAAGAAAAACTACGTTTTTCAGATGAATCACCCTGTCAACTGAAGAATCACAAGGTTCATAAATTTGGAAAGGAGAGCTTTATTTCTCACAAAAGGCTGCAACCTGTAGGGTGGCCATTCTGACAGGCTGGGAAGTGTAACCTCCGGCCAGAAGCCAGAAACAGGCACTTCAAGGTAGTGCTAAAAGAAACGGGAATTTATGCTGAGCAGAATGGCTGAAAATACCTATTTATTAAGCTGTAGGAGGAGTCATGAATATTTATTAAAGGAGAAACATGTGCTTCACAGTTGAGCTTTATGCCTCTTCATGAGTTCCCTGTACAAAAAAATGGTGGCATTAGCATGATCTGAGAGTGGACTTTTCAGCCCTCTAATGTCAAAAGATGAAGGGGAGGACACGAATGCCCTGACTGTGCACCCTGCATAGATTGGCCAGAACCACTTCACAGTTGTTGGTCTCTTATCAGGAAGGGATTTATTGTTTAACTGGTGAGCTGTCATGTTGAAACTGCAACGTAGGAAAGGGAGTCCTGTGGCAGCCTCAGAGGACTGGATAAAATTGACAAAGTAATGAGTCATCCATTTCTCATTTTCCAGAGCTGGTTTCTGCTTACTTACACCTTAGGAAAGAATTCTGGTTAAAGGTTAGAAGGAATGGGGCATACTGAGGCACGTTCGACCTGCTAGCCCATCATGGCCAGGAATTCGGTTTCTAAGGTTTCTCTGGGGCCCCCTGGGCCAAGAGACGGTGTGTTCAATCAGCTGGAGAAGCTTAGGACTTTATTTTTATTTCTCAAGCCATATTAAAGAATTGATTCTATTAACCTCAAAAGTCAAATACTCGTATATAAAGTCCTTGAAAGGACTCATTCAGAATCACATGCTTATGCGTAAATTTCTCTAATTAAAACTTCTTTGTTTAAAGAGCCAACATTCAAGGAAAAAGTTTTAAAACTATTCCATAATTTTTACAATTTTTTTAGTTGTCAGATTTGTATCTGAATTGTCTTCCATGATTTTTATTATAAATACAATTACATGAGAATGGAGTGTTTCTTAGAAGTGACCACTTACGATATTAGTCTCCATGTAAACATTTCTTCCCATGTGATGCAAATATATTTCCATATTTATTGTGTCAATATATTTGTTATTCTCATGAAGCAGACAGAATGCCAACTAAATGCAAATAGCAGGATTTAAAAGTGATCAGATGTGATGAGGAACTACTTAAGTCACACATAAAGATTTGACAAATAAGAATCTGGTAAACGTCTGAAGAAAAGCAAAGGGGGTAATGATAGGCTATGCATCTCAAAAGAACAGTTTGAATAGCATAGATTAAGAGATGCCCTTGGAAAAAGTGAAGTGCCCTCTAATATTTAGGCAAAATGACCCTATTTGTGAAGGTACTGCAAAAATTAACAGTGAAATAAAGGACTTTATATTGTGCTCCTCTTACAGCTTTGTCAACAAAAATTGTAGCATTCAAATCCAAACACTTGATTTATTCTTGGTTCATTCTAAGATTTGGTAAAGAGTTACAAACATAATCAAAATTGTGTTAAATATTGGTTTGAGCCACAATAACTGCCATTTTAAATAAATTTTAAACAGACATAATATAAGATAAAATAAGCTTATTTTCTTGATTGGTTTCATTTCTCATGATAAAATCCTAATACAATATTTTGGTTTGTTTCCAGTTTCCAATGGATTTGTTTTAAATGGATATTTTTTAGTAGCAATTATCCTTGGTATTTTGTCTACATTTGGGTTTACAATGGCATTGGGAAGGCAAAAATGAAATCCACCAACCACTTGCAACATTGCTTCAATGGAGAAAAGTCATTGTGAGGCCCAAATGATGAATTGCAAATAAATTTTTGCAATCGGCTTATATTTTTCTTTTTTAGCTAACAGTATGCTAAAAAGTTGTGACTATGACATACTGTAAATGTTTTCAATAGGAACACATTCAGCACTTTGGGAGGCCAAGGCAGGAGGTTCACTTGAGGTGAGGAGTTCATGGCCAGCCTAGGCAACACAACAAGACCTTGTCTCTACAAAAAGAGATCGAGACCATCCTGGCTAACACGGTGAAACCCCGTCTCTACTAAAAATACAAAAAACTAGCCGGGCGAGGTGGCGGGCGCCTGTAGTCCCAGCTACTCCGGAGGCTGAGGCAGGAGAATGGCGTGAACCCGGGAGGCGGAGCTTGCAGTGAGCTGAGATCCAGCCACTGCACTCCAGCCCGGGATACAGAGCAAGACTCCGTCTCAAAAAAAAAAAAAAAAAAAAAAAAAAAAAAAAAAAAAAGTTAAATGAGTGTGGTGGTGCATGTTTGTATTCTCAGCTACTTGGGAGGCTGAGGTGGGAGGATTGCTTGAACCCAGGAGTTCAAGGCTGTAATGAGCCATGATCTCTCCACTGCACTCTCGCCTGAGTGACAGAGTAAAACTAACACTGTCTTAAAGAAAGAAAGAAAGACACCAGAATGTGAATTTTCACATTCTGTAGGTGTAGGTCTTCTCAAAGTCATCAGCCTCAGAGGTTATATGGACATTTTAATAATAGCGGCATAGTCCCTAACAGTTGCTGGGTCTCCTCTGGAATTGCCCTGAAAAATTCTGTGGCAATAATTCTTTCTACTGTCTTTTTTTTTTTTTTTTTTTTTTGGCAGAGTCGTACTCTGTCACCCAGGCTGGAGTGCAGGGTGCAATCTCAGCTCATTGCAACCTCCGCCTCTTGAGTTTAAGCAATTCTTGTGCCTCAGCCTTCTGAGGTAGCTGGAATTACAGGCATGTGGCACCATGCCCAGCAACTTTTTGTAATTTTAGTAGAGACTGGTTTTCACCATGTTGGCCAGACTGGTCACAAACTCCATCTGCCCATCTCAGCTTCCCAAAGTGCTGGGATTACAGGCATGAGCCACCACACCCTGCTTTCTTGGTGTCGTTTGAGTTGGCAAATATTCATCCACTGAAGATGGGGTTGGTTTTAATGAGTAAACAGGTAAATAAGTAAGTAAGCTGGGCAACATATATGAGAGCATAGAAAAGCATAAATACTGTTTGTATTTTACTTGTGGCTGCACCATGATTGCAGACCCTCTGTACTCATTATATTGGCCCCATTTTTAATATATATTGGCCATATATATAGCCAATAGCAGTTGGACAAAAGGCTAGGGGCACAGAAAGTCTCAAATATTTGCTGAATGTGGAATATATGGGTGATCTGATTCCCTCTTTAGAACTGTCATTCACATATATAGTGAAGTAGGAATGGCTCATAGTTAGGGAACAAAGAAAGTAAAACATAGTTTTTTTCCCAATACAATTTTCTTTATCCATCCTGCCACTTTATTCCATCCCAGTATTTTTTGCTCATTGAATATCTCTAAGCTGTGCCAGATTCCCCTGGTCTCTTTCCCACAAAAGTCCTGATCTACTCCTAACCGCAGGAGTTGGGGCTTTGCCTAGTTTTGATTAACCTGTCTGTTTAAAATTGTTCTGTTTCCTTTGAAGAATAAAATGACTGTTTGCTTAGCCTTAAGAATACTAGGACCATGGATAGTCGGAACTGTTTGTTATTGTATCATCATGCCAAAGGGAAAGAAAGTTTTCTCATACACACTTGTATCATTGCATTTGGAAAAAGGAGAGGAACATTGTGAAGGATCTGCAATGTGAGGTCCGCAGAAAAACAGAACAACTAGTTCCTAGTTCCATCAGGTCATTATGTGGTAATTTTGTCTGCAATATATTGGTGAAGTGGATAAAGTGGTGAAACAGAGTGATATATCATTTGTGGATCTGAAAGGATCTCTAAAAATAGTCTGGCACAACAACTTGTAATAAAGGAGAAAATGCCTTTGGTGCAGAAAGGATAATCCTCTTTCCCACACAGCACGTTGGTTAAGAACATGGCTTTGGAACCAAAGCATGACTCTGCCTCTAACCAGCTATGTGACCCTGGATAGGAGTCTTACATTTCTTCTGCTTTAGTTGCCTTGCACTTGGGATTGTAAGAATTGAATTGTCAACTAATGAATGATGAGGTTCAAACATTTGGAAAGGTGAGCTTTATTTCTCATAAAGAGTTGCAGCTGACAGCGTGGCCATTCTGATAGGCCAGAAGCCAGCAACCAATACTTTGAGGGTTGGAAGAATAAGAAGGATTGATGCTGAATGGGGTGGCCAAGCATACATATTCAATAAACTATAGGAGAAGTCATGAGTATTTATGAAAGGAGAAACATGTACTTGAGCTTCTTGTTCCTCCATGGGACCCATGTTCAAAAAATGGTGGCATTAGCGTGATCTGAGGGTAAAGTTTTCAGCTCTGTGACATCAAAAGATGAAGCAGAGAACACAAAAACCCTCAGTGCATCATCCCTAGATGGGCAAGAACCACTCCATAGTTGGTTGTCTCTTATCAGGAAGGAAGGCTGGTCAGTTGTGTCAAAACCACTAAAGGGAGGGGCAGCGTCAGGCAGTTGGTTGAAAGCAGTGATGGTTTTTGGAAAAGGCTGGTTTCTGTTTGTCCTTTAGGAAAGAAAACTTAATGGCAGTGAGCAAGGGAGGAGGCATTACAGACCTCACATCCTATCATTGCCCAGAACTCAGCTTCCAAGGTTTCTCTGGGGTCCCCTTGGCCAAGGTGGGAGTCGGGTCAGTTGGTTGGGGAACTGAGAATTTTACTTTCATTTCTCAAAATGAATTAAGCTCATTAAGCACTTAACATATAGAAAGTGTCTTCAAAATGGTATCATTTATTATTAGCATCATTATCGTTGCTGCTGTTATTTTCCTAGGTCACATAGCCAGTTTCAGAGTATCTCACAATACTTGTATCCAACAAATACTTATTAGGCACCTACTTGCTGCCAAACACTGTTCTGTGCACTGGGGATATATCAACAAACAAAAATAACAGATTCCTGCCCTTGCAGAGCTTCCATTTTAGTAAGGAGAGACAGACCAATTATAAACCTGATAACTAAGAGAAATTTTCAGTAAATCAGAAGATGACTATCACAATAGAGAAAAGAATAACTCTGAGGGTGGAGAGACAGGAAACTAAACCTTGGGGACCCTGAGTGAGGGGTAGGGCAGAGGATACAAAATACAGTAGAACTCATTGAGAGGGTGACATTTGAGTTAAGACCTGAAGAAGGGGAAGACGGTAGTCATGAAGATATTTGAGGGAAGAGGATTCTAGGCAAGAGAAGGAGTTAGTGCAAGGGCCTTAAGGTGTAAGCATGACTGGTATGCACAAGGAGCAGCAGGAAGGAAAGACTAGCTGGAGTAATGTGAGCAAGAGAGAGGAGTATGAAATAAGAGAAAACACATAATGGGAGGTGAGATCTCTAAGGAGCTTTGAAAGCCATAGAAAGAACTATAGCTTTTACTCTGTATGAAATAGAAATAGGAGAGTTCCTGGATCCCCCTTGCAGGATGTGCAACAGGAGTGTGGCTCACCTGTTCAGTCGCCACTGCTGCGCAAACCCTTGAGGGGAGGCAGAGCACACAGACAGACAGGCGCAGGAGCCCAAGTGGGCATGTGTTACAGTGTGCCCTTTTAGTGCTGCCATCTGCAGATGGTTTCAGTGTTAACCAGCTCAATGGACCCTTTGCCTTTTTGCAAGGGCAGAAGGCCAGTGTGACAGCTTTCTGTTTCCCAAGTTCTTGCTCAGTGTCCTGAAACTATCAGGTCACACATGGATTTGAAGGATGAACGTGGAGTTTTATTCAGTGGTGGACGTGGCTCTCACCAGGATGGATGGGGAGCTGGAAAGGGGATGGAGTGGGAAGACTATCTTCCCCTGAAATGTGGCCGCCCAGCAGCTGAACTCCTCTCTGACTGCCCCCAGCCAAACTCCTCCTGGCATTCCAATGTTCCTCTTCTCTCTTTTTCTGCCACATCATTCTGCCATTCACCTGCTTGTCTTGTCTCCTTGTCTACTCATAGGCTTCTGGAGCCTGGAGTTCAGGGTTTATATGGGTACAGGATAGGGAGCCATGGCGGGCCAAAAGGCAACTTTTTGGGCACAAAAACAGAAATGTCTGTTCCCACTTAGGGCCACAGTTCTCCAGGCTTGAGGGTCAGACCTTTGCCAGGGAACCGCCCTCTTCCTGTCTCCTGTCCGTATCATCCCCACTCTGAAGAGGCACATCTAACTGCCATTAGAATATGGACCATGACCAATCTTAGCTACTTCCTGCTGATAGGGACTGTTGTTTGGGGAAAAAGGCAATCAGATTTCTCCCAGAGGTCTAAGGGTCCCCAGCAAAAGGGAGCCATTATCTGAGGCTCCAGTTGCCTGACCATTTGGAGTTTAATGACCTCTAGATGAGAGAGAGAGAAAAAAAACAAGTTTTATAACGTTAAGTGTGCATGGATTAAAAATGTGTATTACACAAGGAAAGAATCTAATGCCAAAGATTACAGAAATAAGAAGTAAGATATACTATTTGTTCTGAAAACACTATTGTGCCCCATAGTATAGAACAGAACAAAGATAAGAACAGCAGGCATAGACAAGACAGTAAGGAGGATATCCACCGAAGGTTAGTTATTACTATTTATCTTTTGGGTTTTTTAGCTTGAGGCCCCCGATCTCTTCACATTGGTACTTTGAGTGCTCTCCTGGGTCAACAGAGGTGACTCCATTGGCTTTCCAGGCCTTTACTCGTGTATAGTGAATCCAAAAGTCTATTTCAGTGACCTTCACTGCCGTAGGAGTAGAAAGAAGTACAATGTAGGGTCCCTCCTAACTTGGGCTATAGAAGGAGAAAGGGATGAAAGTACCTTTACAAGCACTAGGTCCCCTGGGTTGAATAGAGGTGGCCCTGGTACGCAGGATTGGGCTTCCAACAGTTGTTTCAGTTCCTATTGGAAATGAGCCAAATATATTATGTACTTAATTAAATCAGATGTTTCTTCATCTAACAAGAAATCATTGGTGAGAAAAGACCAACCATACGTCATTTCAAAGAGACTGAAACTTAGCTTTGAAGGAGTATTTCTAATACTTAACAGGGGCTATGGGGAAAAGGATAGTCCAGGGGAGATGAGTCTCCTGAGACAGTTTCCTGAGGTACCTTTTGATAATACCATTTGTCTTTTCTACCTTTCCTGAGGATTGTGGTCTCCAGGCACAATGAAGATGGTGCTGTATAACTAGTGCTTTTGAGACACCCTGAGTGACAGTTGCCTTGAATGAAGGGTCATTATTACTCTGGAGGTACTTAGGAAGTCCAAAACAAGGAATTATCTCATCAATTAGTACTTTTATTACGTCGGAGGCTTTCTTTGTCTGACATGGAAATGTTTCTACTCAGTTAGCGAAAGTATCTATCCATACTAGGAGGTACTGCATGTACCTTTCTTTTGGCATATGGGTGAATCCATTTGCCAGTTTTCTCCTGGGTAGCCTCCTATCCTTTGGGTTCCTGGGAGAATAAGCTGTCAATTAAGGGGACTGTTTTCAAGGCAGGTCTTGCAAGTATTAATGCCCTGTTTTTTGTTTTTTGTTTTTTAATTTTTATTTATTTATTTATTTTTTTATTATACTTTAAGTTCTAGGATACATGTGCATAATGTGCAGGTTTGTTACATATGTATACTTGTGCCATGTTGGCGTGCTGCACCTATCAACTTGTCAGCACCCATCAACTTGTCATTTACATCAGGTTTAACTCCCAATGTAAGCCCTCCCCACTTCCCCCTCCCCGTGATAGGCCCCGGTGTGTGATGTTCCCCTTCCCGAGTCCAAGTGGTCTCATTGTTCACTTCCCACCTATGAGTGAGAACATGCGGTGTTTGGTTTTCTGTTCTTGCGACAGTTTGCTGAGAATGATGGTCTCCAGCTGCCTCCATATCCCTACAAAAAACACAAACTCATCCTTTTTTATGGCTGCATAGTATTCCATGGTGTATATGTGCCACATTTTCTTAATCCAGTCTGTCACTGATGGACATTTGTGTTGATTCCAAGTCTTTGCTATTGTGAATAGTACCACAATAAACATGTGTGTGCATGTGTGTTTATAGCAGCATGATTTATAATCCTTTGGGTATATACCCAGTAATAGGATGGGTGGGTCATATGGTACTTCTAGTTCTAGATCCTTGAGGAATCACCATACTGTTTTCCATAATGGTTGAACCAGTTTACAATCCCACCAACAGAGTTAAAGTGTTCCTATTTCTCCACATCCTCTCCAGCACCTGTTGTTTCCTGACTTTTTAATGATTGCCATTCTAACTGGTGTGAGATGGTATCTCATTGTGGTTTTGATTTGCATTTCTCTGATGGCCAGTGATGATGAGCATTTTTTCATGTGTCTTTTGGCTGTATGAATGTCCTCTTTTGAGAAATGTCTGTTCATATCCTTTGCCCACTTTTTGATGGGGTTGTTTGTTTTTTTTCTTGTAAATTTGTTTGAGTTCTTTGTAGGTTCTGGATATTAGCCCTTTGTCTGATGAGTAGATTGCAAAAATTTTCTCCCATTCTGTAGATTGCCTGTTCACTCTGATGGTAGTTTCTTTTGCTGTGCAGAAGCTCTTTAGTTTAATGAGATCCCATTTGTCAATTTTGGCTTTTGTTGCTGTTGCTTTTGGTGTTTTAGACATGAAGTCCTTGCCCATGTCTATGTCCTGAATGGTATTACCTAGGTTTTCTTCTAGGGTTTTTATGGTATTAGGTCTAACATTTAAGTCTCTGATCCATCTTGAATTAATTTTCATATAAGGAGTAAGGAAAGGATCCAGATGCAGAAAAGGCCTTTGACAAAATTCAACAGCCCTTCATGCTAAAAACTCTCAATAAATTTGGTATTGATGGAACGTATCTCAAAATCATAAGAGCTATTTATGACAAACCCACAGCCAATATCATACTGAATGGGCAAAAACTGGACAAATTCCCTTTGAAAACTGGCACAAGACAGGGATGCCTTCTCTCACCACTCCTATTCAACATAGTGTTGGAAGTTCTGGCTAGGGCAATCAGGCAAAAGAAAGAAATCAAGGGTATTCAGTTAGGAAAAGAAGAAGTCAAATTGTCCTTGTTTGCAGATGACATGATTGTATATTTAGAAAACCCCATTGTCTCAGCCCAAAATCTCCTTAAGCTGATAAGAAACTTCAGCAAAGTCTCAGGATACAAAATTAATGTGCAAAAATCACAAGCATTCTTATACACCAGTAACAGACAGACAGAGAGCCAAATCATGAATGAACTTCCATTCACAATTGCTTCAAAGAGAATAAAATACCTAGGAATCCAACTTACAAGGTATGTAAAGGACCTCTTCAATGAGAACTACAAACCACTGCTCAGTGAAATAAAAGAGGACATAAACAAATGGAAGAACATACCATGCTCATGGATAGGAAGAATCAATATTGTGAAAATGGCCATACTGCCCCAAGGTAATTTATAGATTCAATGCCATCCCCATCAAGCTACCAATGAGTTTCTTCACAGAATTGGAAAAAACTGCTTTAAAGTTCATATGGAACCAAAAAAGAGCCCGCATCTCCGAGACAATCCTAAGTCAAAAGAACAAAGCTGGAGGCATCATGCTACCTGACTTCAAACTATACTACAAGGCTACAGTAACCAAAACAGCATGGTACTGGTACCAAAACAGAGATATAGACCAATGGAACAGAAGAGAGTCCTCAGAAATAATACCACACATCTACAGCCATCTGATCTTTGATAAAGCTGAGAAAAACAAGAAATGGGGAAAGGATTCCCTATTTAATAAATGGTGCTGGGAAAATTGGCTAGCCATAAGTAGAAAGCTGAAACTGGATCCTTTCCTTACTCCTTATTAATGACCTGTTTAACCGTTTGTATCAGGTTTTTACCTGAGAACAATCTTTGGGCGAGTTGATAGGCTTTATCCTTACCTAGGTGGAAGGCCTGGTGAAGGCTTTTAAGAACTTTCCATGGGTTGGCAGCTGTAGATGAAGCTTGCCATCCTCTGATTATAGCCATCCTGAGGACTGAAGGATATATCCCTAAGAGGTGGCCCATTCTATTTCCACAAGAGAATATTGAGGTTTTATTTCTATCATGGGAACCTCCTAGATCAGTGGGGCTTCAAATGGGTCAGAGACCTGGGGCCCACTTGCTGCTGATTAAACTGCTTGGTCTGACAGCCTATTTCCCTCAACTATTTCATCTGTCCCTCTTTGGTAGTCTTTACAATGTATTACTGCCACTTCCTGTGGGAGGAAAACTGAAGATAATAGTCTATTAATTTTCTGATGATATTTAATGGGAGACCCATTAGCTATGAGAAAGTTCCTCTTTCCAGATAGCGGCATGGGCATGGAGGACCAGGAAAGCATACTTATAATTAGTATAAATGCTAACGTTTTTCCTTTGCTTAATTTGAGCACCCTCGTGAGGGTGATTAGTTCAGCTAGCTGACCACTTGTGCCAAAGGAGAGAGGTGCATTATCAACAATATCATTCAGAGTAACTACTGCATACCCTGCTCTGTGGGTTCCTTTTTCTACAAAAACTTCCTTCCATAAACAGAATCCAGTCTGGGTTATCTAAGGGGGTTTCCTTGAGGTCCTTTCTGGCTGCATGGGTTTGTACTACTATTTGCTGGCAGTCATGTTCAAGTTCCTGGCTTCCTCTTGGAGGAAGGTGGCTGGATTTAGGGACAAGATCTTAATTAGAAGGACTTCAGAGCTTTCTAGTAACAGAGCTTGGTATCTGAGGAGGTGGTTTCTGTTAGCCAGAGACTCCCCTCAGAAGACAGTAGTCCTGCCACATTATCGGGGGTATAAACGGTTAAGTTATTCCCTGTGGTTAACTTAATAGCCTCTGGTACCAGCAAGGCTACTGCTGTGAATGCCCAGAGTCAGGCTAGCCATCATTTGGCTACCAAATCAAGCTCCTTACTCAGGTAGCCAACATGCTGCTGGGCTGAACTCCAGGTCTGTGTTAGAACTCCCAGTGCTGCTACTTTTCTCTCTGACACATAAAACTTAAATATTTTCCCTATGGGGAGACTTAGGGCTGGTGCCTTAAGCAAGGTTTGTTTTAGTTGGTCAAAGGCCTTTTGAGCTTCTGGTTCACAAATTAGACAGTGAGATTCAGCTGCCTGAGTCTCCTTTATTAGGTGATATGAGGGATAAGTTATTTCACTGTACCCAGGTATCCATGGTCTGCAGAATCCTGTAATGTGCAAGAATCCCCTCAGTTTCTTGAGGGTTTTAGGGAACAGAAAGGAGGAGATGGGCTTAATCCTCTCCTTGCCCAATGCCCTGGTCCTCTCTGACAAGGCCAGACCTAGGTATTTCACTGAAGTATGACAGAGCTGAGCCTCAGATTTTGAAATCTTATATCCTCTGTTAGTCAGAAAGCTAAGAAGGGCCTTACTGCCCTCCTGGGAAATTTCCTCAGTTGGAGCGCAGAGGAGAAAGTCATTCATGTATTGTAAAACTTTAACCTGAGGATAAAGGAACTCAGAGAGGTCTCTCAATAATGCCTGGCCAAACAAGCGGGGGTTGTCTCAGAACCCCTGAGGTAACAATGTTCTGGGCGGTTTGGTTAGAAGGATCCTTAAATGCAAAGAAACACTAGGAGTCAGCGTGTAACAGTGTGCCAAAGAAGGCATCATTTAGGTCCAGAACTGTGAACCATTTAGTCCCCTCAGGTATTTGAGTTAGCAGGGTATATGGATTGGTAACCACTGGGTGTATTGGAACCACAGCCTTATTAATGAGGTGGAGGTCCTGAAGTAGTCTTCATCCTTGTTGGGTTTTTGTACCCCCAATATTGGGGTATTACAAGAACTGTTGCAGAGTTTGAGGAGGCTCTACATCTTCAAGTTATCAGTGATGACTTCTAGTCTTTTCCTAACTTCTGGTTTCAGGGAATATTGTTTCTGGTTAGGAAAGGAGCTGGGATCTCTAAGATGAACCCAGACCAGGATGTCAGGTGTGGCTCAGCCAATCTTCCTTCAAGTTGCCCAAACTTCTTTAGTTAATATCGGTCTCCAATAGGGGGAGACAACGAGTCTGCCCAGGAGCCATCAGGATGGTGGTCCCTATACAGGTCAGAATATCTCTGCCCAACAGAGGAGTTTGGCTTTTAGGCATAATTAGAAAAGTATGGTTGAACAAAAGGTCTCCCCAGCTACAACTAAGGGATTGGGGATAATACCAGGTTAAAGTCCTCCCTGAGACACCCTTCATGATTGTGCTAAGAGAGGAGAAGGGCCCAGGATTGGAGGAGAGAACCCAGAGACCAGACCTGGTGTCCAAAAGAAGGTCCACTTTCCTCCCTTCAATTTCCAGAATTACCTGGGACTCCTCGATGGTAATGGTGGTCTGGACCACCTGAGCCAGGGAGAGGAGACCCAGAACCCATCAATCCTGCTGCTGGATCATGTAGAGATTGGTTCTGAATCTGGTGACCAGCATCCCCAGGGACAGTCCACCTGCCAGTGGTCCCTACTGCAGATTGTACAGGGTTGAGGTGGCTTCCTCATGCTGCCTGGGTAATCCTTCTTGAAATGCCCTGGCTTGTCACATCTGTAGCAGTTAACAGGTGCACCCTGGGAATTCTGGGGTTTGTGGGCTTGCATGGTGGCTATTGAAGCCTCTGTGTCTTTCCTGTATTTCCTCTGTCTCTCCAGGGCCTCCCTATCTCTATTATAAAAGACCGAGGTGGCTACTAAAGTACTATCTACTGAGGGTCTCCAAAGTCCTATCTGGTCCCAGGGCCCATTTCTGCAACTTCCTCCTGATATCAGGAGCTGCCTGGATAATAAATGTATCCTTTCAGATTAGTTGTCCCTCAACTGAATCAGGAGATAGAGAGGTGTGCTTTACCAAAGGCTCTCTTAGCCTTTCCAGGAAATCAGTGGGATTTTCATCAAATCTCTGGTCGATCATGGATTACTTAGTATAATTGAGAGGCTTGCTCCTAGTCTTACGGAAGCCCTCCATTATACACACCTGAAAGTGTCTCTTCTACTAGTCTCCCATTTCGTCATTGGGGTCCCATCCAGGGTCATCCATTGGTACTGCTTCTCTTCCAGTTGGATAATGTTCATCCCCTTTGTATCACTATATGTGATATAAAGCTCATCCCCAGATCTCTCTGCTGCTTGGAGAGCGGCCTGCTTCTCAGTGCCCATTAGGGCCTGATTCAAAAGTAAAATAACATCTCTCCAGGAGAATTCAAATATTTGGGTGAAATTCTGGAAAGCCTCTATATAATCTGCCAGGATTATCTGAATACTTGCCAAGATCCCCCCTTAATTTGCTTTAAGTCCAGTAGAGAGAAGGGGACCTGAGCCTTACTGAGGTCAAATTTACCAGGCATGTGTTGGAGGAGCAAGATTGAGACTGGGGCTTGTCTAGGGTGAGGATTTCTAGGAAGGAGCAAGTGAGAGGCTGAAACTGGATAGGGAGGTCAGGTGGACCCAGAGGAGCAGGGCTGGAGGGAGCTGGCTCCTCTGCTGGGAGTGCCTCTGGGATTCGTATCTTTAGTTCCCTGGGCTTGCCCCTTGCAGCCTTTCCTGAGATGGCAAACAGCAGGCCTGGACCAATCTTACACTGTCAGCAAAAGCCTGGATAGCCTTGCAAGGTGTAGAAAGCCTGCATACATGGGGTCTCAGACCATCAGTTCTCACGTCTACGGAAATGGTCCAACTGCCAGATGGTATCAGAATGAATCATTCCTTCCTGAGGCCATCACAGTCCTTCATAATTTGGACAAACCTTTGTGCAGAGGGCTATGAGGCATTTTCCCTTCAAATTCTGAGCGTCAAAGCAGTCTCAGTGGTTTAGGATACACTCCAGAGGAGTATAGGCTGGCGGTGGTGAAAAGAAATGGTTGTCTATTATGAAAGACAGGGAATAGAGGTGTCCCTCACTTCCCTTCCTTATTGCAGTGAAAACTTGGGGTGTGGTGGAGAGAGGAAGCAAGCATCCTTTCTTTTTCTTCCATCTTTTTGTAACTGAGTCTCGGTAACCTTGGCAGGCACCACCCATGGTTACCAATGCAGCATGCACCCATGAAGCAGGTAAGACCTAGAGAATAGGAATTATTTGCCCTTACCTTTGGCTCCATTTTTCCTACTGCCAGCAACCTTTGAATTCCCTGGGCTTCATTTATGCCATGGAGCATGGCCTTCTTCCATGAAGTGGGGGCTTAGTCAGCAGGAATTAGTCCTGCCCATTTACATTCTGCCTGTTGCCTGGCTTTGGATCCCTCAGATTTAGTTTTCCTCTCTAGGGCCTCAGCCTGAAGCTTGGAATCAAGTTTGGGACTAAAAAGTATATTAGGGGGCTGCCTGTATCTGTTTAGATTAAGCATCAAATGAGCCCTGATGAATTTGCAGTTATCAGTCAGCAGGAGTCGCTCCTCCATTATTTTCCCTATCAGAAGCAGAGTGCTGGGGATAGGAACCCTCTAATTTAGAAAAGGAGAAAAGAGAAAACAGTTAAAGGGTCAAAAGGGGGAGGTCCTGGGGGAAGAACCCCTTGCTTACTGCAAATGGGTCCTTCCCCCAGTTTGAACTGAGCTGAACTATTTGGTCAGGAGAGGAAAAGTTCCACTGATGCTGCGGGCAGGAAGCACCAGTCAGCCGGCCATGCAGAGTCCTGGTGGCAGTTGCAGTTTTCTCCTGCCCCTCGTGGCCATTGCGTGTGGCTTTTGCATGCTGTGGACATGCCCAGGTGCCTGAGCTGGGAGGGCAGGGAGTAAGGAAAGGAGGTGTCATGTGCACCTGAGACTGTGGGGGTGGGGATGGTGATGACACCTCTAAGAATAAACAGAAACCACATTGTTCTGAATTGCATTTTTTTCTTTTCTCTTTTTTCTTTTTCTTTTCTTTTTTTGAGATGGAGTCTTGCTGTGTTGCCAGGCTGGAGTGCAGTGGCACAATCTCGGCTCACTGCAACCTCCACCTCCCGGGTTCAAGAAATTCTCCTGCCTCAGCCTCACCAGTAGCTGGGACTACAGTCATCCACCACCACACCTGGCTAATTTTTGTACTTTTAGTAGAGACAGGGTTTCACCATGTTGGCCAGGCTGGTCTCGATGTCTTGACCTCGTGATCTGCCCGCCTCAGCCTCCCAAAGTGCTGGGACTACAGGTGTAAGCCACCACCCCCGGCCTGAATTGCACTTCTGATGGCTGAGTCAAATGCTCATTCTATTTAATATTGCGCAGCCTGAACCAAAACCCGTAACATTATAAAGGAAAAGATAAGAGCCATTTCAAACTGTGAGAGAAGAGAAGACACCGAGCAAAATCTGGGGGTTTTGGCCAACAGAGTTCAGTCCTGGGGTCTTCCAGCAAAAAATACCTTCAATTGCCCCAGGGCTTTACAGGGTGTGGCTCGCTTGTTCTGTTGCTACACTCTCAAGCCCCTAAGGGGAGGGGAGCATGCAGATGGACAGGTTCAGGAGCCTAAATGAGCGTGTGTTACAGTGTGCCCTTTTAGCCCTGCTGTCCACGGATGGCTTGAGTGTTAGTCAGCTCAATGGACCCTCTGCATTTTCACAAGGGCAGAGGGCCAGTGTGACCACTTTCTGTATCCTGAGCTCTTGCCCAGCATCCTGGAAGAATCAGGCCACACATGAGCCTGAAGGTTGAATGCAGGGTTTTACTGAGTGGTGGAGGTGGCTCTCTGAAGGATGGATGCAGAGCCAGAACAGGGGATGGAGTGGGAAGATGATCTGCCTGCTGGGCGGCCAAACTCCTCTCTGACCATCCTCCACTGAACTCTTGGCGTTCAGATGTTCCTCTTCTCTCTTTCTCTGCTGTGTCATTTCACCATTCATCTACTTGTCTGGAGTGGTGAAGACAGCGGTTTGCTCATTCTAAACAACAGAGAATAGAGGTGTCTCCTCATCTACTCATCTGCTTCTGGAGTCTGAGGTTTGGGGTTTATATGGGTACAGGATAGGGGAGCATGGCAGGATAAAAGGCAACTTTTGGGGTGTGAAAACAGAAATTGCTGTTCCCATTTAAGGCCATGGGTCTCCAAGTTTCAGGGTGGGGCCTTTGCCAGGGAACTGCCCTCTTCTATCCAGTATTTCCCTGTCTCCTGTACATATCAAAATATGGGCCCATTATAAGGCAATGAGCAGAGGAATTACCTGATTGGATTTATATTTTTAAAGGGCCTCTCAGGCTGCTTTATTAAGAATAACCTGAAGAGAGGTAGAAGCAAGAAAGTCATTTAGGACACTATTGGAGCACTCTAGGGAGGTATACTGGTGGTTTGGACCTGAGGAGTATTAGTAAGAGACAGTGAGAAATTGCTTGATTTGGGGGATACTTTGAAGAGGCGACAGATTGGATGTGAAGTGTAAGACAGAGAGGAGCTAAGGTTTTGCAGCCTAAACTGCTTGAAGATAGGAGTTGCTATTAACTGAAATGAGAAAGGCAGTGGTTGAAGTGACTTTGGAGGGTGAGAAATATTAGTTAAGTTTTATAATTCTTACCCTTGTTTCCCTTGTGAACTCCCAAAATTTAAGATAGGTCTCGGTTAATTTAGAAAGTTTATTTTGCCAGGGTTGAGGACACACCCATGACACAGCCTCAGGAAGTGCTGACAACATGTGCCCAAGACGATCAGGGCACAGCTTTGTTTTACACATTTTAGGGAGACATGAGACAGCAATCAATATATGTAAGAAGTACAATGGTTTGATCTGGAAAGGTGGGACAACTTGAAGCAAAAACAGGAAGACTGGAAGCAGAGAGGCAGCTTACAGGTCACAGGTAGGTGATACACAAACAGTTACATTCTTTTCAGTTTCTGATTAGCCTTTCCAAATGAAGCAATCGGATATGCATCTATCTCAGTGGAGGGGTGACTTTGAATAGAATGGGAGGCAGCTTTGCCCTAAGCAGTTTCCAGCTTGAATTTTCCTAGTGATTTTGGGGACCCAAGATATTTTCCTTTCACATTTCCCTCCCTTTCTTTTTAAAAATCTTTTGGAGAAAGCATTTTACAAGAAAATTGGTGCAGGAAGTCAGGGACCCCAAATGGAGGGACCGACTGAAGCCACGGCAGAAGAACATAAATTGTGAAGATTTCATGGACATTTATTAGATTCCCAAATTAATACTTTTATAATTTCTTAATGCTTGTCTTTACTGCAATCTCTGAACATAAATTGTGAAGATTTCACGGACACTTATCACTTCTCCAGTCAATACCCTTGTGATTTCCTATGCCTGTCTTTAATCTCTCAATCCCATCATCTTCATAAGCTGAGGAGGAGGTATGTTGCCTCAGAAACCTGTGATGATTGCATTAACTGCACAAATTGTTTGTAGAGCACGTGTGTTTGAACAATATAAAATCTGGGCACCTTGAAAAAAAAACAGGATAACAGCAATATTCAGGGAACAAGAGAGACAAGACTTTGGACTCTGCCGGTGAGCCGGATGGAACAGAGCCATATTTCTCTTCTTTCAAAGGCAAACAGGAGAAATATCGCTGAATTTTTTCTCAGCAAGGAACATCCCTGAGAAAGAGAATGAACCCTGAGAGTAGGCCTATGGATGGCCCCTGTGGGGGCAGTCGACTTTTACGGTCGAAGCCGAAGGGATGAAATAAGCCCTGGTCTCCTGTAGTGCTCCCAGGCTTATTAGGATGAGGAAATTCCCACTTAATAAATTTTGGTCAGACAGGTTGTCTGCTCTCAAACCCTGTCTCCTGATAAGATGTTATCAATGACAATGGTGCTCGGAACTTCATTAGCAATTTCAATTTTGCCCCATCCTGTGGTCCTGTGATCTTGCCCTGCCTCCATTTGCTTTGTGATAGTTTATTACCTTGTGAAGCATGTGATCTCTGTGACCCACACCCTATTGGTGCACTCGCTCCCTTTTTGAAAATCACTAATAAAAACTTAATGGTTTTAAGGCTCAGGGAGCATCACAGAATCTGCCAACATGTGATGTCTCCCCTGGACACCCAGCTTTAAAAGTTATCTCTCTTGTACTCTTTCCCTTTATTTCTCAAACCAGCCAAGACACTTAGGGAATAGAAAAGAACCCACGTTAAATATTGGGGGTGGGGTTTCCCCTGATAGAAAATGAATCTCTGGTCTCAGGTTTCATCTGATCTCTCATGGCTAGGATGGTTTATTCCTAGATAGATAGGTCCCAAAAGCTCATTTTTATCAGATTGTGAAGTCTCATGTCCTGTGAAGATAAAATAAGTGGGAGGAAGGAAGAAAAAACAACAACAAACAAAAGAACAATCCTGGAAAAATTGATATAGGCCACATTACTCTGAAGTCTATACATGAGTAAGCAGAAATGAAAGTGGCTTATGTATATAAACAGGTTTCTGCTACTTTATTCTAAAGTTTAAGTTGTCTGGCTTCAGTTTGCAGGGTTTTAAGAAACCACAGCTTAGTTTTCAGGGACTCTAAATTAGTAAAAAATGGGGAAAAAAGAAAGGAGGAAAATAATGAAAACATTATTCCGAAGACTTGTAGCCAAGAAAAATTAGAATTCAGTACAAACTGTAGAAAATAATAAAAAAAATAGAAAACATTAGTTAAGACTAGAGTATAACAACAGGTCTACTGTAGTTTTGAAACATAATTTTTCTTTCTCCATTTTCTTATTTTTACTAAACACAAATCATGATAGGACTGGTTTGTTTTATTATATTTGGCATAATTATTTGTAAAGAGTGCAGCAAGAATAATTATTTTTTACATTGGCTTTTAAATTGACTTTGATGGAACTTTGTTCCAAGGGAGGAATCTCAGATTGACTTTTTGAAAGCTGAGCCGAGCCATGGATTTGTGCCATTAGATACCTATGAGTTGGGTGAATTCCCTCTCCTCTTGAGGTTCCAAGATAAACCTGGGGCTTCTGTGCCTGTCAGAAGGTTATAGTCTTTACTACCACAGGTCAGAAACCCTGTACAGGAACTGTGTATACAAAATATGAGATCAGTTTTTCCAAGGGCTTTATTGGCTTCCACAAGTCAAGTTTGATTTCTTAAAGAAAAGCACACCATTCCAGTCAAAGCCTTGGTAAAATAACCAATTTCTCCAATTATGTCCTATTGCGAAAGAAAAGATTCTTATTGTACTTATGCAAATAATTATATTGCCATAATTGAAGAATACTAACAAATAGTTTCCAAATTCTGGAGAAATCACAGAAACAAATATGCTCCCAAATTTGTTCACCGGAGTATAATTTACTCAAGTGTTAAAAGCTATAAATAACTTAAAAGAAAAGTTTTCCCCAACTCTGAAAAACAAAACAAAGTATCAGCGACCTTTTAAGCAAAAAGTCAAAAATATTACTTCAGTTTTCTATTGATTCAGTTAATTCAGTTAACTCCTGTTCTGTTTGGTAGTCATGAATATTTCAACTCTCTGTGAGAGTTCTGAAATTCTTTTCCTTTATTCCAATGTCACAATTTCCAAAGTTAACAGAAAACCTGCATTTATGTACACCTGTTAGAATCCTATAGCTGATTATAAACCCACCTTTTGAAGAGGGTTTAAAATAAGACAAGACAATTGTCTGTGGATGAAAAACATAGTTTTAAGGCAGCCATAAACAACACAATTGACAAGGAAATTTGTGACCTCTGTGGCACACAGTAATTTTAATGTAACAATTATAATTATTGCTGATAATGTACACTAAGTTATATCAGAATTTCAGGAGTTTCCCATAATTTTGAAACACATACCAATAACATATTTATATAAATACAGCAAATGCAGCTCCCCAAAAACCAAACACCATTTCATATTTGACAATGCTTCCTCTATAATTTGTATATGATATTATGTCATTTTTGGACTTTAGGGAATGTCTTAAAGGATTAATTAGGTTAGAAAAAGACATAATTTAACATTTGATTTTGGAAAGCCTGTCAAATATAAAAGGTTTTAAACACTTGATATTGCAAAATAGGATTACAGGTCATTGTAAAGTCATTTATTTAACCAAAGTGATAATTCAAGGATTTCAGAAAACCATGAAAACCTTCATTCTTTAAGAGAGAAGACTTAATTTTCTAAACAAGAAGCCCTAATAAAAACAGCAGGAAGTCAATTACATTTGTTTTTCAAAATTCTGTGAACAATCTATAATGTTTAATCTTGATTATAAAATATAACTTTCATAAGCCTTTTATAACCTTTATAATCTTTATTGAGGAGTTGGTTAATGCTTCAAGAAAATCTTATTAATCTGGCAGGAGTCCATACACTGGTTTTGCATCAGTGTGCCTTTGACATTAATAATTAATTTATAGAGAAACTGAACATTTTTAATCTTTCAAAATCAGCCCTTACAATCTTACATGCCCACCTCTTCCACAATAGTCCTTGGGCCTTGAGGAGTTGAATAGCTTTAATTTCTTGCCCTGTGTCTCAGGAATGCAGTTTATTTTGACTGGCATCTTCTACGGGGCTTGAAGGTGAGGCTTTAATTGCTGTCAGTGTTTAAGATTTAGCAGGACTGTGTACTTTCTAGACCCAGGTGTAAAAAACCCTGTAACTCAATGTTATGAAGATTCTAAAAGCATATACAAGAAAGATACATAAATATAATAACCTTAATTTAAAAAAAATTATCTCAATTTTTTTCTAAGCAAACCAAAACTTAATAATAATATAACAACTTGATTATATAAAAGGTTTATGTATGTATTTCTAAGCAAACCAAAACTTAATAATAATATGACAACTTGATTATATAAAAGATATATATATATATCATCTTATTGTGACTTATACTGGCTGTTCATGACATGGTCAGGCTTTCTAATTTGTTCTGAACATTCTTTTTAAACAACAAGTTATTTTATTTTAGGACTATATTTACCATGCAAAATTTTTTCTTACATAAAATTATTTCTCTTTAAGCTTTTTCACCAAAAAAACCCTCTTTATTTTTATAACTTTTTATGCATCTTTTTTTATTTCCTGGTTCCTTTTACCTTGTTTTATACATGACCTTTAAATAAGCTTTGAATTAGACAAAACTTGTTCACCATTTTTTTAAAGACAAATTTTTTTTAGCAAGAATGTTTTCCTAATTATATATTTATTGGAAAATACTCAAATAGTAAAATATCTATTATTTAATTGAGTATAACTTTATATTCTAAATTATGACCAGTTTGTCTACAAGTATTTATCCCATTACATTTACCTAATTATTTTGTTTTAATTGTTTACCTAGACTATTTATGAAAATTGTTTACCTAGATTATTTACAAGTATTTATCCCATTACATTTACCTAATTATTTCATTTTAATTGTTTACCTAGATTATTTATGAAAACTATAACAGTCATGATTTAAAGTTGTGAAATCACAACTGCAAAATTATAATTGAGACACTGAAAAAAGATTTGACCTAACTGGCTCCATCTTGCTCTAAGCTGTCCTTGCTCATTCCTTGGCATAGGCCAAGCTAACTTTGGGAAGGAATTCAGTTCAAGGTTTGATTCTGAAAAATTGGTAGCAGCCCTTTCCCGAAAAGACCCCCCTTCTTGCCTGGGGTCTAGTCTGCCTTTGTAGGACTAACAAATTAAGTACAAGATTGGAAATAACAGTTTAGGGATAATGCAGACTCTGTCTCCAAGAGTCTAAACATCCCCAAATTGCTCCTGGGGGTAACATCACTATTGTAAAACCTAAGATCAGTGCTTGAGATTTGTTGCAAACCCTGCACTCAATGGATCAGTGGACACCATTTGGATCTGGCCCAACCCGTTCTGCCATCGCACCCAGGAACAGAAGACATTAAGAAAACCTAACTTGACGCCCTATGATTCCATCTCTTTCTTGATCAATCAACAATCCCTACTTTCCAAGCCCCTACCTGCCAAATTATATTTTAAAACTCTGATCCCCAAATGCTCAGGGAGATTTATTTGAGTAATAATAAAACGCTGGTCTCCCGAACTGCTGTTCTGAGTGAATCACTCTTTCTCCATTGCAATTCTCCTATCTTGATAAATCAGTCTGTCTTGGCAAGGTGAATCCACTGGGTGTTTACAGTACATTTTATAGATTTACAAAGACTCCTTCCTTTTTTTTTTTCCTATCTTAGACTTCCAGATTCTTGATAACCTGTTTCACAACCCTAGGCACTTGTCAGCTAGATAGTCTAAAATGTGCACATTAAAAGAAACAACTCAGGTGAAAATCAAATAGCAAAATTTACATTATAAAATAGAAAGAGAAAATGTCTGGTGGTGCTAGAAGGAGACACTTTTATTTTTCTTTGAGCCAAATTAAACATAAAATTAATCTACACTCTTCCTTAAAATCCCAAGGGTAGCCTCTGTTGCAGTAACAACTTTAGTCAAAAAAACAAACAAATGAAAAAACCAGGTGAAAACAGAATTCAGTCAACTGAGAAAAAAAGAAAAAAATAAACTTTTGCTCAAAAAGACAAGGTCTTAGGAGAGAAGAACAAACCAACAAACAAAACCAAAAATATTAAGGCCTTTCAAATACAAACACGCACACATGCACACACACACACACACACATCTTGGATGTTAGCCTTTTAATTAAGCTGACTTTTATCCAGTCCAAACTCAGCCTCCAGCAACTGTTAAAATTACCAGTTTATTTTGCCAGTGGCTTTTGCTCCAGGTAAGTGTATTTCTTCTGTGACTCTAGATTGCCTGTCTCTGCAGATTTGGGGATTTGCCCTACAAACTCCATTATCTGATGGGTTTAAGAAAAGCTGTTGATTTTCAGTTTGTCCAGTTTCTCTCATTGTAAGGATGATGACTTCCATGCTCTTTACATGCTGGAGCTGAAACTGGAAGTCTAAGGGGTTTGTATTTGGGCATCTTCATTTTGAAGAGTTCATTAGACTTTTGCTTCTCAAAGTGTGGTTCATGAACTTGCAGCACTGGCATCATCTGAGAGCCAGTGAGGAAATGCACAATTTCAGACCCACCCAGACATATAGAATACAGATTTGCTTTTAAAAAAATCTCCAGATGATTTTTTTTTGTGCATGAGCATTTAAGAAGTTGCTATATTAACTACCTAAGTGGAAATGTGGCATAGATTATTGTATATACTGTTAGGCAGAGAGGTTCAAGCCAGAGACACACATTTCTGAGTTTTTTGTCATGTTGGCAGTATTTTAAGCCATGAAACAGATTCCCTGACCTACATCATGGACTTTGGTATCAGTGTACTCCAACTAAACCACAGGAACACATCTGTAGATGAACAAGTTGTGTTTGTTGCTTAACGCATTAAGAGAGAACATACATGATATAGAACCTTGAGGTATCTCAGGAAAAAAAAAAAAACGGTGTTAAAAAGAACTTATTATATGATTGGGGTTTGTGTTAGGTGATTTGTGGGGGATGTTTGAGGAAGCAGGGCTTTGCTCTGGATCAGAGGCAGTGAGAAAGTGGGGGAAATTTATAATTGGGTATCTTAAGAAATGTAATCTATAAGACAAGAAGAATGAAATAAAGCTAAAGCTATAATTGGTAAAGAGTAAAACAAAGCTAAAGCCATAAAATATAGTCAGGAAATGCGTGGTTATTTTTGAGATTTGGACAATGTTAATGTTTCTCATGTATACTGTAAACCAACAATAAAATTCTAAGGCCCCCCAACCATCTGAAAGGACTTCCTCTTCAGCCAGGGCTCTTTTAAAATTTTATCTGGAGACTGTTTCAGGCCTTGACGGGCAGCAGAGTTTGGACATGCCTCATTACACCTCTCAGCATTAACACCAACACAGACTTTTAAGTCTGATAAAAAACATTTTTACAACCTATTGTCTCTGAAGCCTACTACCTAAAGGCTTCCTCTGCAAATAACAACTTGGGTCTTCACAATTCTTTATCTTAACCCAGACATGCCTTTCTGTTGATCCAAGGTCTTTAGACAAACTCAACCAATTTTCAACTAGAAAATGTTTAAATTTACTTAGAGTCTGGAAGCCCCTACTCTGAGTTGTCCCGTCTTTCTGACCAAACCAATGTATTTCTTAAATGTATTTGATTGATGTCTCATGCCTCTGTAAAATGGTATAAAACCAAGTTGCACCCACGCACCTTGGGCACATGTTCTCAGGACCTCCTAAGGGCTGTGTCACAGGCCAAGGTCACTCATATTTGGTTCAGAATAAATGTTTTCAAATATTTTACAGAGTTTGACTCTTTTCATCGATGATATTCGGACATTTTCTGGAGTGGTATTGCTTTTTTTCTTTCTAGCTCCATTAGGGTCACAGCTGTCTGATGTTGGTGTTCTGGGAGATTGTTTATGCCCAAGAGGAGGACACCAGGGCCTAGTTGTGAGTGCCAGGTCAGCTCCTAGTTGGGCAAAGCTTACCCACTAGTACCAGGACAACTCCTGGATGTTGGGGGCTGCTTTTCTCTTTCTTACTGTTCTTCAGTATCTTCCCACTATTCCCTTCTGTGCCTTGCTTTGTAGGCCTCCAGTCTCTTATGTAGTCTACCTCATACTGCGAAAGCTTGTGATTTGCATAGCCTTAAACTGTGAAGAACTCAGAGCTCCAGCACAAGTGGAACTCACTGCCCTAGCTGCTAGCTGCTCTACTAATTTAAATTTTTCTAATCTGGTTGATAGTTTTCCATTGAATAACCTCGATTATAAGGCAAGGAGTTTAATGATAGGGCATCCACCAGGCTTTAAGGCCTGGATTTAAATTCTGGTAATGACATTTAGTTGTTTTGGCTAGTTGTTTAAAACTTCCAAGTTCCAGTTTCCCTATCTATAAAAGGGAACTTAATAAGCTTCCCTTTCAGGGTTGCTGGCAAAATTAGAGCTAATATTTACAAAAGGGTTAAGGAAGAGCTGACTTTCAACACATGGTGGTTCTTGGTAGACATAATACAAAGAATAGAAATGGATCTAACAGTGACTAACATCCTCCATGGTGTCTTTAAACTCCCCATCTTGCCCCAGCATCTTTTATATCTAATTTATCATCCTTACTAGAAGATATAATTAGAGCCATATACTCTGAGAAAAACTGAGCATTAGTAGATAATATAGAAGTCTACACACTTAAACTATTAAAGCCACTGCTATTACAGGTAACACGAAAAGAACAGAAAATTTTATTTGGAATGCAATAATCTATATCTGACTACTGGCACTACAATTTGGAAATGTGCATTCTACAGCAAGTTACTTGACCTTTTGAATTTTTGATATCTTATCTACAAAACAGGTGTAAAGAAGGGGCAAGAGTAAGGGAGAGACTGTTGGGAAAATTACATAGGGTAATAATTTTCATTTATAAAATATTTCCTGTATAGTAGAGTTTTTTACAAACATAAGATGCTATTATCACTAGTCCCTTATGTACATTTTTATTATCTCTATTTATTTCTTAAACTTATTTACAGTTCTGGAATGGAACAACCAGGAAGGAATCTAAATTTCCTCCAAGGTATTTAGCCTCACACCTTCAGGTTAAATTCAATGAAGTTTATCTAAGTAAACTTAATAAAGTGAGTTATGTTCTTGAGCTGTAACCAAGAACGTAATCAAATGATAGTGACCAACTTTAAACACTGCTGTACCAAAAGACTGATCTACTGAGGGCTATTGAAGCAGGTACAGAAAGGACTGGAACAGTTATTGTCATCTTGACAAACAATAATATGTAACATGACCTAAGAAAAAGTGTTTGACCCTTCACTCTTCAACTGAGAAAAAAAAATAGAAGCCAGTTTTCCTAGTCACCTGTTGAGAAGAACCAAAACAACAAATATTTACCAATACCATGCTCTACCATTTTCATTGTCAGGGGGCCGAGAGCTAATTTTCTCCATGTGCCTGCTCGGTATCAAAGTAGAGGCCAAGTCCTCGCAGGAGCCATAAACTTTAATTATTATTACCCTTGCGTTACAAATAACAGGTCTCTGGGTCAGAATGATTACGCAACTCGTCCCACATTACACAGGTAGTAAATGGTGGAGTTGAACTGGAGGTAGATCTGCTTGAATTGAATATAGGAGATTTTTTTTGCACTTTCTGGGGTAACTTCTGTACAAAAAAACAATGCCAGCTGAATCAATCCTTTGCTATCCATATTCCAGGGTAAAATTAATGTTCCTATGAGAATGAGGAAGAAGTCATAGAATGTTGGGAGGAAGGGGCCTTTGAAAGCTCATTTAAAGAATCCCATTCCCACCTGGTGGGTCCAGGCCACAGTAACAGGGTAGGTTTTAAGGTTCTTCCATATACAGAGCTAAATTTGTGGGCCTATAGCTTCCAACTATTCAAATCCAGTTGAGTTTCTTCCTTGAGGCAGAGAACCCATGTATAATCCTTTTCTCTTGTGACACGTTGTGCTTGACTGGGCTCTTCTTGCCAGCCCTTTCAACTGTTTCCCAAAAGGTGTGGAATGTGAAATCTCTTCTCTTGGTTCTCCTGTGGGTGGTTTCTCCCAATGCTAAGGTCCCTCAAGGAGACCCAGCTTTTCTGAATTCCTTCCAAGATCTGCTGGTGACTTTAAATCTGCCAAAGCACTTGGTGGCTCATGCAATTAAATGTATAAACAGTCCTAAATCATGGAACGTGATCTACTCCTTGAGAGCTAAAGTAACCTTGAAGTGAGGCTAGAAACATATAGATGGTTCAGCCCAAACAATTTGGTATGTCTTTTAAAACAAAATGCCACATGTATTACTTGCTACATTTTATATTTGATCTCTTCATCCAAAACTCCAACACTTTTTGGAGTATTGATATTTGGAGTATGTGGCATATTCCTAAATATGTATAGATATCTATATGTACACATGGGAAAAATATACTTTGATTTTGTGTGTTTTGAAAAATAGGCCAGGTGTCGTGGCTCATGCCAGTAATCCTGCCACTTTGGAAGGCCTAGGCAGGCAGATCACTTGAAGCAAGGAGTTTGAGACCAGCCTGGCCAACATGGTGAAACTCCGTCTCTACTAAAAACACAAAAATTAGCCTGGTGTGGTTGCACACACCTGTAATCCCAGCTACTCGGAGTCTGAGGCACAAGAATCGCTGGAACCCAGGAGGCAGAGGTTGCAGTGAGCTGAGATTGGACCACTGCACTCCAGCCTGGGTGACAGAGTGAAACTCTGTCTCAAAAAAAAAAAAGAAAAGAAAAAAAATAAAGTATAGTATATTTGTATATTAATAGTATATCCAAAACAGGAAAAGCTATGCTGCAGTTAAAATGAAAGAACTAGACTTCTAGGTATTGACATAAAAGACATCTAAGACATATAGTTGAGGAATAAAAGCAAGCTACAGAATCATACACACCATATTCTTTACATTTTTAAAAAATTTTAGTGGATATATAGTACGTGTATATATTTATGGGGTACATGAGATGTTTTGATACAGGCATGCAATGTGAAATAAGCGTATCATGAACTATGGGGTATCCATCCCCTCAAGTATTTATCCATTGAGTTTCAAACAATCCAATTACATTCTTTATGTTATTTTATGTATAGTTGTTATTATTGACTATAGTCACCCTGTTGTGTTATCAAATAGTAGGTCTTACTCATATATCATATGATTGTGTTGTCTTAATATTTCTAACCATGGGTTTCTAAACCTAAATCAGAGTCTAACTTTTGAAACACACTGTGGCTTTCCAATTCTAAAATCTCAAACAATACCTAATAGTAATAGATATTACAATACATGATAATACCCAGATCATATCAATGGCTTATAAACACTCCTTCTGCTTTCCTTACTTATTGTATTCTCAGTCAAGGCACTCTGTTTGTTCAATAAATTTGACATTTAAATTTAACATTTCTTGGTAGCACCAGGAAATAAAAAGAATAAATGCTTCCTAATCTATAGGAGTTATAACCTCCTGGAGTAAAGTAAATACCACATGGAAATGTAAGCAACAGTCTGAAGCAGGATGTGGTTGGTTGGCAGTCTGTGTTACAGCTGGTGAATTCAGAGAGGGGCATGTTTGTAAGCTGAAATGGTCAGGGAAGTCTTCACTGAGAAGGTGAAGTTTCAGTTGAGCCTTGAAGAATGATAAAAATTTGGGGCCGGGCACGGTGGCTCAAGCCTGTAATCCCAGCACTTTGGGAGGCCGAGACGGGCGGATCACGAGGTCAGGAGATCGAGACCATCGTGGCTAACACGGTGAAACCCCGTCTCTACTAAAAAAAAAAATACAAAAAACTAGCCGGGCGAGGTGGTGGGCACCTGTAGTCCCAGCTACTCGAGAGGCTGAGGCAGGAGAATGGGGTAAACTCGGGAGGCAGAGCTTGCAGTGAGCTGAGATCCGGCCACTGCACTCCAGCCTGGGCGACAGAGCGAGATTCCGTCTCAAAAAAAAAAAAAAAAAAAAAAGTTTGGATTAGCTGAGAAAAAGGGAGGCGGAGGGAGGCAAAATCAGGTTGGGAAATGGGTACAAATAAGATGGGAAAAATTCAGACAACACATTATAACAAGAAGGAAAAGGAAGTACTGTAAATAACACTTGTTAAATGTTGCCTATGCATCAGCTTCCTTGTGTGCCCACTAGCTCCTCTATAAGATGGCTGTCATTGAATTTACACGACTTCCTAACTGGGTAGGTAATACTATCAATTTGTAAACGAAGAAATGAAGTTACCTAATTACGCATTGCTGATAACTGACAGAGTTAAGAGTCAAACCCAGGCTGTCTGATTCCAGGTTTTCTGCATTCTGTCCCACCTCACACTGTGTTCCTAGTAAGAAAACTCCCCAAAGGGAAGGGATCATATAAGTGAATTCTGGGGACAAATCTGGAATATCAGAGATACCAGATTGGGGCCTAGATTATATGGATAGTCTTAAATGCTAAGAAATTTGAGAATAACTTAATGAAAGTCTTAAATGACAAGAAATTTTCAATTATCATCTAGTAGTAAAACTTGATAAAGGTAGCATTTCAAGAATTTTCTGGGAATGATATGTAGAATGGACTAAATAGAAAGAAAGTGGAGACTGGAGACTAGACAGTAGAATATTCCTATAATTTAGGAACAGATAATCAATATCAAGGGACAGTGGATGATGGGCAACCTACCGATCCAGTGTGTTGTGCAACATTTCACCTCACCTGACAATGAATTCCAAAACCACTTGGAATGCAAATGACATATATGCTAATGAATACATAATGTATGTAAATAGACACAAGTGAAAGAAGAAAGCCTGGATTATAAAAGGTGGGCAAGCCCTACTCAGTTAGCTTCTCTAGACTCAAAATTTGAAAATGAAGGCGCTTTTACCATTGATCTTTCTGTTTTTTATTAGTTCTCCAGGTTGGGCAATAGATAGGCACTACTACATAGGCATTGAAGAAAGCATTTGGAACTATGCTCCTTCTGGTAAAAACATGCTCAGTAGAAAGCCTTTTTCTGAAGACTTGTAAGTAATCCTTTGCATTTAAAAAGTTACTATCTGAAGCAAAAGTTGGTAATTGTTGATCATTGATGAAATGCTGATGAAGACTTTCTCGTGACTGATACTTGCAGGGCACATATGCCATTAGAACCACATTGTTTGTTTAGCTTAAACATGGTATGGAAAAGAGGTAGTAAATCCAAAATTGCTCTTTCCTGGGATGATCGCCGCTCTTGTCCTCCTGACACGTTATTTCGCAGATCATAGCTAATTCTGTTTATCATTTTGTTCACATGATAAGGTATAAAACAACACTTTCCTTTTGATATGTGTGTAGCTGTTTTCTCGATTTTTCTCTTCAGATAATTGAGAGAGGGAAATATAGAGGACATGAGTGGGGTTCTGATTTACCACAGTTTAAGAGGAAAACACCTTAATGCTACCAACAAATCCACAAATCCATTTAAATGTGTAAACAGTCCTAAATCATGGAAATTGATCGACTATTTAAATGCTAAAGTAACCTTAAAGTGGGGTTAGAAACTTAGACGCAGTTCAGTTTAAAGAATTTGGTATATCTTTTAAACCAAAATGCCACATGTTTTACTTACTACATTTGTATTTGATTTCTCCATTCAGTATTTCAACATTCTTCTCACCAGTTACACCTGTTTTTGACTCCCTTCACATTCTCTCCAGTCTCTGGGTTTTATCTGCCAAAATTAGGCTGTAGAGCTTCTGACTTCTCATTTTAGCTTATTTAACCTTCGTTTCTTATTTGCTTATTTAACAAAAATCAACATTTGTTAAAGTTCTCTCTTGTTTGTTTGTAGAGAATTTCTACAAGGAAGTCAAGCAAGGAAGAGCTTTGTTTATAAAAAGGCGTTGTATTTTCAATATACTGATAATACATTTCAAAGGATCATTGAAAAACCATCCTGGTTGGGATTTTTAGGTCCAATGATTAAGGCAGAGACTGGAGACTTCATTTATGTACATGTAAAAAATAATGCTTCAAGAGCTTATAGTTATCATCCTCATGGACTCACCTACTCCAAAGAAAATGAAGGTAAGCGGATCCTCTTTCCTGACATTCCTGAGTTTTGCTTATGGAGAGTATGAGCACATTGCATTAGAAAAAGCCAGGTGATCAGCATTATGAGCTACATGGAGTTTAGAGTGGATGCAGACTCTACTTCTCATATATTTAATGTTTATCCCCAAAACAGTCCTTTTTCAGTTTCTCATCTTGAGTGACAGCCCTTATGCAATTCCTAGGAAATAAAACACTTTTCCCTTCATCACCAGAAAAGAAAAAAAAAAGGCGTTTTATTTTGTTTTGTTTTGTTTTGTTTTGTAGGAAACACAGCTAAATGTTAGCTTGGCAGAAATCCTGTTCTGCCCCCACCTCATTTCCATTTCCTAGTAGATGAGGATCACCCTCTGGGAAGATATCAGTGTCAAGAGAAATCACTACTCTCCAGACAGAATCTTCTCTCCTACACAACTATAGTCACAGATACATCATGATTTTGAAAAAAAGGAAGGGAAGAGAAAGTCAACAAATAGGATTTTGTGAGTTTTTGGAAGACAACAAGGAAAGCTAGGAAAAGAGAGTTTGGACTTGTCTTTAGTAGAACACAGATATTTTTCCCAGTGTTTGAAGTACGGTTTTTAAAAGGCCTGTCATAACTCTTTAGAAAACTGGAACTTAGTTGATAAGAGTACCACCTATAGAATATGTGCTCTTTCCAACAGAGGCTCTATGATAATACAGGGCAGTGGAAATCCCATATGCCATTCCATTCATCTGTCATTATTATTTTGCCATGTTACATGACCATCTTGCAATGATTATTGCCCTTTAAATATATTCTATGAAAAAAATAAAAGAAAAATAGTCTATGTTATAGACGTATAATGTGAAAAATGTTAACAAGAGTTTGCTTTATTTGTTTATTTTTTAATCAACTTTCGAAACTTAGACTGAGGTTTGATGACTCCCTCAGGGAAGCATGAAGAAGAACTAGAAACAGGCCTTGAATTAATCCTCTAGACTGAAACAGACTCAGGAAACCAGACCATGACTGGAGCCAGTTCCAGATGGGCCGCTGGGTAGGAAAAAAGTACAAAAGTCAGTCAGTCATAATTTCTTCATGATCAATGTGGAACAGGAGGGTCCCAAAAGAAGAACAGAGAATCAGAGGCTGCTCATGTTTCAAAGTTTTTTATTGACTAAAGGAATTTTATTCATAGTTAGCAGGATCCCAGTCACTAGGGGTAAGGATCTGAGGCAACCTTTTAGCCAGAGAAGAAGAATGAAAGGCGAGAAGGGTCCAAAGTCAGAACTGAGGTAATAGTTCAGAGTAGTGGCATGGGCCACCTTCAGATTGCAGTGGGCTACTTGGAAGTAACAGGGACACCCTTGGATGCCCTGGGTCCCAAGTCTGACTGGCAATGAAGAAAATACGGAGGGCAACCCGGGAGTCCAGAGGTTACCTCTGCATCTGAGATCTAGGCACATGGTAGGTGCAAAATAAATATTTGTTGTATCTATCAGTAAAGGTGATGATAGTCTATTAATATACTGCCTGCCTCATTCTAATTTAGTCCAAAAACTGCAGCCAAGCTGAGCATTCAGGTAGAAGCCAACTAAAAGGGATTTAGGGAGGTAGGAATATGCGAAATGGTGGGGAGAAATGCATACTTTTTGAGAAATGCAAAATAGATTAATGGAGGAAGCCTGAGTCACATTCAAAATAGTGTTATCCAATATTTACTGTAACCACAGTGCAGAATATGTTTTCCAGGTGCCATCTATCCTGATAATACAACAGGCCAGGAAAAGGAAGATGACTATCTGGAGCCAGGGAAACAATATACCTACAAGTGGTATGTAGAAGAACATCAGGGGCCGGGCCCCAATGACAGTAATTGTGTGACAAGGATTTACCACTCCCATATAGATACTGCAAGAGACGTAGCTTCGGGACTTATTGGACCAATTCTGACTTGTAAAAGAGGTAACTTTGTTGAAAAATCTCATTGCCGTAAAAGAGTAAACCAGAATGTGTAGGCTGTCCCCTGCTCTCCTAGAGGAATTTTACCATCCAAGGCACCCCATTTTCCTGCCGTAACCTTGGTTTTCCAGTCAAGAGTGGAAACTCGCCATCTTGGACTCTGAGCACTAGATGGCGATCTCAACTCCAACCCTCAGTTCAACCAATAATGCAGGTTGGTCACTAGATGGTAGTCAAACCCAATGAACTTCACTTCAGCCATCTTCATTCAAAATTACTGCCACCTTTTTGTGTTTATGTTTTAAGGTGAATCAGTTAGAATCATCAGTTTATTAATTCTTGCAAGGAGGAAGTTTTACCGATATGTTTCTAACTTGCAAGGGAATATAGAGTTTTGAAAATTCTGATTTGGTTCGTTAAAACAAGATCAACAAAGCGACAGCACTAGATTAATTATGAAGTTAATGAGCAAATTTAACTTCCTATGACAATCAAAGTTTAAATTTTAGGTGAACAAACAGCTCTCCACAATAAATATTTTAACAATTGCAGTTTCCTATGGCAAACACACATAGTTTCATGACTACAAATTACATTGCTTGGGAGATAACTTTTTTTTTTGAGATAGAGTCTTGCTCTATCACCCAGGCTGGTGTGCAGTGGCTTGATCTCAGTTCACTGCAAGCTCCGCCTCTCGGGTTCAAGCAATTTTCCTGCCTCAGCCTATACAGACGCATGTCACCACGCACAGCCAATTTTTTTTGTACTTTTAGTAGAGGCGGGATTTCACCATATTGGCCAGGCTGGTCTTGAATTCCTGACCTTGTGATCCTCCCGTCTTGGCCTCCCAAAGGGCTGGGATTAAAGGTGTGAGCCACCGCGCCCGGCTGGGAAATAACTTTTTAAACCAACTTTGGAAGAGCTTTTTGCCCTTCTCAAACTTGCAAGGAACTCAATTGCATAATGGCAAGACTGCTGAATGTTCTGACGATAAAGTCCAAATTCCTTCTGTCTTAATTGCTGCCTGTAATCTTCTCTACAGGTACACCCCAGCAAACTTCTCATCCTTCAAATATCAACTGAGGTGTTACTGCCTTCAGAAAAGATTTCCATACCCAAGATTAAATTAACCAGCTCCCAAACACTGAGCTCTTCCCTACTATAGAACTTTACATACTATAGTATCTTATTAATTATGGCGTCCACCCTTGATTATATGCCCTGCAAGGGTAGATAACTGTCTTGTTCACTTTTATGAACTTAACTTGCCATAGTACCTAACACATTACACATGTTCAATAAATATTTGTTGAATATAAGCATAGACGAATAAATAAATTGGTATGAACTAGAGTTATCCTTCATTTGAGGAAGTACAAATTTTGAGACTTTGAACAATCTCATGCGATAATGGTCATCAGATGCAGACACTGCAGAAAGTTACTGATTTGATGTAGAGATGAGTATGGATTATTTAAATATGGCTTCATATAAATAATATGCTTTTAAAAGTTTGTTGTAAACTTTACAAAAACTGGCATCCCACATCCCAAACATTTACCTTTTTCATGTGCCCTAACAATTAACAAAACTGTAGATCGTAAAAGTAGTTTAGTTATATCTGTAACAATGGTTCTAATTAATGTTTATATGAAAAGTAAGAAATGTGTTTTTTGTTTCAGGGACACTGAATGGAGACACTGAAAAAGATATTGACAGGTCTTATTTTCTGCTGTTTTCTACAACTGATGAAAGCAGAAGCTGGTATAGTGATGAAAATATTCGTGCATTTACTGAATCTGGCAAAATTAATACTAGTGATCCCGGTTTTGAGGAGAGCATGAGCATGCAATGTACGATGAAAAAGATCTTTCTCATACATAACATCTTATAATTCTAACTTCTATGATCGTATTCAGTCATTTCCCTTTGTTCAAGTTTATTTAGTTGAGTTTATATTTTGCAGCGTTTCACTCAGAGTATACTGAACTGACATGCAAATGCAAATCACTAGTTAAAGCCTGCTCATTTCCTAAGTCCTATAGCAAGTAAAGTTTGGTCAACATTTGTTTTCTGAAGTCTTATATTGATATAAATAGATGGTAAATACCTAAGAAAGATGTAACTTTAAGTAATAAAATATGGAATAACAAAGACATAATTGACCAAATATTTTATGAATATGTGTTTTTATCCGATATAGAATTTTTCAGAAATGATGTCGTCATAATCCGTCACCCTTATCCTTGCTTTCTTCTCTCATGAACTTAGTTTCTTTTTTTTCCCCTTTTCACTGCTGCCTTTCAGCTGACTTTTTCTCCTCTTGCCTTTAAACCTTTGTGCTCCGCTCACTTCTCATCATACACAATGCATATGGACTCCTTTCCCATGAAACACAAATCAGATGTTGTAGATTATGTATGAGAACAATGTTGACATTGTGAGGTTTGTATTAATATAACGAGGAAATACATAGAATTTTTACAAGGTTGCACTGATCTATCATGCCTGATTGATTAATATACATTTATTTTCAGCAATAAATGGATACATCTATGGCAATCTGCCCAATCTCACCATGTGTGCTGAAGATAGGGTCAAGTGGTACTTTGTTGGCATGGGTGGCGAGGCTGACATACACCCCGTCTACCTCCATGGACAAACTCTGATCTCTCGGAATCACAGAAAGGACACCATTGTGGTCTTCCCCTCCTCACTGGAAGATGCCTTCATGGTGGCCAAGGGCACTGGAGTGTGGATGCTGGGATGCCAGATACATGGTAGGGATTTATTAGTTTTGCGTAACACAGAGTCAGAGAACTTCCAAGGTCATAGCCCATTACAAATGTCTTACCTTACAAATGAAGAAACCGATATCCAAGAAAGTGATATGATTCCTTTTGGAAACAGTCAGTGATGAAGCCCAGGTCCCTGAAAACTTTTCACTCGATTACTATAAATCCTTTTAAATATATAGAATTGGGTTGCTGTTTTTACAAAAACTTTTATATTCATTGTGAGAATATAAACCCTGAGTGTCAGACAGAGCAGATATTATTACAGCTTTTTCTTTAATTGAGGAAACAAGTATCAAAATCCTATGAGAAGCAGAGCAAGAAATTATGCAGAACCCAATAATTCTAATTGATTACTCAAGTAAACCTCCTTATTTTTGTTTATTTCCCTCTCCAATCACATTTGCCATTTAATAACAGAACGGTCAGTTATGATGTTATTTATCTTTTTTATTCTTGAATATGACAAAACTCTATATATGATCATGTAAATGTTCTGTGTTATTTTTTAATCAGAAAACATAATTTTCATTAGAAATTAAGGAATTTAACTTTATTTTTTTGGTAGAAAAATAGAGTTTACTTCTCTGATGAAAACCTTTCTTTTTGTAAGTCCCGAACTTTGGTTAGTATCATGTTTCAATTAATTATTCAAACTAGATGATAAGTATTTATCAGGATTTTCTATGTGCTGCATCCCTCCCAGGGGTGTAAGAAAAAGAAGAACCACTCACGGCTATTATAACTCAAGGACTGAATTTAGTGATAAAAAGCTGTCACTTAGAAAAGATGATCATTTTCAGATTAAAATGTAAACTCGGCTCCACAAATACGTCCTATCTACCTTATTCTCAGCTCATGCCCTCAAGCCAGTCTTTCCACCTCAGCCCTGCAGAAAGACTACTGTCAGCCCTAGACCAGGTGAAAAACGCCTCAGAGCCTAGTTGGCTGATGGGATCCCATCACTTTCTCCTGTGTGTCTTCTCTTTCTACGTCCTTCTGAAGCTTTTCTGCTCTTTAATTTACTCCATTTTTTTTTTTTTTTAGTAATGACAAGAATATATAAATAGACCTTTGCTGGAAAGAAAGGTAGGAAGGAAAGAAAGGAGGAAAAAAAGAGAGAGAAATGGAAGGAGGAAAGGAGGAAAATAGGCAGAAAAATAGGTGGAGGAAAGCAGGCAGAAAAAGTGAAAGAAGTCTAATGCAGCATACATTAGCCTGTTCACACCAGCTCAAAAGAGCTGAGAGTTAAATAATCCAGCTGTTAAATTATTGGTAACTTCAAATTAGTCACAATGGGAGTGCTTACACCGCAAAAAATTAGCACATAAATCAGAGTTTGTGTTTAGTTCAGGAGAGCTGCTTTAAGGACACACCATTAGTCCAACTCCACCCCACCACCATCTTAGCCACTGTGATCAATTTGTGTAAGTATTTGAAAACCTGTACACTATGCACTTTCACACAACATAAACATGAATATGTAGGGAAAAAAAACACATAGCTATGTTTTGTGTTTTATGTAAGCAGATCACACTGCATATAATATTCTGTTGTTTTCATCACTCATATCAAAGTCTTGAAGTCTCTTTCCATGCATTCCCTATACATTTAGCTCATTCTTTTTAACTGTTGCATAGTTTTACATATTTTGGTTGTACTGTAATTTATTTAACCATTTGCGTACAGACAGATGCTTACGTTGCTACTGCTATTTTGGTTTATTAACAATGTTATAGTTAATACTTTTTTTTAATATATTTTTATTTTTTGAGATGGAGTTTCCCTCTTGTTGTCCAGACTGGAGTGCAATGGCACGATCTCAGCTCACCACAACCTCTGCCTCCCAGGTTCAAGTGATTCTCCTGTCTCAGCCTCCCGAGTAGCTGGATTACAGGCATGCGCCACCACGCCTGGCTAATTTTGTATTTTTAGTAGAGATGGGGTTTCTCCATATTGGTCAGGCTGGTCTTGAACTCTCGACCTCAGGTGATCCGCCTGCCTTGGCCTCCCAAAATGCTGGGAATACAGTCATGAACCACCATGCCTGGCCTTAGTTAATACATTTTTATATGTCTCTTCATGTGTGTGAAAATATTTCTCATGACTCTCAAGAAGTAAAACTATATAATGGCAGAGAGCCTTTTTTTTTTTTTTTTTTTTTTTTTTGCGTCATGTTCTGTTGCTCAGGCTGGAGTTCAGTGGTGCAGTCATGGCTCACTGCAACCTCAATGTTCTGGGCTCAAGCAATCTTCCCACCTTAGCCTCTAGAGTAGTTGGCATTACAGGAACACACCATCACACCCAGCTGATTTTTTCTGTTTTTTGTAGAGATGGGGTTTTGTCATGTTGCCCCGGGCTGGTCTCAAACTCCTGGGCTCAAATGAGGCCGCTTGCCTTGGCCTCCAAAAGTGCTGAGATTACACATGTGACCCACTGCCTGCCAGGGCTTTTAATTTTAACAAATTTTGCCAAATTGTTTTCCATAAAGTCTATATTAATTTACATTCCTACCAACAGTGCTCCAAAACTAAAACGCAGGACTGATCTTCTCATGCCTTTAGTTTCTTTCTTCCAGCCAACTAGTTAATTGAATAAACCAATGAACTCATCAGTGACTAGTAGTAGTAATTTCATATTCCTGAGGGAAGATGTTCTTGGACTCTCAAATTCTTCTCAGTATGTAGGTACCATCTTCACATAAGAGTTGGTCCAAAGCTGGTTATTATTCTCTAATAATATATATCCCTTTAATATTCATTTTTGCATCCTGACTTTTGTACTTGTTTCATACATCTTAAATTTTTCCATAAATTTCATACATCATATTTCTCAAAGAAATAGGAAGTCTCAATATTGTTTACTAAAATTGAAAATATGTATTGACCAAGAAAATTGTCTTAATGTTTTAATAACATTTTCTGTCTGGGTTTACTGTTTTTCAGAGAGTATGCAGGCATTTTTCAAAGTAAGTAATTGCCAGAAACCTTCAACAGAAGCCTTCGTTACTGGGACACATGTTATACATTACTATATTGCTGCTAAGGAAATTCTTTGGAACTATGCTCCATCTGGTATAGATTTCTTCACTAAAAAAAATTTAACAGCAGCTGGAAGGTAATGATTCACTGGCTAAAATATTTATAGTTAAATAATTAAGATAACTGAAACATTTCATAATCTAGTTCCTTCTAAAAAGGATTTAGGCATCTAATTAAAATATACTGACAAAATAAATATAAGAAAATAATTGGAAAATTTTGAAGCTAAGGAGCATTGCTAGACAAAATTCTTCTCTAAATGGCCTGGTCAACAATGTAAAAGAAAATATACTATTCATCTTTTTCCTAGCACAAAACTTTAAAATGGATTTATTTTATACTTATGAAACATTTAACAACATAGCAGACAATGTCATCAATAACATTTTATTAAAATTTTAAAACATTCTTTATGTGTAACTTATACACTCCTGCTAAGATCTGAAGGCATAATTAAATCATTGAATGTGATATCCCTCAACTATATTCTATAAATATTATTTACTCAATAACACCTAAGACTATGCTAGCAATTGTTGTCTTAATAACCAAAAACTAACACTAAAATACATTACTCTGGCATTAGCATTTAAAAGTGGGCAAAAAGTTTTTCTGATAGTCCAACTGCCAAGTATATTTACCATATTGAGGACGACAGCAGATTTAATTCTTCTGGCTACTGAATGAAGATGCATGTTAGAACAGACAAAGTTCTAAAACCACCAGAAAATAACTTTCTTTATGATACTTATTTTTCTCTAATTCACTCATAGGAATTTGAGAAAGCAAAGAATATTATGTCAAGTAGACATTTTCCCTTCTTTTTTTACTGTTTTTAAATGATACATGATATTTGTACAGATTTAGGGGGTACATGTGATGTTTTGATATGTGCATACAACATGTGATAACTAAATCAGAGCATTTAGGATATCCATTGTCTCAAACATTCATCATTTCTTTGTGGTGGAAACTTTTCAATTTTTTTTCTTGTGGCTATTTTGAAATATACGATATATTGTTGTTAACCATAGTCACCCCACTGAGCTATTGGACACTAGGGCATACTTCTTCTATCTAATTGTATGTTTGTACCCATTAACCAACCTCTCTTCATTATCCATTACTCCCCACCACCACCCCCAAACATTCTTCCAAGCCTCTGGTAACCATCACTCTATTTTCTACCTCCATAAGATCAACTTTTCTAGCTCCCATGTATGAGGACATATGATATTTGTCTTTCTGTGCCTGGTTTATTTTGCTTAATATAATGTGCCCTAGTTACATCCATGTTGCTGCAAATGACATGGTCTCAGTCTTTTTATGGCTGAATAGCATTCCATTGTGTATATATGCTACATTTTCTTTACTATTCACCTGTTAATGCACACTCGGCTTTTGGGAATAATGCTGCAATAAACATGGAGGTGTAGATATACTGATTTATTTTGCTTTGGATAAATAGCCAGTACTGGATTGCTAGATTATATGATAGTTCTAATTTTAGTTTTTTGATGAAACTCCATACTGTGTTCCATAATGGCTGCACTAATTTACATTCTCACCAACAGTGTGTAAGAGTTCCTTCTCTACAATCTCAGCAGCATTTGCTACTTTTTGTATTTTTGATAACAGCCATCTTAACTGGGGTGAGATGATATCTCATTATGATTTTGATTTGCCTTTCCCTGATGAAGAGTAATGCTGAATATTTTTTCATATATCTGTTGGCTGCTCGTGTATCTTCTGTTGAGAAATGTCTCTTCATTTGACCCTTTGCCCACTTTTTAGTGGGAAGATTAGTATTGTTGTTATTATTATTATTATTACTGTTAAGCTCTTTGAATTCCTTGTATATTCTGGATATTCATCCTTCATCAGATGAATAGTTTGCAAATATTTTCTCTCATTCAATGGGTTTTCTTTTCACTCTGTTGATTGTTTCCTTTGCTGTGCAGAAGCATTTTAGTTTAACATAATTGAAATTGTCTATTTTTGTTTTTGTTGTCTGTGCTTTTGAAGTATTAGTCATAAAATATTTGCCTAAATCAATGTCCTGGAGTGTTTCTCCCATGGTTTTTCTGGTCAGTTTTTATATTTGGGTCTTACATGTAAGTATTTAATCCCTTTTGAGTTGATTTTTTGCATGTGATGAGATATGGCCTCTAATTTCATTCCTCTGCATATGGATATCCTGTTTTCCCAGCACCACTTATTGAAGAAGGTGTCCTTTCCCGAGTGTATATTCTATGTTCTTGGCACTTTTTTTTTTTTAAGAAGGTTAGTTGGCTGTAAATATGTGGACTTATTTCTTTCTGGGTTCTCTTATTCTTTTTCATAGGCCTACATGTCATTGGGTTCTCTGTTCTTTTTCATTGGCCTATATGTCATTGGGTTTTCTACTCTTTTTCATTGGCCTATGTGTCGTTGGCCTATAGGATTTTTTTTTTCTATTTTTGTGAATAATGTTATTGGTATTTTATAGGGTTGCCTTAAATCTGTAGATTGCTTTTGGTGTAATAGTCGTTTTAACAAAATTAATTTTGATCCATGAGCATGGGTGTCTTTCCACTTTTTGTGTCCTCTTTAATTTCTTTCATCAGTGTTTTGTGATTTTCCTTGTAAACATCTTTCATCTCTTTGGTTAAATTTATTCTTAGGTTTTTTGTGTGGTTTGGTTTTTGTTTTGTAACTATTGTGAATGGGAGTGTTGTCTTGATTTCTTCTTCAGCTACTGTGTTATTGGTATATAGAAACACTACTGATCTTTGTATGTTGATTTCGTATGCTGCAACTTTACTGAATTCATTTATCAATTCTAAGAGTTATTTGGTAGTGTCTTTAGATTTTTCTATATATAAGATCATGTCATCTGCAAAAAGAACAATTTGACTTCCCCTTTTCTAATTTGAATACCTTTTATTTCTTTCTCTTGCTTGACTGCTCTGGGTAGGACTTCCAATACTATGTCAAATAGGAATGGTAAAAGTGGGCATCCTTGTCTTGTTCCGGTTCTTGGAGGAAAGGCTTTCTGGTTTTCTCCATTCAATATGTTAGCAGTGGGATTGTCATATATAGCCTTTATTATGTTGAGAGTGTACCTCCTATGCCTGATTTGTTGAGAGTTTTTGTCACGAAAGGATGTTGAATTTTATCAAACACCTTTTCTGTACCTACTAATATGATTGTATGGTTTTTGTCCTTTATTCTGTTAATGTAATATATCACATTGATTGATTTGCATATGTTGAAACATCCTTGCATCCCTGGGGGAAAAAAAAAAACCACTTGATCATGGTGTATTATCTTTTTGATATTTGTTGGATTTGGTTTCCAAGTATCTTGTTGAGGATTTTTTCATCTATATTCATCAGAGATAAGTAGTTTTCTTTTTTTGTTGTGTACTTGTCTAATTTTGGTATTAAGGTAATGGTGACCTTGCAGAATGAGTCAGGAAGAATTCCCTCCTCTTCAATTTTCTGAAATAGTTTGAGAAGAATTGATATTAATTCTTCTTCATAAGTTTAGTAGAATTTGTCAGTAAAGCCATCCAGTCCTGGGCTTTTCTTTCTTGGGGGATATTTTATTACTGATTCAATCTCATCACTAAATATTGGAGTGTTCAGGTTTTCTGTTTCTTCCTGGTTCAATCTTAGTAGGTTGTCTGTGTCCAGGAACTTATCCATTTCCTCTAGGTTTTTCTGTTTGTTATTGTACAGTTGTTCATAATAATCTCTAATGATCCTCTGTATTTCTATGTTATCAGTTGTAATGTCTACTTTTGTATTTCTAATTCTGTTTATTTGTGTCTTCTCTCTTTTCTCTTGGTTAGTCTAGCTAGTGGTTTATCTATTTTGCTTACCTTTTTTTTAAACTGACTTTTCATTTAGTTGATCCTTCGTATTTTTTTTTTAGTCTCTTTTTAACTGAGTTCTGATCTGACCTTTATCATTTCTTTCCTTCTGCTAATTTGGGGTTTGGTTTATCTTGCTTTTCTAGTTCATTGAGGTGCATCATTAGGATGTTTACTTGAGATCTTTCTACTTTTTTTTTTTTTGAAACAGAGTCTCGTACTGTCATTCAGGCTAGAGATCAGTGGCATGATCTCAGCTCACTATAACCTTCACCTCCCTGGTTCAAGTGATTCTCCTGCCTCGGCCTCCCAAGTATCTGGGATTACAGGCACCCACCACCACACCCAGCTAATTATTGTATTTTTAGTAGAGACAGGGTTTCACCATGTTGGTCATGCTGGTCTTGAACTCCTGACCTCAAGTGATCCTCCCACCCTCGTCTCACAAAGTGCTGGGATTACAGGCGTGAGCCACCACACCCAGCCTTTTTCAACTTTTTTAATGTAGGCATCTATTGCTATAAAATTCTCTCTTAGCACTGCTTTTGCTGAATCTTAGAGGATTTGTTATGTTGCATTTCCATTTTGATTTGTTTCAATAAATTTTTAAATTTCTTTCTTAATTTCTTCATTGACCCAGTGATCACGCAGGATCATGTTGTTTAATTTCAATGTATTTGTACAGTTTCTAAAGTTCCTCTTGATTTCTAGCTTTATTCTATTATACAATGATATGATTTCAATGTTTAGAAATTTGTTGAAATACTTTGTGGCCCATGATATGGTCTACCCTGAAGAATTTTCCATGTGCTGATGAAAAGAATGTGTGTTCTGCAGCTAGTGGTTAAAATGTTTTGTAAGTATCTGTTAGGTCCATTTGGTCCAAAGTATAGTTTAAATCTAATGTTTCTTTGTTGATTTTCTGTCTAGATGATTGGCCCAATGCTGAGAATGGGGAGTTGAAGTCCCCAACTATTATTGTGTTAGAGTTTATCTCTCCCTTTAGCTCTAATAATATTTACGTTGTGTATCTGGGTGCTCTGGTGTTGGGCATATATATTTAGACTTGTTACATTCCCTCACTGAATTGATCCTGTTATCATTATAAAATGATTTTGTCTCTTTTTACATTTTTGACTTAAAATCTGTTTTATCTGATATAAGGATAGCTACTTCTACTCACTTTTGGTTTTTGTTTCTGTGGAATATCTTTTTTCATCCCTTCGGGTTTAGTCTTTATGTGTCTTTACAAGTGAAGTGAGTTTCTTGTAGGTAGCATATATTTGGGTCATTTAAAAATTCATTCAGCCAGTCTACATCTTTTGATTGGGGAATTTAATTCATTTATATTCAAAGTTATTATTGATAGGCAAGAACTTATTCCTGTCATTTTGGTAATTGTTTTCTGGTCATTTCATGTATCCTTTTCCCTTCTGTTTCTCTCTTAATGTTTATAATTTCAGTTTGGTGGTTTTCTGTAGTCCTTGAGTCCTTTGTCTTTCTCATTTGTGTGTTTGCTGTGCCAATGAGTTTTATGTTTTCAGGATGGTAGATATTATCCTATTGCTTCCAGATATAGTACTCCCTTAAGCATTTCTTATAGGGCCTGTCTAATGGTGATGGATTTCCTCAGTTTTTGCTTGTCTGGGAAAGATTTTATTTCTCCTTCATTTTTGAAAAACAGCTTTGCTGAGTATAGTACTCTTTGTTGACTCTTTTTTCTTCTTCTTCTTCTTTCAGTGTTTTGAGTATATCATCTCATGCTGTTTTGGCCTGTAAGAATTCTGCTGAGAAATCTGCTGTTAGTCTGATGGGGATTTCTTTTTTTTTTTTTTTTTGAGACGGAGTCTGGCTCTGTCACCCAGGCTGGAGTGCAGTTGCCGGATCTCAGCTCACTGCAAGCTCCGCCTCCCGGGTTTACGCCATTCTCCTGCCTCAGCCTCCCGAGTAGCTGGGACTACAGGCACCGCCACCACGCCCGGCTAGTTTTTTGTATTTTTTAGTAGAGACTGGGTTTCACCGTGTTAGCCAGGATGGTCTCGATCTCCTGAGCTCGTGATCCGCCTGTCTCAGCCTCCCAAAGTGCTGGGATTACAGGCTTGAGCCACCGCGCCCTTATACGAGACTTGATGCTTTTCTCTTGCTGTTTTTAGAATTCTCTTTTTTCTTTCTTTGTTTTTGACTCTTGACTCTAATGTGTCTTAGAGAAGGCCTTTTCAAGTTGATCTATTTGGGGATCCTTGTGTTTCCTGACCTGAATGTCTAAGTTGTAAGACTTTGGAACTTTTCAGCTTGTTATTATTATTTTGCATTAACAGTGTGTGTGTGTTGTGTGTGTGTGTGTGTGTTTCAACAAGGAATGAAAACAACATTTTTTCTTTCTTTTTTTAGACGGAGTCCTGCTCTGTCACCCAAGTTGGAGGGCAGTTGCATGATCACAGCTCACTGCTGCCTCAAACTCTTTGGTTCAAGTGATCCTTCCACCTCAATCTCTCAGTCTCCCAAGTAGCTAGGTCTCTAGGCACATGCCACCACACCCAGTTAATTTTTCAAATGCTCTGTAGAGATAGAGTCTTACTACCTTGCCTTGTCTAGTCTCAAACTCCTGGCCTCAAGCGATTTTCCCAACCTCCCAAAGTGTGGGATTATAGACATGAGTTACTATGCCCAGTCCTCAGCTATTATTTTGTTGAATAGGTTTTCTATGTCTTTGTCAATTTCTTCTCCTTCTGGATTACCCAACATTTGAATATTTGGTAGCTTTATGTCACTCATATGTCACATATGCTTTTTTCATTCTTTTTAATTCTTCATTTCTTTCTCTCTCTCTCTCTCTCTCTTTTTTTTTTTTTTTTTGGTCTGACTGGGTTGTTTCAAAATACCAGCCCTTAAGTTCAAAAATTAGTTTTTCAAGTCTATTGTTGAAGCTCTAGATCATATTTTTAATTTTTAAAAAATTCTTCAGTTCTAGGATTTCTTTTTGGATTTTAAAAGTTGTATCTCTGTTGAATTTCTTATTCAGATCATGAATTTTTTTCTGATTTCTTTGTATTGCTTATCTGTGTTCTGTTGTATCTCGCTGAGCTTCAATATTGTTATTTTGATTTTTTTTTTGGCATTCCATAGATTTCTTTTTCATTGCAATCTGTTGCTGGAGAATCATTGTGTTCTTTTGGAAGTGTCATGTTTCCTTGCTTTTTCTTGCTTCTTGTGTTTTACATTAATATCTGCACTTCTTTCCATTTTGGGGGGATGAGGGTTGGCTTTTGTAGGAAAAGACTTTCTCTTTAGATGTCTTTATAGTGTGGATTAGGTAGGATATTTGAACTTTGATTCTGCTGCGTGCAGTCATCTGGTTTCTGTACGATTTCTTCAGCTGTAATCAGCATCAGTGGTGCTTGTGAGTTCCTTGGTGGCTTATGCTGTGGTTTTTAGTGGAGGCTGTGGTTTTGCTGGGGATGGGGATGCCTGATGGGACAGTTCTTGGGCCCCAGTGGTGGTGGCAGCAGGCTGAGTCTTCCCATCCCTGGGGCCCAGCAGTATACATGGGCACTGGTGTTAGAGGATCCAGACAGGCTAATTATTGGTCCTCCAAGTGGCTTTCTTAGGTGTCAGCAGTGGCAATGGTGATTTGGGCATATCTTTGGGTCCCTGGGTGGCATGTACGGTGTTGGTGATGGCAGGAGTGGTAGCAGGCCAACCCTCAGGCCCCCAGGGGACATGCATAAGTGCCAGTGGTGGAAGCAACAGTCTGAGCAGGTCATTCCCTAGAGCCCCAGGTGGTACATGCAAGTGGGTGCTAGCAGTGGTGATGGCAGCAGGTTGGGCAGACCTGTCCTCATACCCTGGAAGTAGTGTACACATTCAGCGGTGGTTGGTGGAGAAGGTTGATCCTCAGGCCTCGATAACACTTGTGGGCTCTGGCAGGCCAGGCAGGTCCCCAGAAGAAGTGCATAGATGCTGGTGATGGCAGGCAGGGCGGATCGATCCCCAGGTCCCTGGACAGCACATGTGGGCAATGGCAGAGGTGGCATCAAGCATAGTAGGCCTGTTCTCAGGCCCTCGATGATGTGCATGAGTGTAGACTGTGGTGAATAGGATGGGTCAATCCCTAGGTTCCCAGTTAATGTGTGTGGGCACCAGCAGAGTGGGCAGACTCACCCTCAGGTCCCTAGATGGCATGCCTGGGTGCCAACAGCAGGTGGGGCAAGACAGTCTTCAGGTCCCCTGATAGTGCACATGAGGAACAGCTGTGGCAGGCAGGGGAAGTCGATCCCAGTACCCAAGATGGCACACTTGGGTGGAAGCAGCAGTGGGCAGGTGTGCCTGTCCTCAGACTCCACGACAGCATCTAGATGGGCTGGTTTCATGTCCACCAAAGGTGCATTCAGGTGTGTAGTAGCTCTGCTGCTGAAAGGGCAATGTTTGCTATCAGTGGCAGTCACTCCAGGCAGGTGGCTCTCAGGCTCTGGAGAGGGTATGCACAGCTCACCTTGTTCTGGGGTAGCCTCCCTGGTGCACTGCACAGCCCATCCCCCACAGTGTAGAACATATGGGCTAGAGTGCTGGGGACCCGGCCACTCTACTGGATCCAGCTAGTGTCACTGTGCTTTAGCCATCTGAGTGGACACAGGGGACTTTCAGTGGGGTTCTAGGGATGTGGAGATACAGGGGCTGTTGGGCCCTGGGGCAGGATACAGTCTGGTGGGGGCTGGGAGCTCAAAATGGTGCCATGCTATAGCTACTTGGGTCTCGGGGGTTACATGGGACCCAGCATGAACTCCCTCTCTGGAATGATGCCATTGTATCAACTCCAAGCCACTCTCTCTACTAGTCTCACAGCCTGCAAGGGCTGAGGGGCTCTCCTGTGGCTAGGATTGCAAGAATCCATGGTCGAAGTATGGACTGCTGAAGATCTCTCACTTTTCTTTTTCCCACACTGGGGAGCCTCTCCTGGCTCCCAGCCAATCTGAGCAGTGACAGCTGCCTTGCTTCCCTTTCCTTCTGTGTCTCAGATGTTCTTTGACACTTTTCTGCCGAATTCCAGTGTTCTCTCTTCGATGCTCTATTCAACTTGTGATTATCTACTCAGTATTTTGGTCCTTCTTTGTGAATGTGAGTGCTGGGTGCCTTTAGTCCTTTTCTTACATTTTAAGCTTATCAATAAATTACTCAATCTGTGTAATGGAAATTTTGTTATTAAATATCAGAAAGATAACTGGGCTTAGAGCAAAAAACTTGATTTAGATTTAGGGCTTACTCTCATTTTATATCGACTAAAATAAGTATGAATTAATAGATTCATTTTGCTTGATCCTCCTGGCTGTAAAATTCTATGATGTTTTGGCACAGCAAGTTACCACTTCATTGTTGGGAAATACTTCTTCTCAGAGGCTCCTTTTTATTATAATAATTTTAAAAATAATAACATCTATCTTTTTAATATAGCATCTCTGCAAATAGTTGTTTTAATAGCAATATTTGTTATTACCTGCCTGAAAAAAAGTCAGATATCATATCTTTTTAATTTTTATTCCAAAAGAAAGTTTTCAGACAAATGAGTAGGTAAATACATATAGATAATTATATATATATGTGCATAGATAAAAGACTGAAAGGATATTTACATAAAATATTGACTGTGGTAACATATAGATGGTGGGATTACAGAGATTTCTGTTTTCTTTGTTGTATTTTTCTTTCTTTTTCAAATTTTGGATAATGAGCATGCATTACTTTTATAATCAGAAATAAATTACAAATATTTTAAACAGATGTGTTTGGATTCTTTCTATCTTTTCACATGATAACTGTAAATATAAAAGTTCTTTGTGTATCTACCTTCTCTGCACAGTAAATCCCAGTTATTTTTTGAACGAAGTCCAACCAGAATTGGAGGAACTTACAAAAAACTGGTTTACCGTGAATATACAGATGCTTCCTTCCAAACACAGAAGGCAAGAGAAGAACACCTTGGAATCCTTGGTAAAATTCTGTTCATAGCTTGTGGGGTTATAAACATTATTTATAAATATTCTGCAATCAAAATAGTATTCATCAACCCAGTTAGAGATTTTAGCGATAATATTATATCCTTATGAAAATAATACATCAATTCACACAATGACTTTTATTTTATTTTATTTTATTTTATTTGAGACGGTCTTGCTCTGTTGCCCAGGGTGGAGCGCTGTGGTGTGACCTCTGTTTACTGCAACCTTTGCCTCTCAGGCTCAAATGATCCTCTCATCTCAGCCTCTGGAATAGCTGGGACTACAGGAACGCACCATCATACTCAGCTAATTTTTGTGATGTTTTTGTTTTGTTTTCTTGAGACAGGGTCTCACTCTTTTGCCCAGGCTGGAGTGCAATGGCACAATCTCAGCTCACTGTAATCTCTCCTCTCAGATTCAAGCAATTCTCGTGCTTCAGTCTTTCAAGTAGCTGGGACCACAGACACACATCACCACACCCAGCTAATTTTTGTATTTTTTGTAGAGACCGGGTTTCAACATGTTGCCCAGGCTGGTCTCGAACTCCTGGGCTCAAGCCATCCGCCCATCTCGGCCTTCCAAATTGCTGGGATTACAAGCATGAGCCACTGAGCCCAGCCCACCGTGATTTTAACTACATTCTTTGTTCCTATAAATCCAAAGAGACTAATCTTCATGTAATATGTAATATCTTTGATCCAAAGTGACTTTATAAGACCTTGAATCATCTAGTCTTCTTGCAGTTGCACCCATTTCTGGGTTCATGGCATCATCCCTTTAATTTCTTCCTAAAAGAACTTTACTCAAGTAACACAGCTTGACAATTAATTACTAACTCTGTTGGTTTCTAGGCCCTGTTATTAAGGCAGAGGTGGGACAGACCATCAAAATCACTTTCTATAACAACGCTTCCCTACCACTCAGCATTCAGCCTCATGGACTCCTTTACAACAAGAGCAAAGAGGGCTCATTCTACAAAACACCTGGAGAAAGTAAGTAGAGCTCAAGGGAGGTCCAAGTGAGCCATACCGCCATATAATGCCAGCAAGAAATATAACTCCTATTGTGCAGCCTACCTGTCACAGTGTAACAGCTCTGCATAGTTATTGTGGCAGAGTTATTACTTTAGTTCCTATTCAACTGTCACCCAAAGAGAAAGATCTGTTCTTGCTCTCAGAGATCTCACAGCCTAGACTAGTGTACTTATGGTTTTAGGTTATATTCTATAAATGTTTATTTCTTGTTAGGTACCCCTCCACCCTCTTCACATGTAAATCCTGGCACAACATTTGTCTATACATGGGAAGTTCCAAAAGATGTGGGTCCCACCTCCACAGATCCCATCTGCTTGACCTGGTTCTATTACTCTTCAGTAAATGAGAAAAGAAACATCAACAGTGGCCTTCTGGGGCCTCTCCTTGTATGTAGAAATGGAAGTCTTGGAGAGGATGGCAAACAGGTGAGTCCTGAGGCATATGGCCAGGTAACCCTTGGTGAAAGGTGCCTGAGACAGAACTGCAGAGGAATGACAATGTCTCAGGGCCAGAGGAATCAGCAGCTTCAACTTCTGTGTACTGATGTCTCCCAATTCTATTCTTTCCTCAACTAAACACCTGGTTCTGCCCAATAAACATGCACCCTGGCATGTCCCACAGACATCTCATCCTTTTGGGCAGACCTTTACCGCCCCTCCCTTTCCTAAATCAGCCTCTTTTCTTCCTCTGCTCTATGCCTTAGTTAATAATATCACCAAACCTTGGACTTTCGTCAACTCCTTCTGTCTCACATACACATTTATCACTAAGTCTCCAATACCTCTGCATTATTTTAGGCACTATCATCTCTTTCTGAATTCCTTTCATTCTTAACTTCCGTCTCCACTCTTATCTTGCTTTAGTACAGCTAGTCCACATCCCTCCCTAAGGAATCTGGTTATAACACTCCTGAAACAAAATCTCCCCACAATTTGTTGACTCAGAAACAAACACATCAGATCCTGACAATTCCCTCAGATTTATGTCCCCTCCCACCCCTACACTGCAGAATTAGCTGCTTCTAAATGGCAAAGTAGAATTCTGCATTATGGTGGAATTAGCTCCTTAGGCCCTGAGTAAGGAAGATTATTTGACCTCTCTGATTTTCCCCTCTTCTCTCCATCTGGAATGGCCTTTCCTCACTGTTTTATCTGCCAAAAGTGGGAGACATTTTTGAAACTCAGACTGAGAGTACCTTCCTTTGGACAATGTTTCCTGACTAATGTCAGTTGAAGCTCCTGCAGGTTACCATAGTCCCTTAGGTATGTTTCTATTAGCATATTTATCCATGCAATTGTTTCCATTGGCCTGTTTCTTCCACTAGGCTGTTTCTAGTGGAAGTATACACAAGGTTTTCTAGAAAGTTTCTAGAAAGTATAAACAAGATTTTATTAATTTTTTATTAATAACCACAGCTCCTCTTGGGCATATAATATGTGCTCAATAAATGTTAGTTAAATGAATTTCCCTTTTTTCTCACTCAGAAGTGAACTAATATCTAGTTCTTTTCTACATTTATATAAAAAGTATAGGTAACAAAGCTTTATAAATCCATACATATATAACAATGTATATCTTATTCAAAATTATAAATATATATTTATATTTATCTATATAATGAGTCATATTTATAGTGTCATCATTTTATAACACATATAATTTTTACATTTAATCTAGTAACATGTTTATATTAAATTTGTTCAAAAACCCTAAAAATTCAGACTTTCTAGAATTGAAACTATTTATTTAACTTACTTTCCATAGAGTACATTATGTTAAAAGCCACTATAAACATCTTATGGTTTAGTTTATGAAGTTTAGATATAAGAATCTCTGGAGTAAACACTTTATATTAAAAAAGTCACAGAGATTTCTCCCAGCTTCTTAGTTCTGTGATAATTCATTCACTGGGAGTTGTGCCTTTCTATGGACTATCCAAAATCAGGAAGTCCATTGATCAAATTTTTCACAAGTACACAATCTCCTTGTGTGGGAAACACTGTATGCAGATCAACCATTTGGCTAGATTTGAATATGGACCGTCTATACTTCATGTCTATTCCTTTTTCTATTCTCTTCCACAGAAAGGAGTAGACAAAGAGTTTTACCTACTTGCCACAATATTTGATGAAAATGAAAGTGATCTCTTGGAGGAAAATATCAGAACATTTATCACAGAGCCTGAAAACATAGATAAAGAGGATCCAGACTTCCAAGCCTCAAATAAGATGTACTGTAAGAAACAATTTAACTTACAAGATAAATGCATTAAACACTGAATTTTATTTTGCCTAAAGAACTATGGATTAAAATGGACTTAGGTTTTCCCCACAACAGTTGGCTAATACACTTATGTTTCCTTTAAATATCATTTCCCAGTCAGGGGCGGTGGCTCACACCTGTAATCCCAGCACTTTGAGAGGCCGAGGTTGGTGGATCACCTGAGGTCAGGAGTTTGAGACAAGCCTGGCCAACATGGTGAAACCCCATCTCTACTAAAAATACAAAAATTAGCCGGGAGTGGTGGCGCATGCCTGTAATCCCAGCTACTTGGGAGGCTGAGGCAGGAGAATCGCTTGAACCCAGGAAGCAGAGGTTGCAATGATATGAGATCTTGCCATTGCCCTCCAGCCTGGGTAACAAGAGCAAAACTCCATCTCAAAAAAAAAAATATATATATATATATATACATAATAAATAAATATCATTTCCTAAGAAGAATATCATCTTCTAGGGTGATTATTTTGAATTTAACTTACCAAATATTTACCAACACCTTCTTGGTGCAATATATTTTATCTATAGCTAAATGTGAAAAGTCACGTACTTCTCTATTGCCAAATTCGAAGAGTGGGTGGAGTAGGGTGTTTGTTGAGCTGGTTGGGTGGGTTGGTAGGTGGCTGGTTGGTTGGTTGTTGGTTTTTGAAGACTGTACAGTGCAGTGGGAAAAGGGTTGATCCAGAATCTGGAGACTTGGACTTTGGTCTTAACATTTTAGTTTATTAGCCATATGACATTGGACAAGTAACCACTTCTCTGGCCTTGGTTTCCTCAACTCTAAAAGGAAGGGCTTGACTGGAATAACCCAGTGAGAGTATCATGGAATTCTGTCATTCTCTAATTCTATAATGTCATTTTTAGCCCCCATGAAGTGATTAAATAACAATAGAGGAGAGGAAAGTTGAAAAAATTGTTTTGCTTTTTTTACATGAATGAGCTGCTTCATGATTAATACTTTGCTGGGTTTCAAAAGATATCAAGTACCAGTACATTAAATACTCTTTCCTTTGTTACAAATGCCTTACAGCCATAAATGGATACATGTATGGAAATCTGCCTGGATTGGATATGTGCTTAGGAGACAACGTTTTGTGGCACGTTTTTAGTGTAGGATCAGTGGAAGATTTACACGGGATATATTTTTCAGGAAATACCTTCACTTCTTTAGGAGCAAGAAAGGACACAATACCTGTGTTTCCTCATACTTCTCAGACACTTTTGATGACACCTGATTCTATAGGTGAGCAGTGGGTCTTTTCATTCAGCCTGAAACATTAAAGTATGCAGAAGCACTATCTTTATATGCACTGAATATTTTGTACAGAAAAAAAAGATTGAACTGATGCAAACAATGCTTGAGAAACCTTTGCCCTGCTCCATTTCATTTATAAGAGCCTTCGTGTCTCATTTTCCTGTACACATAAATCCCCTCAGTTTTTTCAGGTCCTCTTCCTAGTTCTTTAGGCTTTAAACCATCCCAATGCTCTTCAAACATGATGCAGATGTTTTAAACCCTTTAAACTCATTTTCATTCTGTTGTCTTCTGCATTTCTTACTCTTCGGTCCATTTGTTTCCCAGGCCTTCCTCCTGCTTCGACCTTACCCTGCTGCCTTGTGCCTTCCTCTTTCTATCCTCCTTACTTGCTTTGCTCTCTAGATCAATGTTTTAGCTTCAGTGAGATTGATCCTTGCTGGCAACATTTTTTTTTAAGAAGGCACCCCGTATCAAAGAACTGTGTGGGGATCAAAGGAAACCAGCCTTCTTTCTGAACCTCATTTCCTCATTTGTAAAATAGGAATTGTAAAAACTTGTAATTTGCAAAAAGGAATAGACAATGATCAATGAGATAGGTAAAGTATAGTAAAGTGCCTGCCATATGTTAGACTTTCAATAAATGCGAGTTCCTTCTTTAATCCAGTAGATCAACCCTTGTCCTTTACACCTGTCCCCCAAAATCCATCTATCCTGGTCAAAAATGACTGATACCAACCAAAACCAGGCTATATGATAAACTACTGTGTAAATACCATGAATTGGTATCTTGACTCTTTGTGATGCCAGATATTCATTTGACTACATTTTCTTCATTTCAACATTTAAAATTTTACTTTTCAATCAAACAAATTACTTTGTGATTCAGAGTAATTGGAGGGGAAAAGAAAGAGACCTTTGGCCGGGTGCGGTGGCTCACGCCTGTAATCCCAGCACTTTGGGATGCCGAGACGAGGTGGATCATGAAGTCAGGAGATCGAGACCATCCTGCCTAACACAGTGAAACCTCATCTCTACTAAAAATACAAAAAACTTAGCTGGGCGTAGTGGCGGGCGCCTGTAGTCCCAGTTAGTCGGGAGGCTGAGGCAGGAGAATGGTGTGATCCCAGGAGGTGGAGCTTACAGTGAGAGATCGCACCACTGCACTCCAGCCTGGTCGACAGAGCAAGACTCGGTCTCAAAAAAAAAAAAGAAAAAAAAGAGAGAGATCTTTCTCTGGTGCTTTTCTCCCCTCCTCTTTGTTAGAGATGTACCTGCATGCTCATTCAGGGACAAGTTATTTCTTTTTCCTGCCCCAGTCCTTCCTCACCTCTCCCATGCAGGTGTTTTTCTGGATTTAAAAACTACCTTGTCTCATTCTCTTTTCCAAGGCATATCAACTGTAGCAAACAAGTGGAGACATGTACACTATATGTCAAACATGGTGTTAGAGCTTATACAGGGATTATTTCGTTTTAAACAAATTCTTTTTCTCAAACCCTCTGAGTCTGAAGGTTTTGCTTTCTCGTACATCTTCTTAAACCTTACCCTCAACAAAAGTCACAGCAACAACAGAAATATGTAGAGTTGAAAAAAGCATTCGTCAAGAAGCAGTGTCAGCACGTGGTGGGCCTAAAATTACCAAGGTAAAAGAAAGAAAACTGGAATTCAGGTGGAATGTTCTGGTCGGAATCAGGCTAGAGTTTTTTTTGTTATGGTGGTTTGTTTTCGTTTTTGTCATTGTTTTGGATTTTTAATGTATTTTTAATGTATTCAACTTTTTTTCACTCCCTCCTCTGCTACCTACCACTCTAATCAAAGCCATCATCTCTCATCGATTATTTTTGATAGCCTCTCAACAGATCCCGTTTCTTCCACCATTGTACACGCCAGTCTATTCTCAGCACAGCTGCTAGACTGTCCTTATATCCTTCATTGACTTAAAATCCCACAGTGGCTCTCCATTTCACTCAGTGAAAGCTATCATGTATTCATTCAGTGGCCCACAAGGGCTCCACGACCTGGCCCTCCGCTCACTAGTACTCTCACCCTTGCTCCCTCCCTCCAGACACACTGGCCTCTTGGGTGGTCTTCATACACACCAAACAGACTCCTGGCCTGGGGCCTTTGCTACCTGTTTCTTCTGCCTAGAGAGAACACACTTTTACACTTTTCCTCCAGACCCACCTCATTTTTGCCCAGATATCACCCTCTCATCGAGGCCTACCCTACTTACCCATGATATTGCTCACTGCTCTCTTGAGCCCTTCCCAACACAGAACCAGAATTCTCAGTCCTCCTTATGCTGTTTTCCTTTTTTTCTTTAATCATAGCTCTTATCACCTTCCAGCATACATACAAGTTGCTTAACATGTTTCTTGTCTGTCTCCACAACACCTTGCAATATGAACTCTGAGAGCAAGAATTTTTAACTATTTTGTTCTCTGATGTTTCCTGAATGCCTAGAAATACGTCTGACACAAAGAAGGTGATCAATAAATATTTGTTGAATTAATGAAAGAATGAATGAATGATTTTACTATACTTCTTTTGAGGGTTGCAGCTTATGAATAATTTTACAGAGGAAAGAAATCTGAAGGCAAAGCTTTAACCATTCCTTTCTTATTCGTCTGCAGGAACTTTTGATTTGGTTTGCATAACAATAAAACACAATCTAGGAGGCATGAAACATAAATATCACGTGAGGCAATGTGGGAAGCCAAACCCTGATCAAACACAATACCAGGAGGAGAAAATTATTTACATTGCAGCCGAGGAAATGGAATGGGATTATTCTCCTAGCAGAAAGTGGGAGAATGAACTCCACCGCTTACAAAGAGAGAAGTATGGTGATAGCTCCAGTCTCTAAATGGGAAGCGTTCTAAGGGTTCTTTCTGAGTCTTCCTGTCTTTCCTTTCAGTCTGTCTGTGTGTGTCTGTGTCTGTGTCCATGTTGTATTTATTTGTGTTTGGTATAGTGGGTGTGTGTGGTATATTTACTTGTGTTTGTTATGGTATAGGTGTGCATAATGGGTATATGGGTGTGATATTTGTGTGTTTAGGATAGTCTCAATTATAAATCACTTCAAAATTTGTGTGTGTGTGTGTGCGTGTGTGTGACATATTCAATTGCAAAGGGCTTCAAATCTTTCTAAATATCTATATAACTTACTTATGGGCTTTATTTCTTCCTGCCTGTCTTTTCACTTCTTGCATCCTTCCTGGACATATGTTACTGTCTGATCTCACCACAGGAATAGTAACATAACTTCAGCTACTTTCGGTATTTACAATCTGTCAGGTTTTTCTTTTGTCTTCATTTTCTTCTACCTCTGTTCTTCTGAGAACTTCAAATTAAAGACACCCATTTTTCTCTTTTTGTACAATTTGATTTCTTTTTCTGGTTTTTCTCTCTTACTATTTATTTATAAAAACTAAATTTTATCCAGAAAATATGCTTTAAAATGTAGAGTGAATAACTATCTTGCTAGAATTAATATATATTTTAAAAAGATGACTTACATTTCTAGGTAAAACCGCTTCCAGATATAAGAAGTTCTTCCATATGAGTTCTTTGTCTAAATTAATGGTTAAATTAACTAACTTTGTGGGTTTTTTTTGTTTTTGCTCTTATTTTCTTAAAGCCAAACGAGCATGTTTGTGGATAAAAGTGGAACACTTCTTGGGTCCAAATACAAGAAAGTCTTATATCGTCAATATGATGATGACACGTTCACAAATCAAACAAAAAGGAATGAAGATGAAAAACATCTCGATATACTAGGTATTGATATGCCATACGATTGGTTTTCGAGTTTTTCTTGTCCTCAGCCATTAGAAATTGTTGTACGCATGGAGGCCGTTGTCAACCTCTACTTTGAAAGAGGAAAGTTCCTGTAATTCTAATTCGTTTGCTGATAGGCATTTTCACTGGGGAAAAAAATGATTCAAGTGTTGTTTCCTAAAAAATAAGGAGAATGTGGAAAAGTAATGTGCTCAGTGTCAGATTACCTGGATTCTTGCTCTCGGAATTAAAAAATTCTAGAAAGGAGTTTAGAAGTAGCATTTAGGGATTATTTCAATAAAATTAAAACAAAGTCCAGGGGACCCTAGTATAGTGAGGAAAGGAACTTCTTTATGTAAATTGAAGTGTCTTCTGTCTGAGTGAGGAAATTACAACTCTTTCTTCCACCCTTGATAGATCAACTAGGAAACCTCTGAGTCACCCCAGGTGCCCACATGCGACATTTCCACACGACCAACTCCTGTTTCAGTCTTAATATCTATGTGTATGTTAGAGGTTATTTTATGATGTGGGACTCTGAGGAGATGGATTTACATGCTGATGAAGAGGAACTTTTGCTCCTCTTGGCTCTCCGTGAGCCTCTAGAGCTTGTCTCTTTGTGAGCCCTGGAGGGAAGCCTCTTTGGAGGGAAGCCTCTTTGGAGGGAAGCCTATGCTATCCTGTTGCTGCTGCTTTTGAGTGGGCTCCTATCTTTAGTAGCCACAGGATGTTTGTTTTCTCTAGGATTCTGGCTGAATGCATGTAGAGAAATAATGCAATCTGACCCTCAAGGTTCTATCATTGTGTATGCAAAAAGGAAAACACTTATTAAAAAGAAAAAACATGCATATTGTTTGGGGAGGTGAAATGGTCACAGGGAGCAAAGAGACCCTGTCTTTAGCTAGCATTTAGCCTCCAGCAGGCATCTTCAGGGCTCTAATTTTAGTAATTGTAGCACAGGTTTGCAGAGTTCTTGCTGCTTATCTCATCTCAAAACCACCTGTGTTTCAGAAGTTTTCAGAGCCACTGATTCAATCTGCTTCCAAATAGAAAGAAGATTTAAAATTAATTTTATACCTGTAGTTCTTGGCTTAGGATGAAAGGGAGAGAGAGTAAAATGAAGGTTTTTAGTCTGTAAGAGAGAAAATCACTTTGGGTCAATAAACGGGCCTTGCAGCTCCTTGCAATCCTCCAGTAGAATAAGGAGCAAGAGAATAAAAGCCTTGAAATTTGAGATTGGTCAACAAAGAATAGAAAGGGTTTCATCTTTAAATTGTATGTTTTCCTAGGCATAAACCGATGTTCATTAAAATAAGTTTTCTGGCAAAAACAAGACAAAACAAAAACTCACAAAATTCTAAATGATTTAAAAATTTCAGGCAAAAATCATGTCTCATAAATCAGCAGTGATCTACTTGTTAAATGTTTTTATTTCATTTGGCTGCATGTTAAGTAAAAGGATAAGAACAAGTCACTGTGTAAATACTTAAGAAGACAGATGACTCATAATTTAAAATAAATAACAATTATCCAGACATATTCCTTTTTATATTCCCTAGGTCCATTAATATTGCTCAACCCTGGTCAAAAAATTCAAATTATCTTTAAAAATAAAGCCTCAAGACCGTATTCTATTCATGCTCATGGAGTGAAAACAAATAATTCCACTGTTGTTCCAACTCAGCCAGGTAATTACTCTGGGAGAAAAAAAAATCTCCAAAGCTTTTATGCAGGACTATGAGGCTAATGTTCTTTTAAATATATGGGTGCAGTTCCAGATGAGAGAGACCAGTGGACTAGTAAGATGGGCCTGAAGAAAGCATTTGGCGGGGAAGTTCCTTCTGCAAGTCAAGTTTACTTCCCGATTGGGGCACCATGAGCAAAACTGTGAAGTGAAGGTTTGGTCTTCAGGGACCACCTCCCTGGTGTATCAATTTATCCTCTAGATCCACCCTCCCTTCCACCTCTTTACCTGTCCAGCTGCCAGGTATTCTTATACTATATTCAATCTCTCCAACTAAGGTGCTAAGGTAGGAGTTGAGTACAAGATGTAATATGTGAGAAAGTAGGGGAGGATTGAGTCAATAAGAGGAAATGATGGACCCCATGTATTAACATTTCCATGAAATGGAATCACTGCTACACAGCGTGCCATTCAACATAATTAACTCAGAAGAACATTCATATTTTTTAATAAAAAATGCCCATTAAGCAGACTCTGATATGAGGATTTGTGTGTAGATAGTGCTCTTGGAATCAGCTAATATGGAAAGAATGAGAAATGAGTAGGATTGGACAGGGAGTGAGGTTGAGCAGAGATGCAGCCTCAACAGAAGTCACAGTCAACCCCGCTCTGATGATAGGGTGACCCTCAGCTGTCCTAAGCTGGAGTGACAGAGCTGGGCTGTTATGTCCCTGCAGCAGTTATTAGATGCAATCTTGAGCAAGGTGGCTTTCTTCAGCCAAGTCTCTCTCTAAAGCAGGCTGACACCTGCAGGAGTGAAATGTTCTTCATTCTTGATTGGGGATCTAGGGGTGTCCTAGAATGTCCACTATAGTTGCTCACCAAAACAAGTAGTTTTGGAAATTAAGAGTATCAATGAAAGCCAAATTCAGAAAGAAATGATGTGTAAAGCAGAGGGACTGATGATAGACTTTGATGGTGGGCAAAATATTTCTTTTTGTTTTTAAAAACAGTCTTATGGTCTGTTGAGTCTCGTATTAAGGGAGTTTGCAAGTCAGCCCTCTGTTCTGATTAGTTAGGAAAGGATCTACTACATGCATTCCACAAACACTTCTGAGTACTCTACCTGCTATATGCCAGGCATTGTGTGGTGTACTGGAAGGCAAGGGTTAGTGCTAAGTAGATTGTTACAGATTTGGGAGCTGGGGTTAGGGTTGGTTAATGTCACAGGACTGTAACTCCCATGGAGCTTTGGAAGTGGGAGACACAGGATTATGGTGGGGAGGGAGCAAAAGAACTTTACTGCAAGAATATAGAATTAAGATCCAATAGGACTAATATGCACAGCCTTGAGGGCAGGGAGGAAGTACATGTGATCCACACATTGGAAGGTTCAGAGCTGGGATTCAAGGCTTTGTCACGTTGAGTAATTGCCACATTGACTAAGATCAGAAAGCAAGAAGTGAAACCAGAAGTGAAAGCTAGGACTATGCTGCCTACTATTTTTATAGCTTTAGTGTTTGCTCATCGTCTGGTTCTCCATAAAGAAGTCTGATTTTAAAAGCTCTATTTAAATACACTTCATTTGTCTATTTCAGGAGAGATTCAAATATATAATTGGCAGATACCTGATAGAACTGGTCCTACCTCACTGGACTTTGAGTGCATACCTTGGTTTTACTATTCAACTGTATCTGTGGCTAAGGTAAAGTTTAAATCAAATAAGAGTTCTTATCCTATCTCCTCTTAGAAATTATAATGGAAGAAAGAAGGTGTTTATCATTGTTCTTAAAAATCTTAGTTCTGTGTAACTTTCTATTAAGTAAGTTAACTACTGTTCAGCTTTTATTCCTACGTGGGTCTGCGTTTTTCAAAAGCAAAATAAATTATTACATTATGGTTACTTAAGTTTATAATTCGTTGCATAATCTCACTGTGAGTTGAAAAATATAACTAATTATACAACAATAGACTATACTTTGTTCCACTGAATAGTATTTGAATTACAGAAAACAACATACTGTAAAGAATTTTAAAATTCAGTTGGATGTGGTGGCTGATATCTATACAAAAAATTTTAAAATTAGCCAGGCACAGTGGCACGTGCTGTAGTCCTAGCTATGGGAGGCTGAGATAGGAGGATCGCTTGAGTCCAGGAGTTCAAGATTATGCTGAGCTATGGTCACACTATTGCCTAGGTGACACAGCAAGATTCGGTCTCTAAATAATAATAATAATAGTAACAATAGTAATAATGAAGAATGGTATAATTCTGATTAATAAGAAATGAATATATACATATTGTGTGTGTGTGTATGTAGCGGGTGTATGTGTGTGTTTATATTTAAAACCCTCAATTATAGGGTTCAGGTTTATTTGCACTAAAAAAAAACAGTGCAAGTGTTCTGTTTGAACTCTTATCTTGGCCCACTCTGTCTGGAACAAGAATCTACACAGAGATTTAATTCAAAAACAAAATGAAGACTCTCAACTAAAATTTGCTGCAGGGGCAAAAGCACAAAGGTGAAGGGACTAACTCCTTTAGACTTCCTGCCAACCAACTTCAATGCCAGGAATTCTAATTAAAACCAAAATTCTTTTTTTATTAAAATGTCAAAAATAGAGCTAAATCCACTGAAAAATGTATCTAAAATCCCTTTCAGAGGTCTGGTGTTCTCTTTAGACTTCAACTCTAATGAATGAGGTTACAATTTTTCTTCAATCAAGCATTGAGCATGTCAAACATTTTGTTCCTCACTCTCAGAATCCTGATAATTAAAAACTCAGGATCTGACCTCATTAAAAACTAAAACTTGAATCTACCTCTTTTATTTTGTGAGGGAAAATGTTAGTTGTGGCCACAGTGAATGATCTTGCTTTGCCTCCTCAGGACCTTTACAGTGGACTGGTAGGCCCTCTGATTGTATGCCGCAAAGACATCAGCCCCAACATAGTTCACCGTGTTCTCCACTTCATGGTTTTCGATGAGAATGAATCCTGGTACTTTGAAGACAATATCAACACCTATGCTTCAGAGCCAAACAAAGTGGACAAGGAAGATGATAATTTTCAACTCAGCAACCACATGCATGGTAACATTCACTCACTGACTCACCAATGGTAACCCACAGGCTGCTCTGCACAAATGAAACAGATGAAAGGGCCTCACTCAGCACAGTTTATAGAATTCAACTACATTGGACTGGTATAGATCATGTAGACCAGAGGTCGGCAAATTTTTTCTGCAAGGGCCAGATAGTAAAGAAGTTAGGCTTGCAGGCCACATGGTCTCTGTCATAAGCCATACTCTACTCTGCCACTGTAGAACGAAAGTGGTCATAGACAATAGGAAAGCAAATGAAAGTGACTGAGAGCCAAAAACTTCATTTATGGATGCTGAAATTTTTATCTCATATACCATGTCAAGAAATAATATTATTTACCTTTTTTTTCAACGATTTAGAAATTTTAAAACCATTCTTAGCTCATGGGCTGCAGTAACAGAGGCAGTGTGTTGGGCCTTGCCCATATGCCACAGACTACTGACATAGCCAGCACAGCAAATGCTCATGCTTTCTAGAGCTATGCAGACAATGTAAAACCAGGAACATCAGCTGTCATTTCAGGAAGGCCTTACTACCATAATTTTCTAAGTATTTTGCCTGGATGAACACAGGGAGAGGTGGGGCTTGGGGCAAACCAAAGTGAACATGGTCCCACCCACCCTTCCATCACATTACCTTCACAGGCAGAAGTTTTGAAAACTTCATGCTCATCAACCAAAATTATTTTATGAGTTGACTGTGACTAGATGCATGTAGGTACATCTAGATGACCTCCCCCCATCTAGAATCACAGTAACAAGACAATTATTCCAATAGAAAGCACATAAACAATCTCACTTACTTTCTTAGCCAGGGAAACTTCTGGTCTTAAGCCGCTCAGCTGAGGGGGCTCAGAGATATGACTGGGTAAAAGATCCTTAACTAAGGCAAATTCAAATATAGTGATTTCCCACTTCTAAGGTTTTTTTTTTTTTTCTTTTTTAGAAATATATGTAAATTTAAAGTTAATTCAAGGGTGACATCCATTTTACCAATAGTCTTTTTAATAAGTGTCATAGAGGGCACAAAGCACCTTGCAAGGCCCTAAAGAGATACAAAGGCCCATAATATGGGTCATCTGCCCTCATGTTGTTTACAGTCTAAGGGACGCCAGACTTGCGACAATCCAAGGAGTATGACACGGGGTGGGATGCTGTCATGGGAATTTAAACACAGTGCAGTGCTTTAAATCCTTATTTGGAAGATTTGGAAAGGCTTCATGATAGGGAAGAGACATTCAAGTTGATTTTTTAAGGTTGCATAGGAGTCTGTCCACTTGGAAAAGGAGGGAAATGACATTCTGGGTAGATGGAAGAATGTGATCTAAGTCACATAGCACTTGGGAAGAAAGAGCCAACAGAATTGTGGAAGACCTCAAACACCTTGTTAAGAATTTAGACTTAATCTAAACCAGAGTTTCTTAACTTCCTGACCTTTTAGGTTAAATAACTCTTTGTTGTATGGAGTTATCCAGTGCATTGTAGATGTTTATCAGCATCTATATCCTCCACCTACTGGATGCCAGTAGCAGCTCCCCACAAGTTATGACAACCAAAAATATTTCTAGGCATTACCAAATGTCTCCTGCAGAACAAAATCACCTCCTGGAGAGAACCACTGTACTAAAGCACCAAGTATACTGAGCTAGGGATTGGTGGGGATAGATTTTAGGAATAACTCTGGCACTCACCTGGGCAATTGTACTCCAAGTATGGCCCAAGGACCAGCAGCATGAGCATCATTTGGGAGCTTGCTAGAAATACAGAATTTCAGGCTTCACAGACCTAAGTCAGAATCTGAATTTTAACAAAATCCCCAGGCCATATTCACGTTAAAGTGTGAGAAGCACTAGTCTAGAGCAGTGTCTTCTAGTTTCTTCTATTACATCCCTCCATCAGCTGAAAGCATTAGAGTTTAGCCTCCATAGATATATTAGTTACAAATTATATACTTGCACCACTGTACCAATGCATTTTATACATTTTAAAAATGCACACAAAATAGCAAAGTAAAAAGAGGATATGTGTGTGTGTATGTGTGTATGTATGTGTGTGTGTGTGTATGTGTGTGTGTATAATCTTCATATTTTATTTACATTACCCTTTGGAGACCACACCTATAGAGGATAAGAGGGGGCCTGGACCTCACAAATGGCCATTCCAGACATACAAGTGGCAGATCACAGAAGTTTGACTTAGGGCAGCTAAATAAGAATGCACACTCTAAATATTTTTCTTTGTCTTTTATGGAGGCAGGGTCTCACTATGTTGCCCAGGCTGTTCTTGAACTCCTGAACTCAAGTGATTGTCTTGCCTCAGCCTCCCAAAGTGCTAAGATTAAAAGCATGAGCCACCGTGCCTGGCCATTCCTGATATTCTAAGCCTCTTGTGATAATTTTAAATACACAATTCACCAATATAAGTATGCTTAGCTGTGAAATAGTCAAATTCAACCCGATTGTGTTAACACAAAGTCAGTGCCTCATTTCCTTGGGCAAAATAAACTCCTTAGAATTAGACACATCCATGAATGGATGTCTTGGTCACATTTAACAGCTTCCTCAGGCTGGCTTTAAAATCCCCATTGCTTCTGAAAACATTCATGATATTTTCTATAAGGATGATTATGCTTTTATAAAGTGGTTATTTTTAAAAAGCCCACATTATTTTAAATCCTTGTTGAATATAATAAACTGTGCCTTTCCCTGCCACCCACAGCAATTAATGGAAGACTCTTCGGAAATAACCAAGGTCTAACATTTCACGTTGGGGATGTAGTGAATTGGTATCTGATTGGCATGGGAAATGAAGCTGATGTGCACACCGTTCACTTTCATGGCCATAGCTATGAATACAAGGTAAGAGCCTTCAATGGGTCCATATACTGTGAGGCCTTGTAAACCAGTTATGGAGTAGTATGGCAGGATAACAGGGCTGGAAAGAAAATGACCAAGTCAGAAATTTGATCCATATCATCTATATCAGGTACAAGAAAATAATTATAATTTAGCTCTTTATATCCCATGGACACTTGATAAATGCTGACCAAAGAATGAAATGCCGACCAAAGAAAGAGATTCTCACTCTAATCTATTATTAGTTAATAGATAAATAAGACTTTTATAGTCATTTCTAGTTTTTCACTTTCTATCCCAACTTAAAAAAATGTTTTTTATGCCCTCAGTAACATAAAGAAAAATACTCTGAATGCTCATATGCATTTTGCCACATTAGCTTTCTCTTCTATGTTTTTTTCTGAATGCAATTCAAAGTACGTTGCAAACCTTATGACTCTTTACCCCTAAATACTGAATCATCCCTAAGAATAAAGATAGCCTTCACCCCAACTACAATAAAATGATCACACCCCCAAATTAACATTAATTCAATAATATAGTCTAATGTATAATCCATTCAAATGTCCCAAGTCGTCCTAAAAATGCTCCATATAGCTGCTTTTTGGTTTTTTTTTAAACCTAGGACCTGATCAAGACGCATACATAGCATTTGTTTGCCATTGCCATACAGTTCCTAAAATCTGAAGAGATCCCCTTGCCTTTTAAAAAAATTCCTCCCTCATAACATTTCATTTTTGAAGGGTCCAGGCCAGTTGTTTTGTAGAATGTTCCATATTCTACATTGACCTGATAGTTTCCTCATGATTGGATCCATGTTTAACAAATTTGCCTAGAACACCACAAAGGTGATGTTGTATGCTCCCCATGCATCACATCAAGAGGTACATGATGGCAATAGGTCCTCATATTGCTGAGGCTAAGTTTAAGAACTTGATTAAGGTGATTCTGAGAATATAGGAATAAAAACCATATCAAAGTGAATTTCCTATTCTTTCACTCAAAATCAGTTACACAGAAGACTTCTTTGATCTCTGGTCACAAATAAGTGTGTGGAGATTTCCCTCCCTCTGCAACCAATCAATCAGTTCCTCATTGGACACCAGCTAGGTGTCCTCCAATTCAATTTTGACACTATCTACCTTGATACAGCGTCAGACCCCCCGGTTGAGAGCTCAGTTCTACAAGGCTGCCCCCACTTCCAATGCCAATCATAAGCTCTAGGTTGTTTTCATATGCTTCTGTGCAGCAGGCTATAAATTGGGATTCCTATGACCCCCTCCTTGAATTCAATTAATTCCCTAGAATGACTTACAGAATGAAGGGAAATACTTGCTTACATTTACTGGTTTATCAAAAGGATATTAGAAAGTGTATTAATGAATACCAGGTGAAGAGATGCTAGGGTAAGGTATGGGAGGAGCACATGTGGCTTCTATCCCCTCTCCAGGTGAGCTACCCTCCAGGAACCACATGTTTGGCTATCTGGAGCCTCTCTGAATCCTGTCCATTTGGGTTTTTATTGAGGCTTCATTACACAGGCATGATTGATTAGATGATTGGCCATTGGTGATTAACTTAACCTTCAGCCTCTCTTCCCTCCCCAGAGGTTAGGGGATGCGGCTGAAAGTCCCAATCCTCTAATCCTGCCCTGGTCTTTCTGGTGACCAATCCTCACTGTAAACCAAAAATAAAATTCTAAGCCCCCCAAACAATTGAAAAATTGAATAAAATTCTAAGTATCCTCTAGACCAAGTGTATTCCTAAGTTAACCTGAAGAACTAATTCAGGCCACGATGGGAAGTGAGGGTTGGATATGCCTCATTATACTCTCCACCCTTTGGAATTCATTCTTAGCTGACCAGCATTAATATTAACATGAAGACCTGAAGACTGAAAGAACAGACTCTTTGTAGTAATAAGATACCAACATGACAGTTAGCAGGCCCTAAATTAGGAAATCAAAGTATTTTACCCTAAAATATATTTCTTTGACATTTTTTGAAACAGCCCTGCAAATCTAACTGTTATGGGGAAAATCTGCATTCTGCAGAGAATCCTCTTCCCTTTCCAGGTCTTTTTCCTGATCCAGGAGAGAATGAACTTACAAGAGTCTGGTACTTTTTTTTTGAGATGGAGTCTCGCTCTGTCGCTCAGGCCGGAGTGCAGTGGCATGATCTCGGCTCACTGCAAGCTCCGCCTCTCAGGTTCATGCCATTCTCCTGCCTCAACCTCCTGAATAGCTGGGACTACAGGTGCCTGCCACTACACCTGTCTAATTTTTTTGTATTTTTAGTAGAGACGGGGTTTCACTGTGTTAGCCAGGATGGTCTGGATCTCCTGACCTCATGATCTGCCCACCTTGGCCTCCCAAAGTGCTGGGATTACAGGCATGAGCCACCATGCCCGACTGGTTTGGAATGAATTTCTTAAAATGGATTTCTAATTTGATCATGCTGTGGTCTGAGTGACTGCTGTGGTTTTAATTATTTTTGCATTTGCTAAGGAGTGTTTTACTTCTGATTATGTGATCAATTTTAGAGTTAAGTACCATGTGGTGATGAGAAGAATGTATATTCTTTTGTTTTTGTGTGGAGAGTTCTGTAGATATCTGTCAGGTCTGCTTGATCCAGAGCTGAGTTCAGGTCTTGAATATCTTTGTTAAGTTTCTGTCTTCATGGTCTGTCTAATATTGTTAGGAGGGGGTGTTAAAGTCTCCCACTATTATTGTGTGGAAGTCTAAGTCTTGTTGTAGGTCTCTGAGGACTTGCATGATGAATCTGGGTGCTCTGTATTGGACACATATATATTTAGGAGAGTTAGTGCTTCTTGTTGAATTGAACATTTTACCATTATGTAATCCCCTTCTTTGTCTTGTTTTATTTTTGTTGGTTTAAAGTCTGTTTTGTCAGAAACTAGAATTGCTTTTTTCTGTTTTCCATTTGCTTGCTAAATTTTCCTCCATCCTTTTATCTCAAGCCTATGGGTGTCACTGCATGTGAGATGGCTCTCTTGAAGACAGCATACAGATGGGTCTTGGTTCTTTATCCAGCTTGCTATTCTGTGTCTCTTAACTGGGCCATTCAGCCCATTTACATTTAAGATTAGTGTGTGAATTTGATCCTGTCATCATAATGCTAGCTAGTTATTTTGCAGACTTGTTTATGTGGCTGCTTCATAAACCACTATATGGTTGCTTCATAGTGTCACTGGTCTCTGTACTTCACTGTGGTTTTATAGTGGCTGGTAATGGTTTTGTCTTTCCATATTTAATGCTTCCTTCTGGAGCTCTTGCAAAGCAGGGTGGTGGTGACAAGTTCCTTCTGCATTTGCTTGTCTGAAAAGAATCTTATTTTTCCTTCACTTATGCAGAAGCTTAGTTTGGCCAGATATGAAATTCTGGGTTGGAAATTCTTTTCTTTAAGAATGTTGAGGGGCGGAGCAAGATGGCCGAATAGGAACAGCTCCAGTCTCCAACTCCCAGCGCGAGCGACACAGAAGACCGGTGATTTCTGCATTTTCAACTGAGGTACTGGGTTCATCTCACTGGGGAGTGCCAGACGATCGGTGCTGGTCAGCTGCTGCAGCCCGACCAGCAAGAGCTGAAGCAGGGCGAGGCATTGCCTCACCTGGAAAGCGCAAGGGGGAAGGGAATCCCTTTTCCTAGCCAGGGGAACTGAGACACACAACACCTGGAAAATTGGGTAACTCCCACCCCAATACTGTGCTTTAAGCAAACAGGCACACCAGGAGATCATATCCCACACCTGGCCGGGAGGGTCCCACACCCACGGAGCCTCCCTCATTGCTAGCACAGCAGTCTGTGATCTACCGGCAAGGCAGCAGCGAGGCTGGGGGAGGGGCGCCCGCCATTGCTGAGGCTTAAGTAGGTAAACAAAGCTGCTGGGAAGCTCCAACTGGGTGGAGCTCACAGCAGCTCAAGGAAACCTGCCTGTCTCTGTAGACTCCACCTCTGGGGACAGGGCACAGTAAACAATAACAAACGCAGCAGCTCTGCAGACGCAAACGACTCTGTCTGACAGCTTTGAAGAGAGCAGTGGATCTCCCAACACGGAGGTTGAGATCTGAGAAGGGACAGACTCCCTGCTCAAGTGGGTCCCTGACCCCTGAGTAGCCTAACTGGGAGACATCCCCCACTAGGGGCAGTCTGACACCCCACACCTCACAGGGTGGAGTACACCCCTGAGAGGAAGATTCCAAAGCAAGAATCAGACAGGTACACTCGCTGTTCAGAAATATTCTATCTTCTGCAGCCTCTGCTGCTGATACCCAGGCAAACAGGGTCTGGAGTGGACCTCAAGCAATCTCCTACAGCTACAACCTACAGCTGAGGATCCTGACTGTTAGAAGGAAAGCTATCAAACAGGAAGGACACCTACACCAAAACCCCATCAGTACATCACCATCATCAAAGACCAGAGGCAGATAAAACCACAAAGATGGGGAAAAAGCAGGGCAGAAAAGCTGGAAATTCAAAAAATAAGAGCGCATCTCCCCAGGCAAAGGAGCGCAGCTCATCGCCAGCAACGGATCAAAGCTGGACGGAGAATGACTTTGACGACATGAGAGAAGAAGGCTTCAGTCCATCAAATTTCTCAGAGCTAAAGGAGGAATTACGTACCCAGCGCAAAGAAACTAAAAATCTTGAAAAAAAAGTGGAAGAATTGATGGCTAGAGTAATTAATGCAGAGAAGCTCACAAACGAAATGAAAGAGACGAAAACCATGGCACGAGAAATACGTGACAAATGCACAAGCTTCAGTAACCGACTCGATCAACTGGAAGAAAGAATGTCAGCGATGGAGGATCAAATGAATGAAATGAAGCGAGAAGAGAAACCAAAAGAAAAAAGAAGAAAAAGAAATGAACAAAGCCTGCAAGAAGTATGGGATTATGTAAAAAGACCAAATCTACGTCTGATTGGGGTGCCTGAAAGTGAGGGGGAAAATGGAACCAAGTTGGAAAACACTCTTCAGGATATCAGCCAGGAGAACTTCCCCAACCTAGTAGGGCAGGCCAACATTCAAATCCAGGAAATACAGAGAACACCACAAAGATACTCCTCGAGAAGAGCAACTCCAAGACACATAATTGCCAGATTCACCAAAGTTGAAATGAAGGAAAAAATCTTAAGGGCAGCCAGAGAGAAAGGTCGGGTTACCCACAAAGGGAAGCCCATCAGACTAACAGCAGATCTCTCGGCAGAAACTCTTCAAGCCAGAAGAGAGTGGGGGTCAATATTCAACATTCTTAAAGAAAAGAATTTTAAACCCAGAATTTTATATCCAGCCAAACTAAGTTTCATAAGTGAAGGAGAAATAAAATCCTTTACAGATAAGCAAATGCTTAGAGATTTTGTCACCACTAGGCCTGCCTTACAAGAGACCCTGAAGGAAGCACTACACATGGAAAGGAACAACCGGTACCAGCCATTGCAAAAACATGCCAAAATGTAAAGACCATCAAGGCTAGGAAGAAACTGCATCAACTAACGAGCAAAATAACCAGTTAATATCATAATGGCAGGATCAAGTTCACACATAACAATCTTAACCTTAAATGTAAATGGACTAAATGCTCCAATTAAAAGACACAGACTGGCAAACTGGATAAAGAGTCAAGACCCATCAGTCTGCTGTATTCAGGAGACCCATCTCACACGCAGAGACATACATAGGCTCAAAATAAAGGGATGGAGGAAGATTTACCAAGCAAATGGAGAACAAAAAAAAGCGGGGGTTGCAATACTAGTCTCTGATAAAACAGACTTTAAACCATCAAAGATCAAAAGAGACAAAGAAGGCCATTACATAATGGTAAAGGGATCAATTCAACAGGAAGAGCTAACTATCCTAAATATATATGCACCCAATACAGGAGCACCCAGATTCATAAAGCAAGTCCTTAGAGACTTACAAAGAGACTTAGACTCCCATACAATAATAATGGGAGACTTCAACACTCCACTGTCAACATTAGACAGATCAACAAGACAGAAAGTTAACAAGGATATCCAGGAATTGAACTCATCTCTGCAGCAAGCAGACCTAATAGACATCTATAGAACTCTCCACCCCAAATCAACAGAATATACATTCTTCTCAGCACCACATCGTACTTACTCCAAAATTGACCACGTAATTGGAAGTAAAGCACTCCTCAGCAAATGTACAAGAACAAAAATTATAACAAACTGTCTCTCAGACCACAGTGCAATCAAATTAGAACTCAGGACTAAGAAACTCAATCAAAACCGCTCAACTACATGGAAACTGAACAACCTGCTCCTGAATGACTACTGGGTACATAAAGAAATGAAGGCAGAAATAAAGATGTTCTTTGAAACCAATGAGAACAAAGATACAACATACCAGAATCTCTGGGACACATTTAAAGCAGTGTGTAGAGGGAAATCTATAGCACTAAATGCCCACAAGAGAAAGCAGGAAAGATCTAAAATTGACACTCTAACATCGCAATTAAAAGAACTAGAGAAGCAAGAGCAAACACATTCGAAAGCTAGCAGAAGGCAAGAAATAACTAAGATCAGAGCAGAACTGAAGGAGATAGAGACACAAAAAACCCTCCAAAAAATCAATGAATCCAGAGTTGGTTTTTTGAAAAGATCAACAAAATTGACAGACCACTAGCAAGACTAATAAAGAAGAAAAGAGAGAAGAATCAAATCGACACAATTAAAAATGATAAAGGGGATATCACCACCGACCCCACAGAAATACAAACTATCATCAGAGAATACTATAAACACCTCTACGCAAATAAACTGGAAAATCCAGAAGAAATGGATAATTTCCTGGACACTTACACTCTTCCAAGACTAAACCAGGAAGAAGTTGAATCCCTGAATAGACCAATAGTAGGCTCTGAAATTGAGGCAGTAATTAATAGCCTACCAACCAAAAAAAGTCCAGGACCAGATGGATTCACAGCTGAATTCTACCAGAGGTACAAGGAGGAGCTGGTACCATTCCTTCTGAAACTATTCCAATCAATAGAAAAAGAGGGAATCCTCCCTAACTCATTTTATGAGGCCAACATCATCCTGATACCAAAGCCTGGCAGAGACACAACAAAAAAAGAGAATTTTAGACCAATATCCCTGATGAACATCGATGCAAAAATCCTCAATAAAATACTGGCAAACCGGATTCAGCAGCACATCAAAAAGCTTATCCACCATGATCAAGTGGGCTTCATCCCTGGGATGCAAGGCTGGTTCAACATATGTGAATCAATAAACATAATCCAGCATATAAACAGAACCAAAGACAAGAACCACATCATTATCTCAATAGATGCAGAAAAGGCTTTTGACAAAATTCAACAGCCCTTCATGCTAAAAACGCTCAATAAATTCGGTATTGATGGAACGTACCTCAAAATAATAAGAGCTATTTATGACAAACCCACAGCCAATATCATACTGAATGGGCAAAAACTGGAAAAATTCCCTTTGAAAACTGGCACAAGACAGGGATGCCCTCTCTCACCACTCCTATTCAACATAGTGTTGGAAGTTCTGGCTAGGGCAATCAGGCAAGAGAAAGAAATCAAGGGGATTCAGTTAGGAAAAGAAAAAGTCAAATTGTCCCTGTTTGCAGACGACATGATTGTATATTTAGAAAACCCCATTGTCTCAGCCCAAAATCTCCTTAAGCTGATAAGCAACTTCAGCAAAGTCTCAGGATACAAAATTAATGTGCAAAAATCACAAGCATTCTTATACACCAGTGACAAACAGAGAGCCAAATCAGGAATGAACTTCCATTCACAATTGCTTCAAAGAGAATAAAATACCTAGGAATCCAACTTACAAGGGATGTAAAGGACCTCTTCAAGGAGAACTACAAACCACTGCTCAGTGAAATAAAAGAGGACACAAACAAATGGAAGAACATACCATGCTCATGGATAGGAAGAATCAATATCGTGAAAATGGCCATACTGCCCAAGGTAATTTATAGATTCAATGCCATCCCCATCAAGCTACCAATGAGCTTCTTCACAGAATTGGAAAAAACTGCTTTAAAGTTCATATGGAACCAAAAAAGAGCCCGCATCTCCGAGACAATCCTAAGTCAAAAGAACAAAGCTGGAGGCATCACGCTACCTGACTTCAAACTATACTACAAGGCTACAGTAACCAAAACAGCATGGTACTGGTACCAAAACAGAGATATAGACCAATGGATCAGAACAGAGTCCTCAGAAATAATACCACACATCTACAGCCATCTGATCTTTGACAAACCTGAGAGAAACAAGAAATGGGGAAAGGATTCCCTATTTAATAAATGGTGCTGGGAAAATTGGCTAGCCATAAGTAGAAAGCTGAAACTGGATCCTTTCCTTACTCCGTATACGAAAATTCATTCAAGATGGATTAGAGACTTAAATGTTAGACCTAATACCATAAAAATCCTAGAGGAAAACCTAGGTAGTACCATTCAGGACATAGGCATGGGCAAAGACTTCATGTCTAAAACACCAAAAGCAACGGCAGCAAAAGCCAAAATTGACAAATGGGATCTCATTAAACTAAAGAGCTTCTGCACAGCAAAAGAAACTACCATCAGAGTGAACAGGAAACCTACAGAATGGGAGAAAATTTTTGCAATCTACTCATCTGACAAAGGGCTAATATCCAGAACCTACAAAGAACTCAAACAAATTTACAAGAAAAAAAACAAACAACCCCATCAAAAAGTGGGCAAAGGATATGAACAGACATTTCTCAAAAGAAGACATTCATACAGCCAACAGACACATGAAAAAATGCTCATCATCACTGGCCATCAGAGAAATGCAAATCAAAACCACAATGAGATACCATCTCACACCAGTTAGAATGGCGATCATTCAAAAGTCAGGAAACAACAGGTGCTGGAGAGGATGTGGAGAAATAGGAACACTTTTACACTGTTGGTGGGATTGTAAACTAGTTCAACCATTATGGAAAACAGTATGGCGATTCCTCAAGGATCTAGAACTAGATGTACCATATGACCCAGCCATCCCATTACTAGGTATATACCCAAAGGATTATAAATTATGCTGCTATAAAGACACATGCACACGTATGTTTATTGCAGCACTATTCACAATAGCAAAGACTTGGAATCAACCCAAATGTCCATCAGTGACAGATTGGATTAAGAAAATGTGGCACATATACACCATGGAATACTATGCAGCCATAAAAAAGGATGAGTTTGTGTCCTTTGTAGGGACATGGATGCAGCTGGAAACCATCATTCTCAGCAAACTATCACAAGAACAGAAAACCAAACACCGCATGTTCTCACTCATAGGCGGGAACTGAACAATGAGATCACTTGGACTCGGGAAGGGGAACATCACACACCGGGGCCTATCATGGGGAGGGGGGAGGGGGGAGGGATTGCATTGGGAGTTATACCTTATGTAAATGACGAGTTGATGGGTGCAGCACACCAACATGGCACAAGTATACATATGTAGCAAACCTGCACGTTGTGCACATGTACCCTACAACTTGAAGTTTAATAATAATAAATAAATTAAAAAAAAAAAAAAAAAAAGAATGTTGAATATTGGTCGCTGATCTCTTCTGGCTTATAGGGTTTCCACTGAGAAGTCCACTGTTAGTCTGATGGGCTTCCCTTTGTAGGTGACCTGGCCTTTCTCTCTGGCTGCCCTTAACATTTTTTCTTTCATTTCAATCTTGGAGAATTTGATGATTTTGTGTCTTCGGTTGATCTTCTCATGGAGTATCTTACTGGGGTTCTCTGTATTTCCAGAATTTGAATGTTGGCCTGTCTTACTAGGTTGGGAAAGTTCTGGATGATATCCTGAAGAATGTTTTCCAATTTGGTTCCATTCTCCCCATCTCTTTCGGGTACCCCAATCAGTCATAGGTTCAGTCTTTTTATATAATCCCATATTTCTCAAAAGTTTTATTCATTCCTTTTTATTCTTTTTTCTCTCTTCTTGTCTGCCTGTCTTATTTCAGAAAGATACTCTTCAAGCTTTGAGAGTCTTTCCTCCATTTGGTCTATTGTACTATTGTTACTTGTGATTGCATTGTGAAGTTCTCGTGTTGTTTTTCAGCTCCATCAGGTCAGTTATGTTCCTCTCTAAACTGGCTATGCTGGTTATCAGCTCCAGTATTGTTTTATCATGATTCTTAGTGTCTTTGCATTGGGTTACAACATGGACCTTTAGCTCAGTGAAGTTTGTTATTACCCACCTTCTGAAGCCTACTTTTGTCAATTCAGCCAACTCAGCCTCAGCCCAGTTCTGTGCCCTTTTTGGAGAGGTGTTGTGGTCATTTGGAGTAGAAGAGGCACTCTGGCTTTTTGAGTGTTCAGCATTTTCACGTTGATTTTTTCTCATCTTTGTGGGCTTATTTACCTTTGATCTTTGAGGTTGCTGACCCTTGAATGAGGCTTTTAAGGGGTCTCGTGTCGTTGTTTTCTCTTTGTTTTCTTTGTTTATTTTTAACAGTCAGGACACTTTTCCATAGGGCTGCTGTGGTTTGCTGGGGGTCTGCTCCAGACCCTAGTTGCCTTGGTTTTTCCTGTACCTGGAGGTATCAACAGTGAAGACTGCAAAACAGCAAAGATGGCAGCCTGATACTTCCACTGGAAGCTCCATCCCAGAGGGGTACTAACCTGTTGCTGGCCCGAATGCTCTTGTAGGAGGTGTCTGGAGATCCCTGTTGGGAGGTCTTGCCCAGTCAGGAGGAACAGGTTCAGGGACTTGCTTAAAGCAGCCGTCTGGCTGCTTTTTGGTAGGGCAGGAGTGTTGCGTTGCTGGGGACCCTTCCTGGACTCTTCAGAGCCAGCAGGGTGGAATGGCTGAGTCAACTGAACTGCAGAGATGGCAGCTGCCCATTTCCCTGGGAGTTCTGTCTCAGGGAGAGGTCAGAGTTCTGTCTGTATAACCCTGGCTGAAACCAGTTGCTGAAACCCCTGCAGGGAGTCCTCGCCCAGTAGCAGGAATGGATCAGGGTTCCACTTAAAGAAGCAGTTTGGCCATGCATGACCTGGCACAGTGACTGTGCTATGTTGTAGGGGACCCCTCCTCATCCGGATTGCCTGGGCTTTCCAGAGTTCACAGGCTGAAATAGCTGAGTTGACTGAACCACAGAGATGGTGGTTGTCCTTCCCCCTAGGAATTCTATGCTGTCCCAGGCAGTTTCCAACCTGTTGCCATTGGCTGCCTGGAATTCCAAGCCAGTGGGTCTTAACTTGTGAGGTGCCATGGAATTGGGGCTTGCAGAACAATGCTGCTTGGCTCCTTGGATTCAGCCCCCTTTCTAGGGGAATGTATGGATGGATCTCCTGACTTGCCAGGATTCCTGGGGCTGGAGTATATAAAACTTCTGGGTCTCTGTGTGTGACTCCATGGCTGCTCTGCTGAGTCCATACAGTTTTGTGTATGGGGCCAAAGCCCTGGTGGCATGGGCTCATGAGGGGATCTCCTAATCCTCAGGTTGCAAAGATCCATGGGAGAAGCATGGTTTCCTGGGTGGTGTCACACAACCACTTACCACTTTCTTTAGCTGGGGTTGGGAGTTCCTTTGGCTCCATGCCACTCCCACATGGGCTGTCGCTACACCCTGCTTTTCTTCATTCTCCATGGATCTGAGTGGTTTGCCTAGTCAGTCCCAGTGCAAGAACCTGGATATTCCAGTTGAAGTTGCTGAATTCACTTGCTTCTTTCATTCCTCTCCACGAGCGCTGCAGACTACAGCTGCTTCTAATCAACCATCTTGGCCCCTCCCCCATACTTCTTTACAATTGTTATCATGACCACTTTTGACTCATCATTTCTTTATGATAAGTATTTTAAATTTTATCCTTCCTCTTTCAGTTTCCAAGTTTGTATCATTCATTAATGTTTACTTAAAGAGCTTTTTATTTCTTCATCCTAATTCCTTATGTAAACATTAATGTATAATTTAGGATCAATTATATTCTCTGTGTTTCACACCTTAGACATTTAATCCAACCACTAGGCATTAGTACAGTTCACCTTTTCCACACAGATAAAAGTTTCAGATAAAGCTTTCCTGAATTCCCGATGTATTATGTTAATAGCTTCTTTAATGCAGTGTTTATTGTATAAATAAATTAGATAAGCAAGCACCTCTTGGTTTGCACAAAGCCTTATTGGTGTGCTGCTTTATTTCCCACCATTTAATGAACAAATTTATTCCTCTTAAATTTATTTTTGGCATAAAAACTCTTTATTATGGAGAATTTTATATAATAAACAGAATAATGTAACAAACCCCTATTACCCAAATCTAATCACCGTGAACTCACTACACTTTCATCTACACTCCCCATTTTTTTTAAAGCAAAAGCCTACATATTAGGATTACTCATTTCATAAGTGTTTATATTAAAGACTTTTAAAATTGGGCCAAAAAAGGGCCGGGTGTGGTGGCTCACGCCTGTAATCCCAGCACTTTGGGAGGCCAAGGTGGGCAGATCACAAGGTCAGGATATCGAGACCATCCTGACTAACACGGTGAAACCCCATCTCTACTAAAAATACAAAAAATTAGTCATGCGTGGTGGCGGGCGCCTGTAGTCCCAGTTACTTAGGAGGCTGAGGCAGGAGAATCACTTGAACCCAGGAGGTGGAGGTTGCAGTGAGCTAAGATCACGCTGCTACACTCTAGCCTGGGCTATAGAGTGAAACTCTGTCAAAAAAAAAAAAAAAAAAAAAAAAAAAATTGGGCCAAAAGAGATATTTAAAATCTGGTCATCATGTTTTACAGATTATCTGATTTTGTCAAATATAATAGTTCAGTCCAGCAAATGCCTCTGACATACCTAGAACCATGCTAAGTGTTGCATGGAACTGAAAGGAAATCAGAATTGTTTTTCAGGGACAATTGCAGGGAAATTATATGAAGCATTAACAAAATAGGGAACTTTCCTAGAAGCAGGAAGTGATAGAAGTTGGATTTAAACCCTGGCTCTCACTCTAGAGTCTGAACTCTTTAGTGCTTCACAAAACCGCCTCCCTTAAGTATAATCCTATTTATATCACAGAGCCTAGTATCACCGGCTCTCAACTTTAACCACTCACTCTAAACCCATTGCAGGATATATCTAGCCTCCCACCTTGAGGCAGAATGCTATCACACCAGCATCTATGCAGACACTGGGCTCTATTCCCTGAAACTCCCAGGGCAGTGAAGCAGCCCTCTGTGGTTACTAACCGAGTTCTGGGACAAGCCAGCCAGTCACAGCTTGGTCCCTAAAGCTACAGTCTGCTTGGGTGCCAGGGCTCTAGGTATATTTTCCATATTTACTGATGGTTTGGACATTGTCAATTTGTAGTTAAATTTTTTTTTCATACTGTTCTCTACATGTTTCTGATATCCAAAAAGTGTATCCTAGGTCATCTGTATTATTTTCACTTTAGTTGCAAAATTAATGTTCCTAAATAACCATGGCTAGAGCTCCAACTCTGCATCCAGTAAGAAACAGCTCAGTCTTTCTCCTGTCTGCCTTCCGATATCTGCAGGGAGTCTTGAGAGCTTAAATGTCTTCTATTTACCCCAACTCTAACTTCCTGCTTCTGCTCATCTCCCTTGCCTCTCAACGCCTGTGGCTGGTATTTTTTCATATCTGTGTGCAATTCCAAAAATGCAGCACATCCCATTTCCTTTGGTACTCTTAAGCAACCACAAAATCAAGGTCATTGTGAGTCACAGACTTTTAGTGAAAGAGTGGGGATAAATGAAGTTTTTTTTCCAGTGCTACATAATGAAAGCACTTACCATTTGACATTAGATGCCCCACCCCCAATTACCCTTTCACCAGCATCGCTGAGAGCCTCTAGCTCATTTGCCTTTTACGCTCACCCTCAGGACTTGTTTCTCCACATTTTTCCTCTCTAGACTCTCTGGCATCCCTTCTCTCCTCAAATTATTCAGAACTCTTGAGCTGCAGTTCCCCAACCCACCCCTACCACCATCCTCCAAATACTTCTCATGTTATTTTGTAGAGCAATTCACCTTCCTTTTAGTCTCTTTCAATCCATCTGGACTAGGGCCTAGGACTTCATCTCTAAAACTCTAAGCAGCCTACAGAGATAGTTTCCTAAACATTGGGTTCTTTGCTTAGGAGAGAAATTAGCTAAAAAGTGCCCTCAGCCCTCAGCCCTCAGCCCTCAGCTCCAATCTCCAGAAGGCAGACTTGGTTGCAGATGCCAAGGGAGCTCCTCCTCCCTTCTCCTCCCTTTCCCCTTCTCTTTCCTGTAACAAGGAGTTTTTCTGATTAGCTGCATCTCAAGAAATGACAATCCTTCACATCAACATGTTATGTCACATCAACATAACATCTTGAGTTAGAAATATGTCAGTTAGAACCTTTGGGATTTGAGACTAGAAGTTCTCTGAAATCTAGAGTGCTCAGTGGTGTGAGACATTGGCAAGTTTCTGACACCAGTACTAACTACAGGTACCCTTGTAGAGTGAAACATTTTCTTTGTGTTCTACCTAACACTGGAATGTTCTGGGACTTACTTCTCCAAAGCCTCAAGTGTACACAGAGAAGAGAACAAAATAGCTTTAATAGCTCAATCCTTCCCTTTCCTTCCCTTCCGTTCCTTTCCCTTACCTTCCCTTCTCTTCCCTTCCTTTCCTTTGCTTTCCCTTTTCTCTTCCCTTTTTTTCTCCCTCCCCTCTCCTCCCCTCCCCTCCCTTCTCTTGGCTTCCACTCCCTTCCCTTCCCCTTTCCTTTCTTTTTCCTTTTCAGATGGCATCTTGCTCTTTTACCCAGGCTGGAATACTGGAGTGCAGTGGCATGATCATAGTTTACTGCAGCCTTGAGTAATCCTTCCACCTCAGCTTCCCAGGTAGCTGGGACTATGGGCACACACCACCGCCTGGCTAATTTTTAAAATATATATTTTTTTAGAGATGAGGAGCTTGCTATGTTGCTCAGGCTGGTCTTGAACTCCTGAGCTCAAATCATCCTCCCCTGCCGCCCCAGCTTCCCAAGTGATGGATTACAGACATAAGCCACTGTGCCCAGCCCAGCACCTAATGCTTTCTAATTGTCACCTAATTAGGTATATCAGAATTTGGGAATTACAGCAAGTGGTAGAGTGACATCTTTTAGAAGCCATGTAATGGTGTTTAATCTCCTTGTTAAGGATTGGGGAGTGTATCGATCTGATGTTTATGACCTTCCTCCTGGTGTCTATCGAACTGTAAAAATGTATCCAAGAGATGCTGGAACCTGGTTATTTCATTGCCATGTTTTTGAGCACATTGGTGCTGGAATGGAAAGCACTTACACTGTACTTGAAAGAAAAGGTAAGATCCATTGGCTAAATTAATTAGAAGTGATATTTAAACAAATGCAGTATTTCTATAAGGATATTATAAATGCATTGTACAGTCACATAATGTGATGTGCCACTCATTCATTCAAAGATTACTACTTGGAGATGACCAAGATATTCTAGTTTTATTTTCTTTGTAAAACTCAGATAACTTTTCATGATCTGATAAAAGATACTCCAGAGTTAAATGTAATTTCCAGATTCACATAAGATGTACATATAAGGTATAAACAGACAATTCATAGAAGATCAAAAACAAATATCTTTTGAACTTATAAAAATATCCAAACTTGCCAATAATCAAATCACTTCAAAATTACATTTAAGCAACAATAAAATACCTTTTTGAGTATATTTTGGCAAATATTTATCTATTTTTAATGATAGCATCAATAACAGTACAGTGAGATAGGGTGCATTGCATATACTTTGGTGGATGAGTAAATTTGTTCTGCAGATCTTGCAGGAACCTAAATCATGATCCCCATATTTTGACTCAGTATTTCCACCTGGCATTTGATCTCAGAAAATTATCAACAATGAAGAAAAATATGTATCACCACATTATTTTATGCTAATGGAAAACCGAAAACAAGCAAATGATATATGTAATGTGTGTAAAAATTGCAACGTATCATCTAAAATATCCAACTTTAAAAATTATGTCTTAAAAATTTTAATCAGTAAATGCTTATAATACCATACTGGGTGGCAAAAAAAGCAGTCTACAGAATAGTATCTGAAATATATATATGAAGACTGAATAGAAATTTAGTGAGATGTTACTGATGATTCTCTCTAGGTAGTGAAATTATTAGTGAGATTTATTAAGAAAATAATATGTATTCAGAAATAATAAATCTCACTAATAATCTGTTTCTTCCAAGGTTTCTGTAAAGTTTAAATTACTTTCAAAATTAGGAAACCTATTGAACATATATATCATACACTATTTAAAATATACCATGCAGCTCTCAACTTATGTGAATATTTTCTCTGTAGGGCTCTTTGCAGGGCTGATAGAGCGGAACCTCTGAAACAGAGAAAGGGGAGTCTGCATGAACAGTTTGTCAGAATCTTCTCTCAATATCAGGACTACGTTTGTCAACAAAACCAAAAACTGATTAGCCACCAATATAATTCTTACCTACAACATCCTATTAATGTTACTGATACAATTCTAATAATCATTACCCTTATTCCTATCAGTGTTCATGCACATTCTTAGTAAAAGAGACTTTGGTGTGCTGTCCACGAAATAAATCCCCCATTGCTAACACTCTTCCTTTGGGAAAGTAGATTTTGCATTTCAAAGAATATAAAGTCAAATTTGATTGGATTTATAGGGCATCTGTTCCCACAGAAGGGTGATATTGATGTTGCTATTAACTTAGTAAGTAAACTTTTTGTGGCAAAAGTGATGGTAATCATTTTAAGGATGTTCCTAAGACTAATATATATTTTGTGTTTATTCCTTAAATGTATGTAATCATTTTGGTTTAGTATTTTAACTTAGAACTACATGCTATTATATAATATTATCTATTTTTGAAACTTCCTTTTCTACAGCATAAATATTTGATATGATCTGAATATTGACAAGCTTACAAACCAAGGTAAAGCTGCCAAAGAAGGAAAACTCCAGGGACAAAGGAGTCTGGGAGGAACCAGCTGAAGACTTTCATGACAATGTGCCAGGAAAAGTAGTTTGAAATAAAAGTTTTCTTAGTAAGTTTTATGTGAGAGCTGCTTCTTGTTTTCATAAATTGACCCTGAAGTGGTGTCTGTATTGTCTTGTGAGTGATGTAATAAGGTTTTAACAAATGCAATGGGGGTAGGTAGGAGAGACAAAGAGAGCAAGAGCAAAGTCTTGCTCAGTTATAAAAATGTACCAAATATATGCAACCCAAGACTTTACCCTAGACTGCAACATTTGTAAACCTTTAAAAAATTAAATTCTCATAGCATGTGTAAGCATTTAAATCAATCTTTGAAATGTAAATCTATATATTATATTGTGCCTTAGGATTGGAAGATAATAGATTACAGAATATATAATTTTCAGTTTTCCAGAACAAAAAAAAGGCGGGCCGGGGGGGAGCTGGGGGACTCAAGTTCTGAGCTCATATCTGGCAGTACTAACCAGTTAGGATGTGTTCCATAAGCAACAGAAAACCCAGCTAAGAGAGAATTATCAGTGCTGTTTGTCTTATATAATAAAAAAGTTTGGAGATAAGTGGCTGCTAGGATTGGTTTAGCAATTTTTTAAGACAGAATCTCACTCTGTTGCCCAAGCTGGAGTGCAGTGGCATGATATTGCCTCACTGTAACCTCCACCTCCCTGGTTCAAGCAATTCTCCTGCCTCAGTCTCCCCAGTAGCTGGGACTACAGGTGTGCACCACCACACCTGGCTAATTTTTGTATTTTTAGTAGAGACAGGGTTTCACCTTGTTGGCCTTGAACTCCTGGCCTCAAGTGATCCACTCGCCTCGGCCTCCCAAAGTGCTGGGATTACAGGCATGAGCCACTGCACCCAGCCTGGTTTAGCAATTTGATGATATGAGGGCCAGTGTCTTTAATTCCCTTGGCCTTTTCCTCATAATTGTTGCCTCACGGTTGCAAAATGGTTGCTGCAGCTCCAGATATTACATCCACATTGAAGGCAGAGAAGATGGAAAAAGGGGGAGCATCAGTCACATCTGAGGAGACACCAGCCAATTTCTGTCTTTGTCTTATTGGTCAAAACCATTATTAGCTGGCTACTCCTAACTGCAGAGGAGACTGGAAAAGAATTTTGTAGCCTCTATCATGAAAGGAACAAGGGAGACTGGGTTAGAAATGTCTTGTGGGTTGGCTAACAGCCTTTGCTTTAGACAATAAGTAAGAATACTTGAAATCAGAGCTTGGTTAAACAAAAGAGTTCAGGTTTTTACTTTCTAGCTTCTTAGCTGTGTAGGCAGTACATGAAAACCTGGAGTGTAATCAAGCAAATTCCTGATATTATATCATTTCACTCCAAAATACTCCACTATATATCTCCAGCATAAAATAACTTTTAAAAAGTAATATAGTGGCTGGGTGTGGTGACTCACGTCTATAACCCCAGCACTTTGGGAGGCCGAGGCAAGCAGATCATGAGGTCAAGAGATGGAGATCATTCTGGCCAACATGGTGAAACCCTGTCTCTACTAAAAATACAAAAATTAGCCAGGCGCGGTGGCACATGGCTGTAGTCCCAGCTACTCGGGAGGCTAAGGCAGGAGAATTACTTGAACCCAGGAGGCAGAGGTTGCAGTGACCTGACATCACACCACTGCACTCCAGCCTGGCAACAGAGCGAGACTCTGTCTCAAAAAAAAAAAAAAAAAAAAGTAATATAGTAATAATGCTATTATAAAATCAGACAAAATTTGCAGTAATATCTCATTATTGATATTAAAACTATTAAGAACTTATGAAATATGGATGCAACTAACTCCCTCCATAGAAACATTCAAGTCTGAGACTTTTCAAAGGTGCTGATAAAACTAGAACATTCTTTAATAAACTGCAAAAGATATTGCCCAAATTTCACCAAGAATAATGTTTAATTAACTAATTCATTCATTCATTCATTTAAGAACACAGTTCCAAACTTTGACTTATCAGGTGGACGAAGTATGATTTAGTAAATGGAGTTGAATGGAAGGGTAGTAATCTGTATGAATTCTTAACAGAAGAGAGTCAAAGACTAAGAATGTGTCAATGGAATGTGTCACCTGCACAGCTGTTGGAAGGTGCTCTTATTCTAATAATGAGTACCCAGTATTTAGACAGAAATCATGTTAATTTTTAAAATGTCAAAGAAAAAAGAAAAGAAACATGCTTTAAGAGTATCTTCCCTTTTGTGAACGAGATCATGTCCTCTGCAGGGACAGCCATTATCCTCAGCAAACTAACGCAGGAGTAGAAAAACAAACACTGCATGCTCTCACTTATAAGTGGGAGCTGAACAATGAGAACACATGGGCACAGGGAGGGGAACATCACACGCTGGGGCCTGTTGGGGGGTGGGGTAAGGGGGAGGGTGAACATTGGGAAAAACAGCTAATGCATGCGGGCTTAATACCTAGATGATGGATTGAAAGGTGCAGCAAACCACCATGGCACACATTTACCTATGTAACAAACCTGCACATCCTGCATATGTACTCTAGAACTGAAAATACAAATTAAAATTAATTTACAAAATTAATTTCTAAAAAATACCTACCCTTTTGCTCAAACTCTATACTTGGGAAGGAAACTGTGTTCCATAATACAATTTTCTGAGTGAATCTATAAACAAGGACGGAATGCCCCCAAATTGAAAAAAACCCAATAATATAAATGATATAAATTATGACTATTATGTTTTATTATACTTTAATTTTACATGAATTATTTAACTTTATTAATGAATAATGATTTATTCTCCAAGCTATTCACAATCAATCAGCGCCTTTAAACCCAGTCACCTTTAAGTAAACTGACAAAACGAAGGTTTGGAATGTACCATGTGACAACCCCAACCCAGGCAAACTCCTTCTAGAGTGCAGACAGACTGGGAAGCCCGGCCTGGAGCTACTCCGGTGCTTTCCCACATGGCCCTCTATAGTGTGCTGTGTCTTCTGCTTCCAGGGGAGCCATGAGTAGCAGTAAGCTTTTCTCTCAATGGCATTGGACTCTCAGAATTGTCACTCAGTCACCTTTTGTAAATTAAGACCCAGACACAAATCAGTGTTAAGAGCTATGCAGTGTGTATAACCCTCACATGGGGTCAAAGCAAGAGAAAATGGGCCAGGGGTGTTGTGAGAGGAGAGCGTTTCAAGAAAGTCATGCATTAAATTTCTGTGTAGTCAAAGTAGTGAATTAAGTTATTCCTTTAAAAAGGGTTGTTCTTTAATCTTTTTAAAAATTATAATTATATTATTGTGGTTCTATTTCATTTTTGATAAATCACATGCTTTGATTTCTATAACAGTCAAGGTAGTGAGTGAACAAGAATGAAGGATTCAGCTACATTCTTATGCTGTTTTTTTAAAGTCTCTTTCCCTACTGTATGTTAAGGCTTTCTGTATGTTAGAGTCTGGGCTTTCTCTCTTCCCTTGCCTGGGACCATTTTACATCCCAGGAGCTGGCGACTAGGGCCATGACCCCATTAATGTGCAGCCAAAGGGGGATGGTGACATGACTGAAGACCTATCTGACAGATCATTTCCAAAATAGTCATGACCTGACCGATAGGGGAGAATAGTATCAGCAATGCTCACACTGTGCTAGGGCAAGTCAGTGTACTCATTAGCAAAGTCTGTACGTGACCACACTCACCTCTAAAATTCCAGAGTTACACAATTTCCTGTAAAAAAGAAAGCAGCATGGTTATCTGTCCAATTGGTCATAGTCAGAATGACCTGCTATTTTGTACTTAGAGTCTCCAGCTGTCACAAAGTGAAGGACAGTTCTTGATGGTTTCCTAATAATTCTGTTGGCATGGAGTAGAGGTTAAGAGCCAGTTCTCAAGGATCAGCAAAAAATGGAACTAGAAGGTATATACAGGAATAGTGGCAGTAAAGAGAGATTGCATCCTGCCAGACAGAAATAAACAGAGGGGATATTCTCTAAAGAAGGCAGCTTCCTTGACGTTAGCCATCCACAGTCTCAGAATCGTGAGTGCCAGATGCAGATAAGATTCACCCAGTCCAGAAATCCTTAAGACGACAAAAAAAAAAAAAAAAAAAAAAAAAAAAAAAAAGAAAATGTGGAAAATGATTAAAACTTCTGCTACATAACTGTACTCAGGTTACTAAGCTGTTAACTTAGACATATACTAGTTGTTTATAACAAAGATTTACCCTGGGATTCTGAGGTAAAAACCTTTTGACAAGCACAGCGAAGAGGACAGGCTGTTTTGCAGTCTAGGTTCCTCTCTTTCTCGCAACGCTGTAAGTTTGCTAGGCTCTTCTGGTGCCCCTCTGCTCCTTCTTGTCTCACCCCAGTCTGTGCTGTTGTGGTGCATTTCTTGAGTGCAGAAAACTCTCAACTGCAACATTATCCAAAGTTCATTTTAAAGTACTATCTCTGGAATCACTGTAATGAAGTTTGCAGTGCAAAATGACTCTGCCAATGGCTGAGCTTAATAGCTCCCAGGGGCTTCTCCCTCCTATTTGTTTTTATTTATTTATTTATTTATTATTTGTTTATTTTTTTTTGAGATAAAGTCTTGTTCTGGCGCCCAGGCTAGAGTGCAGTGGCTTGATCTAGGCTCACCACACGTTCCGCCTTCCGGGTTCACACCCTTCTCCTGCCTCAGCCTTCGGAGTAGCTGGGGCTACAGGCGCCCACCACCACGCCCGGCTATGTTCTTTTTCTTTTTTTTTTTTCTTGGTATTTCTAGTAGAGACGGGGTTTCACCGTGTTAGCCAGAATGGTCTCCATCTCCTGATCTGGTGATCTGCCTGCTTCGGCCTCCCAAAGTGCTTGGATTAGAGCCGTGAGCCACCGCGCCCGGCCCCTCTCCCTCCTGTTTAAATAGTCCTAAGGCTCAGAGAATTCTCCCCACTTCCTGTCACATGACCTTTGATGACAAGAGTAATTACCACAAAACAGAACAGAAATATGGACTGCATGACCTTTTTTGCGTTACACCATTAAATGTTCACAAGGGCACTGGTCACAGTGTTACTGTTTAACCATTTCATTTCACCACCAATATGAGGGGTGTGCTATGCATACATTCTGGAACCTTCAGCAACTATTTGAACAGGTTTGTTTGTTGGATGGTTGGTTGGTACAATTTGCTGAAACAGTGACTTTGGGCATGGTTACTGTGCTCTGATCAACATCTTTCTATCCACAGGATTGGGGTGGAGTTTGCGCACTGAGTGAAAAATGAAATGCAAATGGCTGGGACAGTTGCTGGTTCACATCGTGGCTTCATGCCAATTAGAAAAAACACTGTCCCCCTTCCCCATGCTCTGGGGAGGATAAACGGCTGAAAGATGCCTCCTGTTTGTGTGAACCATTAGGCGAAAAGCAGCCTCTTGCAAGGCACAGGGTTTGGCCAAGGGCAAACCTTGGCCAGGGGTTGACATCTGGGCAAGATTTTAGTCCCTCCTCAGTCCTCTCAGTGGACATGACGGCACAATTGTTCAAGGCAGTCCTAGACGGAGGTCTTGGGGCATCCTGGGCAACATGATTCAGTTTTCTGTATCATGCCATTTAGTTAAGGTTATTACCAGCTGGTGAGAGAAGCTCCTCCACCGTCTGCCTTAACATGGGTCATTTCGATTAACCTGAGATTTTCAGATGAGGAAACTGAGGCTGAGCTGAAGTATCTTACTGGAGGTCATGTGGTAGCATCAGATTTTGATCTTTACCCTGCTGTTTTCCCTAGCACTCCTTATTCTCCTTCTCTGATTTATTTTTCTCCATAGCACTTATCACTAATATTGTGTATTTCATTTTCCATTTTCATATTGTCAGTTTCCCCCAAGTAGAATGTAAGTTCCATGATGGTAGGTGTTTTGTTCACTGGCTGTATTCCCAATGACTAGAACAGAACTTGGCACACAATGAGGCTCATTCAGTAATATTTTCTAAATGAATGAATTTTTCAAATATCAGGATGCTTTCTTCTATACCAATCTATTTCAACAAGTGGCCTTTAGCAAATACACAATATTTTGAGGTATTTGAGAGAAAAAAATTATACTAACACAGTGTCAACTGTTATCAGGATTTTCTTCAGCTAAAAAAGCCACTTCATACTTTTAGACATATACTTCCTGACTAAAAGCAGGGTTTTAAGAAAAAGCCTTCCACCTTAAAATTCATGTCCACTTCAAAGAGAGAAATCTCAGTCTAATATAATAAACTGGGGTACTTTCTGCTTACTAAGACTAATCTTTGCTTCTGAAGACAGGTTTAGTTATGGTTGGTTTATTTGATGATTAAAATAAAGTTATTAGCCCCTGTTAGGCTCTGCTAGTTATTTGCATATAGCAATACAGAATGATCTGGTAAAGTTTTTATGCAGATGTGGTCCAAGCTCATAAAATAGATACATTCTTCCAAATTAAATTCTTATTTTTGTTTACTTAAATTTGGCATGCTAGATATCATGTTCCATATCATAAAGCTGCAATTAATCACTTGTTAGACTTTTAGAAATAGTCATGAACCACATAATAATGTTTCAGTGTATGACAAACTGCATATGTGATGGTGGTCCCATAAGATTATAATAATGTATTTTTACTGTACCTTTTCTATGTTTATATATGTATAGATACACAAATATAATTGTGTTACAATTGTCTACAGCATTCAGCATAGTATATACTGTACAGGTTTGTAGCCTAGGAGCAATAGGTTATACCATATAGCCTAGATGTATAGTAGGCTGTATCATCTAAGTTTGTGTAAGTACATCTATGATAGTCACACAGTGAAAAACGAGCCTAACAATGCATTTCTCAGAACATATCCCTGTCATTAAGAACGACTGTAGTAAAAAGCTACATGCTTTTGATTCATTTTACATAATCCTTATCCTGATTTACTAAAAGTGCACTGTTTGCAGGACTCTGTGCTGTGACACATTGTCAGAGGAACAAAGGGAGCATTTAGACATGTTGTCTGCCCTCCTGGAATTTACACGATGAATGGAAAAAGGCGCAGAGTTATGCACACTCTAATGTCTCCAACAATAACTGTTGACTTTTTATTTTCAGTCAGAGAAGCCTGGCAACCAAGAAGTGGTTTTTTGGTGGTTTACGAGAACTTAACTGAATTGGAAAATATTTGCTTTAATGAAACAATTTACTCTTGTGCAACACTAAATTGTGTCAATCAAGCAAATAAGGAAGAAAGTCTTATTTATAAAATTGCCTGCTCCTGATTTTACTTCATTGCTTCTCAGCCTCCAAGAAGGGGAAAAAATGAAGATTTTGATACTTGGTATTTTTCTGTTTTTATATACTACCCCGGCCTGGGCGAAAGAAAAGCATTATTACATTGGAATTATTGAAACGACTTGGGATTATGCCTCTGACCATGGGGAAAAGAAACTTATTTCTGTTGACACGTAAGTCACTATTTTTATTGTTTATAGACCCAAATTTTAAATTATTTTTAAAGAATAGAGCCAATAAGATGAAATATTTTTAAAATATCTTATATACAGAAACTGTAAAATGTGGGCTTGAAACCCAGGACACTTGAATCAATCTCCCTTATATTCCTGTATATTTTTTATTTGGGGGACTACTCTGCTTCTTTCCTGTTGTTCCTGGGATCTGTGTTCACCTCTTATTACCTCCCATGGTCATTACTCCACCTCTGATTAGGATTCTGTCTTTTTGTCTGTTTATACAGAAGTTCTTTAATTTAAACAATTATTGTATAAAATGTTATGTTTATTACACCATTTAATGGTTATTCATGAGAGAGATAAATTTTTTTATATCTTTCAAAACATCACTTATAGAAATAAAATATGATTTTAGCAAATATGATTCTGCCTGATATTTATTGAGAGACTCCAGACAGTTAAGTAGGTTAATCTTTGACAGCGTCAGAGTCCTAATTTGTAAAATGAGGATAATAAGCATAGCTCATAAGGTTATTTAAAGAGTGAGTGCATGTAAAGCTCTTAGTACAATGCTTGGCACATATATGCATAAAAAATGTCAGGCACTTATTAGGATGGTCCTCAAAAAGCTCCATGTAACTTAAATATCTTCATATTTCAGTTGGAAAATCCCCTTATTGAAAGCAATATTCAGTACACAGAAAAACAACAAATGTTTAGTTTTCCTTGAAGTTTTTTGTACAGAAGTTAATCTATACCGAGGTCTTCACTTTTAGTAATGCTAATTAAACATTAACCACCAAATGGGAACTTGGAATTCAAAATCAATATTCACTACATTAAAATCTATTTCAGTGGTAATAAAACACAAACAAGCCTAATGACCATCAGCTGCTAAGATTATATCTTTAAAAAATAACTAAATAAGGATGCCAAAGTTTGTAATTATTGAATGTTATTGATGAGTATATACTATTCTCTTTAATGTTATGTTAAATTTTTATGTTGAATTTTATGTTGAAAATTTTCACCATAAAAATAAATACATAACTGATAATAACATCCAATTATTATATTATGAAGTTAATAATATACAGTAAGGAAAGCTTCTGACCTGAAGATAAGTGGTTGTAAATAAAACTAATACATTTTGTAATTATTTCTTTTTTTAACCTGTTTTTAAGATGGTATTATCTTCTAAAGAATATGACATATTTTTACAGCTTCATCAAAAACATTATTTTGCATGGATTCAGTATTTTCTTGATTAAATATAATATAAATTACACATGATTTTTATTTCCAAGGAAAAAGTCAGACACATTAAAAAAATAAAAATACTATCCTTCTCCATGCCCCCACTCACCACTACTCTGTCATTGTTTATGATCAAAAATCAAATCAGCTTTATCAGGCATAAACTAAATGCAAGACATTGCCCTGACTATGCTTCAATTAAAAAAAAAAAATCTTTCATTCTAAAAATCAGGGAGTAGAAGAGTGAAAGAGTTTATTTAGAATTTGGTGAATGGGGGCAGAGGAAATTCCTTTGTTTTTAATTACTCCCATGGCCTGTCTGTGCCAGGGAAGCTATCCAATGAGTACAAGCTTGTTTACCCCATTGTGACTATATTAGTCTCTTCTTATGCTGCTAATAGAGACATCCTCAAGACTGGGTAATTTATAAAGAAAAAGAGGTTTAATATACTCACAGTTCCACATGACTGAGGATGCCTCACAATCATGGTGGAAGACAAAGGAGGAGCAAAGGCATGTCTTACATTGCAAACTTCCCCACACCTTCCTGTCTTCTGAGCCCTCCAAGTCCTTAGGAAGTTCCAACTTTCCCACATTTTGCTATCTTCTTCTGAGCCCTCCAAACTATTGCAGCCTCTGCCTGCTACCCAATTCCAAAGTCATTTTCACATTTATAGGTACCTTTACAGTAGTCCCGCACTCCAGGTACCAATTTATTGCATTAGTCTGTTCTTACACTGCTAATAAAGACACACTCAAGACTGGGTAATTTATAAAGAAAAAGATGCTTAATGGACTCACAGTTCCGCATGGCTGGGAAGGCCTCACAATCATGGCAGAAGGCAAAGGAGGAGCAAAGGCACATCTTATATGGCAGCAGGTAAGAGAGAGCTTGTGCAGGGGAACTCTCATTTATAAAACCATCAGATCTCATGAGACTTATTCACTATCATGAGAACAGTATGGGGGAAACCACATCCATGATTCAATTATCTCCACCTGGCTCCACCCTTGACATGTGGGGATTATTACAATTCAAGTTGAGATTTGGGTGGGGACACAGCCAAACCATATCAGTTACTTAAAAAGTATACTTAATAGCGATACTTTAGGATCCTTAAAAGGAAAAATGGAGCATCTTCTAGTTGCAAAGTCCACCTCTCTTTTTGTCATTGTCCTGTGACTTTAACATCTCCCTTGGCTTCAACAATATGCTACAGTTGTGCAAACTCTAGGTGGGACTGCTTGCTCTGTGATTTTTTCCCCCATATATCTGACCAGTGAATTTTGAATACAACTTCAGCAATTTTGCCAATACTATGCTAAACTTTTTGCATAGATGTGTGCAGATAGCAACCTTTTGGTCCCTTCTTTGTCCCAGATTTGCAGCATGTTTAGCCCAGTCAGTGAAGGATGATGGAGTATCACAAGACATGGTTGGCACTCCTTATTGTGTGATAACTACAAAGGAGTGGAAATAAATGGGCTGAAGAATAAGATGTGAAAGAGTGCAATATAAGTTTTAGGTAAAGAATCGAGTTTAAGCTGAATGTTGATCTTCAAGGTCTTGGATGATGAACAGGAAAATATGCATTGAGATGACAGGAACTAGTGTTTGGTCACTAGTACCTAGAATATAGAAGACACTAAATAAACATTTCTGAATAAGTTTAAGTGAGTAAGTAAAAGATACATAGGAAGATAGGAGAAATCATAAACTGTATTGTAAAAACTTTTCCTTGCTCCTCATGTAGAGAGATTCATGCTATAGAACAAATCAGGCAACAGAATAAAATAGAAAATTCACCTGAGGGGATTATATGCAGGGTTAGTGCAACTGAAAACACTGGCAGATATTAAAAGACAAAAATGTATAGGTTTGGGGGGGACTAAAAAAGTAGAGTTTACTTCTCTGGTATTAATGCCAATGATATTTATTTCTAAAAGGGTGAAGTGGAAAATAATTTCCTTATACTCAATACTGCCATTTACTTGGGTTGGTGCTTTATCTGTCACTTCAATATATCAATAAATATTTAAAGACTTTATAAGATATAATTCTGGATCCTAAGTTATATATATTCAATTAAAAACAAATGACATACATATAAAAACAATTAGTAAACACAGTAGTGTGTTCTGGGCCCATAGTAGGCATTAGTTAATTATTTACTGAATTAATTGACTATATAATAGCAAAAATTATAATAATTCTGATATCTTCAGATTACTTTTTTTTTCTGATGACTTCTAGGAAGCTGGAAATAAGTCAAAAAATTTTTAAGCATAAGAACAGCCATCACAAAACTCTTTTACACTTGACTTCATAGGCTCTCACTCAGGCTTGGCGACTTCCTTAACACAGAGTTCTTACAAACATTATTACCGGGTTTTTCATTCCATTGTAGGTTTCCAAAACAAATAGTAAAGTGAAAATGTCACTATAAGCAGGCCTAATGACCAAGAAGAAATAACAGCTCAAATCCTGACCAAAAAACTAGACAACAAAGAACATTCCACCCTGTAGTAATCATAATACCTATAATATGATCTTGAGTGATCAGGACATAGTAAGTATTCAATAAGTGTTCATTTCACTATTATTATCCAAAAAGTTGCTTTTTTCCCATTATATCCCCTGTTTTGGAAAACAGGGAAGCAAATAAAATATTTTTAAAGAAAAAGCTTGCACTAAAGGCATTGATTTTACCCCTATTAAAAGACAAACTTGGGCATATTAAAAGTTTAACAAGTTTATTCAAGCATTCAGCCACATCAGTTGGGTGCCCTAGGACCACAAGCAGTTCAATCAGTGCTCCTCTAGGCAGGGAGGAAACCTTTTTTTTTTTTCTTTTTTTTTTTTTTTTTGAGACAGAGTCTCGCTCAGTCGCCCAGGCTGGAGCGCAGTGGCGCAATCTCGGCTCACCTCAAGCTCCGCCTCCCGGGTTCACGCCATTCTCCTGCCTCAGCCTCCCCAGTAGCTGGGACTACAGGGGCCCGCCACCACGCCCGGCTCATTTTCTGTATTTTTAGTAGAGACAGGGTTTCACCGTGTTAGCCAGGATGATCTCGATCTCCTGACCTCATGATCTGCCCGTCTCGGCCTCCCAAAGTGCTGGGATTACAGACGTGAGCCACTGCGCCCAGCCAGGAAACTTTTATAACGTATTCTCAGCCTAAGAAATAGATATTAGACTGGTTAAAGTGGAGACTCCCTAGTTAGATGTTACTTGGTGGCTTCCGATTGGTAAAGTCTCTAGTTACAGATTAGAAGTTTCATTTTACTGTTTACTACACTGAATTGGGTTTTGGTTTGCTTAGGTAGGAACCCAAAGCACTGACACTGTCTCAGCCTAATGGCCTCCCAATTTATTACCATTCCTTCAAAAATGATTTTTAAATATTTAAATGATTCTTAAATAGGTACAATTACTAGCTAAAATTCTCTGGAAAATTTAGTTTAAATGACTCATTCTCCAAGGTTGCCAAATAAAAAATAGCAAGCAATAGGGCTGGGCATGGTGGCTCACACCTGTAATTCCAGAACTTTGGAAGGCCAAGGCGGATGGACCACAAGGTCAGGAGTTCGAGACCAGCCTAGCCAACATGGTGAAACCCCATCCCTACTAAAAATACAAAAATTAGCTGTGTGTGGTGGCTTGTGCCTGTAGTCCCAGCTACTTGGGAGGCCGAGGCAGAAAAGTTGCTTGAACCCAGGAGGTGGAGGTTGCAGTGAGCCAAGATCACACCGTTACACTCTAGCCTGGGCGACAGAGCAAGATCCCATCTCAAAAAAAAAAAAAAAAAAAAAAAAGCAAGCAATCGCTAGTGCAGTACAAACACTTCACATAAGACAGCTTGTGTGGAAGAGCTAATTAAGTGACTTACATTTCACACTTACCAAATTCCATTTATTATCAAGTTTCTATTTCTCCTGAGAACACAGACAAAAGAAAATTCATCACTAGGTACTGCATTCGTGCTGTGCCAGTGGAGGAAGGCTAGTTAGAACTGGCAAATCACTTGAATTTGTGTTATATACACCTAGGTTGAGTCTCTGCCATATTCTTGCAGTAGTTAATTTTTGACTGTTTTCCTTATGATTCTTGTTTATGGCAGGCAGCATTTCCAAAGTGGTTCCAGGAAGAAATCCTATCCTAAATCTCCAGAACCTGTGAACAGGATGAGTCATCACCATCATGATTTATGTTTTAGTCAGTGAGATTATCTGGAGAGTCCACACACTGGAGCTGACTTGAAGATGAAAGGGGCCATCTAGGAGGGCATACAGGTGACCTTAAGAAACTGGGAGAGGCTCCTGGCCCATAGCCAGCAAGCAAACAGGAATTTTAATTCTATGACCCCATTGAACTGAATTCTGGCAATAACCCAAATGAGCTAGGCAGATTTCTCCACAGAGCCTCAGATAAGTACTCAGCCCAGCAGCCTCTTGATTTCAGCTTGGTGATGCCCGAGGCAGTGAACCCAGCCACACCATGCCAGACTTCTGACCCATAGAATAGTGAGATTATAAATGGGTATCGTTTCAACCTACTTGGTGATCATTTGTTATGCAGCAATAAAAAACTAATATATTATGTCTCAATTAATGAAGTCAAAAATCCAGAAACTTTTCACCTATAATACCCGAGTTTTGGGAACCATGTCTAAGCATAAACCAAGAGTGAATTCTAAATTTATGGGAGGGAATAGCATTATTAATATCTTACTAAAGCAATACTAAAAATAATTATCCTACTACTAAAAACGCATTTCTGGGTCTAAGACTACCAGAAACTATAGGAGTGGGCTTTTCTTTTTTAAAATAAGGGGCTAAAAAGAGGGAATGTGATTGATTACTTGAAGGGAGATATGTCTATAGTAATGAGTAGAAAGGAACATATTACAATTGTCAACAGGAAGAACTACAATTAAATGTGAATTATTTGGTTCAAAGAACAGCTATAATAGATTCTTGTGGCTGAATATCTGACTGGCAAACTTCCCGCAAGCTTCCAGTAACTGACCCTTTGTCCCCAAGCTGTGCTGTCGAAATTAAATAGAGAGCCTCTAATGACCTTTTAATGTTTATTTGGAGACAAAGCATAAACAAATAGACTTCTCCCGAAGTGTCACACAGTGTAAAATATTTTCCAATTTGGTTAAGACAGTTTTTTTCACAATAAAAGGCAAGATGCAAAAAGCAGTTTGCATATTGCAATGTGTATAAAAGGAATTTCAAATGTTAAAATGCCTAGACATGTTACACTTTCAGATCAATAATTTTAAAAGCAATTTTAACCCCCAAAAAAAAACTTTGCTTAGAAAAATTAGTTACAAAGCCTAGGCAATGTAGGTCTTGGTCTTGGTCTTAGGTATTTGTTTATGGCAATGTTCTTCCTATTTTAGGAAATGATTAATACAGGAGCATTTCAATGCAATAAAAGCATTTTGAAAGTCTGCTATAGTTTATCAAAATAGGATGTGATGTATGCCAAAGTGTATTTACATTCAGAAAACATAAATACACATTTTATTTAAATGAAGCCTTAAGAATTTGAGGGTTAACTTTTAACTTTGGCCTATGTAAGATGTGTACCAATAGGACATGGTAAAGCACGGAGTAAAGTCTCCAAATATTATCAAATTCATCTCTCAGAAATAAAAGTGTGTTCAGACTCTTAAGAAAGTTTACCCTGGGGCTCAGACAAGTCTCTGTGAGACTGATTGGTCCAGGGTTCTGGTGGGACCAGAGTGGAATTGTACCTTTGTACTGTAGACTTTGCAGCTGCAGTTGTGTACCTAACTGAAATTGCACTCTTGTTGACCTCTTATCAGTCATATGAACTGAATGACTCTCTGCTTTTAATCTCAGTGGTCTTTGATGCAACAATTTTGCTGTTGTTAAGGCATATATTTATTAAGACTCTTTCTGCACGTTCCTTGCTATGGGTTTAGGGACAGAGTTCACACCAGTGTCTTGCCCTTTTCCCATGCCTACCTGTGTCCACGAAGTCTCTCCCAATCTTTTCCTGTTTTGCTTTAACAAATTGGGAAATGGCAACAAACAACTAGAAGGTGAAAACAAATAGGAAAAATGAGGGTATACCCACAGTTTTGCTGCTCCACACAGGCTGCAAATAAGGACACTTTATTTTTCTAACTTCTAGCTTAGCCCTCCCACCAGGATAGGGGATGGGGAGGGAAACATCATCTCGGTCATTTTTTTAGTGAATAATTTTATCTTCTTTGGGAATTTGGGTTTATACAATTCAGGGAAATTGGCATTCTCAGTGTATTGGTATGTGGTAGTGACTAGTAGGAAACGCTCATCATAGAAACTCCTTGATCAATCCAGAGAATGCTGGCTCTTATTTCCAACACCTGCTCACTCTGCCCAAACTCAGCCACCAGGACCATTGCCAAGTGACTATGCTACCTGGCCCCAGCACTCAGGCTTAATCTACACAGCCACCACCGCATATGACCTGGAAACAGAGCTTTCTACCTTTCTGCCTCATGGTATCAGAAATCCCACTGCCTCTGGGATTGGGCAGCTCTCTTAACCTTCAACCTTAGAGCCTCTTCAACACAGGTTACCCAGGGGCCCAGAGCAGCCTATCTCATCAAAACACACCAGCGTGTTGGTTAATAATGCAGATGCCTGGGCCCTGCCCCAGACCCACAGAATCAGAATCAGTGGAGTTGTGCCCCAGGAGTTTCCACTTCACTAAGTTCATCAGTAGATTCCTGTGCATTTCAAACTTAAGAAACACCAGGCCTTAGACTTTTGAAAAACCACATCTTTAAATTCTGTAGCAGTGAAAGTCCAGAGCTCTCATACAAGCTCTGCTCTTGTCTTGAAGAAGGGAAAGAAAAATATATCTCACTTTTACCAATGAGCTTACAACTAAGAAAACAAGACAAAATTTGTTCCTCAGTCAGGTTACTCAGCCCCACAAATGCTGAATAGAAATTGGTAAAGGATCAAAGATCACTAAGATGAAAGAAGGCAACACACACACACACACACACACCCCCACCCACCCACAATGATGAGCAGTTTTTATTCAAATGGAAGAGCCTTGGTTGTGGAGGGGCTTGCCAAAGGCCAGAATCTAAGTGGGTCCTGCCAAATGGCTACATGATATTGCCCACGAATAGATCCCACTGGGCTATATACAGCAGTTGGATAATACAAGAAATCAGTTCAAACCAAATTTACTTTCTTTCCATCTTTTCTTTTCCAGATTACTATTTTCTTCCCTGATATTTTTAAGGAAGTTTTAAGCAACTATTAATGGGCACTCACTAGAATACAAACATTCAATGTTAAGTATCTGCACTAGTGAGGGATTAAAAAACACAGGGATTATTTAAATTCAAAAGTAATTTAAAAACCACACATATTGCATGCATCAACAACTCTAGCTTTGATTTAGTGCTGTTAAAAGAAATTAAAAAGAATTAATTTAGCTTTATTAATCTTACTTTAAGGAAAAAAATATATAAACACACACACACATACTTTGAGGTCTCAAATATCCAGATTGATTAGTTATAAACTCAAATTTTTCCAGTAGCTAAGAGAGGTATAAGTGAAAAAATGTCTTAATTAACTGCTTTATTTTAATATTTCAGCTTAAGTTTGTATTCTATTCCATTACATAATATGTCTGTGTTTTAGTATAAAAATCATGGAGCGAATACTTCAGTAAGATGCACTATACTTCTATGACGCCTTCGCAGACAGTTCTCTGACATATATCTGATAAGGAAGCCTCACATAATTAAAATAACAGGGCTAACGGCCAGCCCTCCACTTCAATTTTGGAGGCATCCCTACAACAGGCAAACATTCAATGTGATGTGGTCATTAATTTCTCTAATTATAATGTTATTAAATTATAATGATAATGTCATCCCTAGAAATGATGGCTTCTGATAGAGTTGTCTTCTTTCTCTTTGCAGGGAACATTCCAATATCTATCTTCAAAATGGCCCAGATAGAATTGGGAGACTATATAAGAAGGCCCTTTATCTTCAGTACACAGATGAAACCTTTAGGACGACTATAGAAAAACCGGTCTGGCTTGGGTTTTTAGGCCCTATTATCAAAGCTGAAACTGGAGATAAAGTTTATGTACACTTAAAAAACTTTGCCTCTAGGCCCTACACCTTTCATTCACATGGAATAACTTACTATAAGGAACATGAGGGTAAGTTCAGCTCATGTAGCTGGAATTTCCTCTTACTTTTCAGTAGAAGTGCCTTTTAGCTTCTAAAATTGTGGACTTCTCTCCTGGATAAGACCTATAACTGCCATTCAGTTCTTAACTATTTTATTTTATTTCATTTCATTTCTTTATTTTATTTTATTTTATTTTATTTTGTTTTATTTTATTTTATTTTATTTATTTGAGATGGAGTCTCACTCTGTTGCCCAGGCTGGAGTGCAGTGGGGCGATCTTGGCTCACGGCAAGCTCCAAGTCCGGAGTTCACACCATTCTCCTGCCTCAGCCTCCCGAGTAGCTGGGACTACAGGCGCCTGCCACCACGCCCGGCTAATTTTTTTTTTTTGCATTTTTAGTAGAGATGGGGTTTCACCATGTTAGCCAGGATGGTCTTGATCTCCTGACCTCGTGATCTGCCCGCCTCAGCCTCCCAAAGTGCTGGGATTACAGGCGTGAGCCACTGCACCCGGTCAACTATTTTATTAATAGGTACTTTGTTTCCATATAATAATGGCATATTTCTCTTGGTTGTGCTCGTTCGTGGAAAGCGTGAATGTGAGAGAATTTCTAGGTGGACTCAGTGAGAGTCAGAGAGAGCTGGAGCTTCTTTCCCTGTGCCCAATCCTTTCTGGCCAAATAGTTAGAATAAGAGAAATGGACAATGTGCTTTAGAGCCTAGAAGAGGCAAAAATCCAGAGGGAAGAGAAAGAAGGACTCAAGATGTGAATTGCCTTATCTCTGAAGTTCCTACATGTAAACATACTGTGGCTGTTGTTACCTCCCATCCTAACTTTAGATAAACTCTGCCCCAGCTAAGGTGGCATATAGTAGTCCCATATGTCAGTCAAATGGTGTATGTGCCTGGATGACTCTAGTCACATATGAGACACAATTAACTGAAAAAGTCATTTGAATGTAGGACTTGGAAAACTTGAAAATATTACCTGAAAAACAAAGATAAGGTTTGGTGCCAGTGATCTTATTCTTAGTCCTTAACAATGATGGTAAAAAGGTGGTATTTTGTAGTGACGAAAAGCAAGGTGAAATTAATAGACCAAGGTCTGAGCCCCAGCCTTACCTTTTACTGGTTGAGTGACCTTGGACAAATTACTGAAATTCTTTCAGCTTCAGTTTCCTCACCTGTAAAATAGAGACAATGAGAATACATAGTAATACCTCAATAAATATCAGCTGTTGTCATAAGCAAAAATGCTGAAGTCATGCTACAGTTCATTGAAATTATAATGATCAAGTAGGGAAATTAATTTAAAATTAGATTTGATTCATTATTTGTTGTCTTTTTTAAAGAGATATTGTTTTAGAAGGTGAATGTGTTGACTTTTCTTGTTTTTGTTGTTGTTTAGGGATAATTACATTCATAGCATAAAAGGCTGTCATCCTATTTCTTTTTAATAATTTCATGGTTTATTAGGGAATTATCATTCATTTTAAAATTATGGTAATGGTACTGTGGTTTTATTAAAATAAAAAAAGAGTTCCTATCTTTTAGAGATACATACTCCAGTATTTATGAATGGAATATGATGTCTGAGATTTGCTTTAAAATAATTTGATGATACTGGGGATAAGAGTATGTGGGGGTACAGATGAAACAAGGTTGGCCTTGAGTCGATCACTGTTAAAGCTGGTTTGATGGGTACACGGAGGTTCAGCATTTTCTTCTCTCAACCTTTGTGTATGTTTGGAAATTTCCAAAATTAAGAGTAGAAATTTTTTAAATTTTATGGTTAATTCATGGGCAAAATTGTGAGATCACATAAGAAGTTTTGAATTTAGAAGAGGGTAGCCATTTTTCTCAGACTTCCATACCATGACCCAAGTTCTTTACGTTGCAAACAAAAAGTCATTTTGCTTTCTGAAAACCCAGTCAAATACTAAAAAAAAATTAAAAATGTCTGTGAAGCTTCTAAACATCCTAGCCATTAGCCTTTCATTTTCCTGTGTCCAAATAGGATATCACATCCCCAAGGATCACACAGTAGATGCTTAATAAATGTTTGCTGAACGAATTAATGGACTATCTATTCTCTCATTTAAGTTCAAACACATTCACTTTGTACCTTCATTGCATGTTGCTTCCTAGGGGCCATCTACCCTGATAACACCACAGATTTTCAAAAAGCAGATGACAAAGTATATCCAGGACAGCAGTATACATACTTGTTGCTTGCCACCGAAGAACAAAGTCCTGGTGAAGGAGATAGCAATTGTGTGACTAGGATTTACCATTCCCACATTGATGCTCCAAAAGATATTGCCTCAGGACTCATCGGACCTTTAATAATCTGTAAAAAAGGTACATCTTTTTTACATTATTTTTTACATTATTAAAGACAGGGGCAGGGCAGTTTGTCTTTTAAAAATAAGTCAAGTCTTCTGTGTTGAGATTGAGTAGGTAAGGTAGAGAGGTGGTGACTAGAAAAAAAGGCAGGGAAGAGCCAGGCAGGACTAGCAGAAGAAGGGATAAATGGAACAAGCATTCATATGGGGAAAATGCCAATGAAGCGAAGCTGAAAGAAATATATTCTCCCAGGGATCAGTTTGCTGTATCTAACTTCCAACAGTGGTGCTGAAGAGACATATGACTTTACCAAATGTGACTACCAAAAAGGCACTTCACGGTGATAGATCTGTAGTTACTCATACTATATTGGTAAACATAATATCATAGTATTTATTTCTAACATCATGAAAAAGACAACGTAGCTCGAGAGCCTGAAATACAATCCTAACTTGAACAATAGTTACCTATAAAGACTTGTCTCAGTTTGTGGCTATATGCACCACAAAACAGACACACAAGTTTGAATTCTAATCTTCCCATTTGCCAAAAAGCATTTAATAGTTATGTGGTCAGCGGATATCCAGATATGGGAATGTCTTCCAAGCACCAGATACTGATCATAAAAATTCCCTGAGTGTTTCTATGTCTGTAAAACAGGAGTGACCGGTCCAGACTTGTGATTTCTTAGAAAAAAATAAATACTAAAATTTTTAAAAACTATAAATCACCTGAAAACATAAGTCAAAATACATGCTAAAAGTTTAATCTTACTAAAATAGTAATTTTAACTCCAGATTCTCTAGACAAAGAAAAAGAAAAAAATATTGACCGAGAATTTGTGGTGATGTTTTCTGTGGTGGATGAAAATTTCAGCTGGTACCTAGAAGACAACATTCAAGCCTACTGCTTAGAACCAGAGAAAGTTGACAAAGACAACAAAGACTTCCAGGAGAGTAACAGAATGTATTGTAAGATTATAGAAGACATGTTAACTTTACTTTTTTTCCCCTTAATCCATTAACTCTGCTAAGCTTATTCCCTCATATAAGTAAGTACTGCGTGTCTAGTCTGTGGTCCTTATAACAAAGCATATTGGATGTGCAATTTGATATTCAGCCAAGTAAGTCAAAATAAAAATTCTAAGCCAGGTAAAGCCAGAGGCACCAAACTTGTTTCCCAAACTGGTAAGGATAAAACATCAATTATGGTTTAATGCCTATGTATGTGACATTAATATATTTATTTATCCACTAGACTCATTCTAAAAATTATTTGAGGCAGCTCCAAATTATTGAACTAAATACTTAAAACTATATTATATTTTAAAGCATCTAACTATATTTAAGAAATAGTTCAAACCACGAGTTCTGAAAGTATTCATTATACATACTATGTTGCCCTCACTGAGCCCCCTAGTCTGCATCATTCTTTTCTACATTTCAGTTCACTTTACTTTTCTAGAAATGCTTTTTTTACAGTTTAGACTTTTTCTTAATTCTCAGACACAAAATAATGAGCTTAGTAAGATTATCTATTTCTCATAATTTGCATGAGAAACAGCATCCCTTAACAACAACTAGACCAGTAAGTAGAGATTTTTGTTTGTGTTTAACTTCTTCAAAATAACCTGTACTCAGAAACCAAGAGCACAAAAATAACTATACTACCAAAGTAGAAAAAGAAACTAATTAACAAAGTACAGATTTTGTTTCTAACTTTTACTTTTATCTGGGTGGAAGGTCCTCTTTCCATACTTTAATCCTATCTCTGTTGTGTACCAACAAAAATAGTTGCTATAAAAAGATACTCAAAATTCTAGCCTGAGCAGGTTTGATTTGGTACCAGTGTCACATGTGGTAAACTCAGGATTCTTCCCAGAACTAATTTCCACTTTGGAAATGTTTAGGGCCACCCAGTTTGAACAATGACCATAAGTTTCTTCTGAGTGTTTCAGGCCACCTTGCATATGAACTTTTAGGTCTTTGTGGCTCTGTCCCTGCTGTCCTTCTATATTTTTTCCCTCCTTCATATCTCTTCCAATCTTAAAAATTTTGTCTGGCAATCTTTCAAAAAAGCTATTCTTATGTTCTTTTTACAAAAGAAATTTATGGTAAAAAATTGGAAAATTTCTGATAAGCAAAAACATCCATACTACTACTACCAACATGATTAATAACTGATTGAATACTAATCTTCAATCTTTTTTCTATTAATTCTATGTGTGTGTTTTGTTTATATGTATGTATATATGCACACATCTGTATTTACACACACACACACACACAATTTGTATAGTTTATAACAAAGACAGCAAATAGGTTTTGTCTTCAGTATTGTGTTCATCTGTTAATATGGTATTGATAAGAATCTTCAGGCTGAATTCAGTTCCAAAATGAAAGAGTGCTGTGATTGATTAGCAATGTCTGACATGAGTATAGGAGGGAGGAATACCAGCATGTGTGCCAGATATTTTCTATTCCAAATTGATTCTATTTATATAGAGGTAACTCTCACTATCTCAAGCATTAATAACTATTAGTCACAAACTCTGCTCTTGACTTACAGCTGTGAATGGATACACTTTTGGAAGTCTCCCAGGACTCTCCATGTGTGCTGAAGACAGAGTAAAATGGTACCTTTTTGGTATGGGTAATGAAGTTGATGTGCACGCAGCTTTCTTTCACGGGCAAGCATTGACCAACAAGAACTACCGTATTGATACAATCAACCTCTTTCCTGCTACCCTGTTTGATGCTTATATGGTGGCCCAGAACCCTGGAGAATGGATGCTCAGCTGTCAGAATCTAAACCATCTGAAAGGTAGGACATCTTTATCTGAAATTAGCAGTCAGCTGAAAAAGGTGGTTACTGGGAATCAGAATATAAAAGCTAAATATCTTTGAAATAATCTGAGCGTTGAACTGGCATCTTAGTGTTATTCCTATGATGGTATATATAAAATAATGTAATAAAAAAGACTATAAGACAAGTATATTATAAAGTAATGAAATCTGAAAATACATTAGTTTTTGGAAAGAACAACAGGCCCTGAAAGTATAGTACTATATATACTTACTCAACTTTGTAAAATATACAGTACAGTGTTGTAAAATCCAGAAAAATTGTATGTTGCAGTGGAAAGTACCCTGTTTTTCGACTTATTTCCATCAAGTATAATTAACTTTGTTCTTTATTTGAGCCTGGCCATCCCCTAGTTTAACTCGATAAATTCTTCCTTTATCTCTTTAACTTAGGCAATAAAAACATTCCTTGTTCTTGAAAAATATTAGTTTTTAATATTGGTCTACTGAATAAATTAAGTTTAACACAGGAGTTCGGATACTTTACTTTGACCTGCAAATATAATTGCTTTTATCAAATACGCTCTGGGCCACAGAAGGCCCAGCACGGCAGATGCACAACCATCTTGCATAAGAGAGCAATAATACATGCTCATTTGGTACCTCCTCCTCCACCCAATGCAACCCCTTAAAATATGTCAAAGCCTCTCTTCTCTGCTTATCTACAGATTTGTTCTTTTTCTCTCATCAAAAGAACTACCAAGTGAAACCCCACAGAAACTGGTACCATATTGAAAACACATATGCTTAATATCTCTATGTTGTATGTACATAAAAAACAAAGTATGTCTGTTTTAAACTTGAGTTTTCCATCACGAACTTATTTACAGCTGTTTGCCCTCCTTTATAGTACTGTTTCTATCTGTCTATTCCTTCAATTTCTACTTGTCATCACCCGAGCAGTGTTTACAGGGCAATAGGAGAGAGAAACATTGGCTCCATTAATCAATGCCTCTTTCTGTTTCATTTCAGCTGGTTTGCAAGCCTTTTTCCAGGTCCAGGAGTGTAACAAGTCTTCATCAAAGGGTAATACCCATGGGAAGCAGGTTAGACACTACTACATTGCCGCTGAGGAAATCATCTGGAACTATGCTCCCTCTGGTATAGACATCTTCACCAAAGAAAACTTAACAGCACCTGGAAGGTAATTCACAAAAAGAGTACTATTTCAAAATATGCTCTCCCCCACACAAAGGAACTACAAAAGGCTAATTCAGCAATTACAATTTTAACTGGTATCTGAAATTGAGTAACTAGACTGCTAAATATTTATTAAGGTATTTGGTATAAGAGTCTGAGTTTGAGAACTATGAGTTTTGAGCCCATGAAAAAAATTGGGTTCAAAAGATATCAAATGCTTGACAAAGTCCTAAGAAAACACTGAATACAATTAGATAAATCAATTAATTTGCTTTCCATTTCAGAAAACATGGCACTGTACAATTCAGCAGCATGAAGTACATTTACAGTGCTACATAGCCATCACAACTATCCATTTCCAGAACTTTTTTTATCATCCCAAATAGAAACTCTGAACCCTTTAACAGTAACAACCTTCTTCCTCTCTTTCTCCACTCCCTGATAAGCTCGATTCTACTTTCTGTCTCTATGAGTCTTCCTATTCTAGGCAACTCATACAAGTGGAATCATACAATATTGGTTCCTTTGTGTCTTTTATATCACTTAGCATAATGTTTTAAGATTTGTTCATGTTGTAGCATGCATCAGAATTTCATTCCTCTTTAAGGCTGAATAATGCTTCATTGTATGTATATACCACATTCTGTTTATTCATTCATCGGTTGATAAATATTTGGGTTGTTTCCACCTTTTGGCTATAGTGACTAATGTTGCTATGAACAACTGTTATACAACTATCACTGTTCAAGCCTCTGCTTTTAATTCTTTTGCATATCCAGCTAGAAGTGGAATCGCTGGATCATATGGTAATTCTATTTTTAATTTTTTGAGGAACCACATTTACTGTTTTCCATAGTAACTGCACCATTTTACAGGCTCATCAGCAATGTACAGGGGTTCCAATTTCTTCACATTCTTATCAACACTTTTTCTGTTTTCTTTTTTTAATTAATAGCCATCCTAATGAGCATGAGTGATATTTCATAGTGGTTTTGATTTGCATTTCCTTAATGACTAGTAATGTTGAGGATCTTTTCATGTACTTTTTAGTCATTTGTGTCTCTTCTTCAGGGAAATATCTATTTAAGTCCTTCAGCCATTTTTGAAGTGGGGTTTTTTGTTGTTGTTGACCTGTAGGAGTTCTTTATGTATTCAGGATATTAATTCCTTATCAGTTATTTGCAAATGTTTTCTGGCATTTTATAGGTTGTCTTTCACTTTCTTGATAGTGTCCTTTAATGTATACAAGCTACTCTTTGTACGTGTCTGAATGACTTCCACAGCCTCCCAGCCATTCTTTGTTTGTCTTCCTTTCCTACTATCGATTTTCTACAAAGCAGTACTGTGATCTTTCAAAAATGTCAATGAGATGATGCCACTCCCCTGCTCCAAGTCTTTACTCATATATCACTTCCTCAGAGAATCCCTGTTTGTCATCCATATTAAAAATACCCTCCTTGGAAAGGTTAAGTAATTCATCCAACATCACACAATAAATGGATAGCTAGGCCTCGCTCAGCCCAGACCTGTGACTCCTGAAGCAGAGATGTAAGTCCCAGGCTACACTGACACCTACATGTGATTACTCCTAAAGCTGCATCTCCAACTCAGAAGGCTCTCGTGAATTTCAGATTTGCATTTCAAACTTTAACTTAGTGACATCCCACTTGGATGAGGCTGTTCAAACTTCTCTCCTCATCAAGTACTGCCTCATTTTATAGAAACTATCTCTGAAAGCTATCTACTTCTCTCCATCTTCTTTGCCAATACCTATGAACTCATCTCTGCCTCTTACTGAGATTAGAAAAGCAGGCTCCTGACTGGTCTCCCTACTGCAATCTTCTATTTTCCAACGCATTCTCCAAACAGCTACCAGAGGGATCCTCCTAAAATGCTAATCCTGGATGCTTAAATCTTTCAAATGCTTCTCACTGCCCTGGGATGGGCTGAAACCTTAACTAGGTCCTCCTGCCTATCTCCCATCTATCTAAGCCTCATTCTTCACTCCTCTGCCCTGCCCTGCATGCTATGCTTTGCCATATTTTCTAGAACATGGCACACTCGCTGTTTTCTCTAAGCCTTCTCATAGGCAGTTTCTTCTTTGTATACACCAGCCCTAGTCTCCGCGCTACACACACACTTCATCTTGCTAACTCTACTCCCCCTTTAGATAGTTTTAAGTAATCACTTCCTCTGGAACATCTTTGTGGCCTCTTCGCTGCACTTTTCCCCAACCTCAAAGAAATGCTCCATAACACCCTGTGTTTACTACACTGTATTATATTGATGGGTTCTGGCCTGTCTTCTCTGCTAGGTGTAAGGTTCATGTGGATAGGGATGAGTCCACCTTGCTTATGGTTAAGTCATCAACACGTAGCAAGATTCCCAGCAAAGAGCAGGTGTTTGATGCAGTTGTCAAATGAAAGACATAATCAATGAGGTGGCTTTGTGCAAGTCAAATAATTACCTTTCTGAAATTTAATTTCTTCATTTGCAAAATAGGGAGAATAATACCGACTTTGTGGTGATGTCACGTGAGTTTCAGCTAATAAACAAAAGCTCCTGGCTGGGCGCGGTGGCTCACACCTGTCATTCTAGCACTTTGGAAGGCCAAAGCGGGTGGATCACTTGAGGCCAGGAGTGCAAGACCAGCCTGGCCAACATCCCAAAGCCTCATCTCTATTAAAAACCAAAAAATTAGCTGGGCATGGTGGCATATGCCTGTAATCCCAGTTATTTAGGAGGCTGAGGTATGAGAATCACTTGAACCAGAGAGGCAGAGGTTGCAGCGAGCCAAGATCGCACCGCTGCACTCCAGCTTGGGCAAGAGAGGGAGACTCTGCTTAAAAAACAATAAATAAATAAATAAATAAATAAATAAATAAATAAATAAATGTTCCTGAGCAGCTGGCCAGTGCTAATACACAACAAAGAGTAGCCACTGTGGGCCAGGCGCAGTGGCTCATGCCTATAATCCCAGCACTTTGCAACGCCGAGGCGGGCGGATCGCGAGGTCAGGTGATCGACACCATCCTGGCTAACATGGTGAAACCCCATCTCTACTAAAAATACAAAAAAGTAGCTGGGCAGGGTGTCACATGCCTGTAGTCCCAGCTACTTGGGAGGCTGAGGCAGGAGAATCGCTTGAACCCGGGAGGCAGAGGTTGCAGTGAGCTGAGATAGTGCCACTGAACTCCAGGCTGGGCGACAGAGCGAGACTTCCTCTCAAAAAAAAAAAAAAAAAAAAAAAAAGAGTAGCCACTGTGTTTTTAAACATTTCACAATGTGATAAAAAGATTCTATGGTAGAATCCTTTGTCAAGGGATTGACAGGGGCCCTTTTGAAAATTTTCTCTTTACTTGAAAAAATAAACATCCTCCATGATTCTCTACTTCTTAACTGACCATCCTTCTATGAGTGGCCTGGAACTGTCTCCTTTGTTTGAGTAACTGGTACGGATTGCTGTAAATCATGGATAATATTCATCTCTAAGCACTGGTCAGAATTTTTCTCTTAAATTAGCACCTTAAGTGAATACCTGCTTTCTGTTTTACTTCAACCCCAGCATTAAACATTTTTTTCCCCCGGCAGTGACTCAGCAGTGTTTTTTGAACAAGGTACCACAAGAATTGGAGGCTCTTATAAAAAGCTGGTTTATCGTGAGTACACAGATGCCTCCTTCACAAATCGAAAGGAGAGAGGCCCTGAAGAAGAGCATCTTGGCATCCTGGGTGAGTCCGTGCAGAATATTTATGGCTGGTATATGCTTCCCATGGGCTAAATCAACCTCAGAAAGAATAGTAACTTCAGGACCTACTGCATGATTTCTATGTGTAAAGTAGGTGTGTGGAAGATAAAACAATAAAATGCAGCAGCTAATTACTTTTCCAAATGTAAATTACCAATAGTAAATTCTCATCATTAAAAGCCCTGCTGAGGGCTGGGAGTGGTAGCTCACGCCTGTAATCCTAGCATTTTGGGAGGCCGAGGTGGGCAGGTCACTTGGGTCAGGAGTTTGAGACTAGCTTGGACAACATGGCAAAATCCCATCTTTACTAAAAATACAAAAATTAGCAGGGCGTGGTGGCAGGTACCTGTAATCCTAGTATCTCGTGCCTCCATGCTGAGGCATGAGAATCGCTTGAATCTGGGAGGCGGAGGTTGCAGTGAGTCAAGATCCTGCCACTGCACTCTAGCCTGGGAGACAGAACCAGACTACATCTAAAAAAGAAAGAAAGAAACACACACACACACACACACACACACGCTGACCTGACTTCAAATGGTTATTTTTTTTCTTCAAAGAGGAAGGGGAATTGTGTGTTGTGTGTTTATGTGACTTGGTTTAAATAGATAACTAAGTTGTGAGCCTCCGCACTTAAAGATGTGTTCCCTTAGATAAAATCCAGGCTAGGGCCGGAGGCGGTGGCTCATGCCTGTAATCTCAGCACTTTGGGAGGCCGAGGTGGGCAGATCACAAGGTCAGGAGATCGAGACCACCCTGGCTAACACGGTGAAACCCCATCTCTACTAAAAATGCAAAACATGAGCCAGGCCTGGTGGCGGGCGCCTGTAGTCCCAGCTACTGGGGAGGCTGAGTGAGGCAGGAGAATGGCGTGAACCCGGGAGGTGGAGCTTGCAGTGAGCCGGGATCCTGCCACCGCACTCTAGCCTGGGTGACAGAGCGAGACCCCGTCTCAATAAATAAATAAATAAATAAATAAATAAATAAATAAAACCCAGGCTACTAATGAGACAAGCAGGATCTGTCCTAGAGCCCTCTGCAGGCTGCCCCTAGGCAGAGTCCAGAGACGTGTTCTCGCCAAGGCACTCAGGCAGAAAAGCCTAGTGGGTGAGCAAACAGAGTATGGATTCAGATTGTCCTGGCTCTTCACTTTTATTTTTCTAGCAGTGACTCAGAGGTATAATGCTTTTTGAACAAGGTATTACAAGAATTGGAGGCTCTTATAAAAAGCTGTTTTTTTGTGAGTACACAATGCATACATTAGCTGCGTGACCTTTGAAAGTTACTGAACTTGGCCGGGCGCGGTGGCTCACGCCTATATTCCCAGCATTTTGGGAGGACGAGGCGGGCAGATCACTTAGGTCCTTAGGTCAGGAGTTCGAGACCAGCCTGGCCAACACGGTGAAACCCCATCTCTACTAAAAAAAAAAAAAAAAAAAGTACAAAAATTAGAAGGGCATGGTGGCGAGCGCCTGTAATCCCAGCTACTCGGGAGGCTGAGACAGAAGAATCGCTTGAACTTGGGAGGCAGAGGTTGCAGTTAGCAGAGATCATGGCACTGCACTCCAGCCTAGGCAACAGAATGATACTCCCTCTCAAAATAAAGAAAAAAGAAAAAAAGAAAATTACTCACTGTCTGTCCCTGCTCCCTTCTATAAAATGGGAACAATAGTTACTAAAGTTGGTATAGGGATTAAATGAGTTAACAGACATAAACACTCAGAAAAACAGAGAGGAAGCTCTCAATGAATGTCATTTTGTATATTACATAAAATATTTATGTAAAATATATTTTTTTATTCTTTAATTGGTAATCATTAATTTTGGTCATGGAAAATCCAAAACAGTGTTATCCGTCACATCCAAAACAATTCAACTTACCTGCTTTGGGTGGTCAAAGTTTATAGCACCTAACTCTTGGTACAAATGACACACCTCCAGCCAACAGAAGATTAGGCTGAGGAGTGTCAATATTCTGAATAGTTTTTGTAGATGTGTAACTTATTAACTGGCTTGTACAAAAATGATAATCAATTTCATTAATCTGAAGTTGAATTAAAAAGCCCTTCTCTCCTTCCAACCTCAACATATCAGATTGATTATGGATTTTTCAAAAACCAAGCTTTCCATTCACCACAAATAAGCATGTTGCTCCTAGTAGTTCTTGCCAGAGAACACAGTCAAAGAAGGTAACTGTCTTATACATTCTGCATGTTATATACCAAGGAAGGATAATAATTCTCTCTTTGTTCCCAGGTCCTGTCATTTGGGCAGAGGTGGGAGACACCATCAGAGTAACATTCCGTAACAAAGGAGCATACCCCCTCAGTATTGAGCCGATTGGGGTGAGATTCAATAAGAACAACGAGGGCACATACTATTCCCCACATTACAACCCCCAGAGCGGAAGTGAGTACAGCACTGTAACAAATCAACAATGTTTAATAACCTATTGTACTGGTCACTTACAGTGTCCTGCAAAAACTGAAGGCAGGAACTCCCAAGGAAACTGCTCATATATCATTTCTAGGCATCATGCCAGGAAACAAATAAACCCCTTTTCCTACCTCCAATTGGTTTATGGAATTTTGTCCTGCCTTAATTGGATGATTATTGACAATCCTGAGAGTAATTTAGTTGGGTTGTATCAATTATACATTTCTGGAGTACTCTGGGTGATTTTTAATTTTTAAAAAAGTTCTTATAAGATTGTACCATGTTAACTTTAGAATATTTGAAGAATTTAGAATTTAGAAAGGTGTAGCCCAAAATATTAATTATCTATAGTTCTATAAACAATCACTCATATTTTTATATAATTCTTCCACTTTCATCTGTATATATATAATATATATTTTAAATATGGTTGAGATCATAGCAAATAAATGTTATTTTAATTTCATAATTAGAGTTTGTTCTTTTAGCATTACAAGGGTTTTAGAAACATAATTTTAATGATATAAAATATTTCATCATGTGGATTTTTTCACTATTTTTACATATCAAGAAGGACCAGTGAAGACTGGAGACTTTGCTACCACTTGCAGTATGACTGTGAGCAGGTTATTCAATCTTTCTGGCTTCAGTTCTCTCGAGTGTAAATTTGAGAGATTTAAATAGGATCACCTGCAAAGTTCCTTTCAGTTCTACAGTTATTTTCAGTTCCATTTTATTCAATAGACAATGCATTGATTACACTGTATTGTCAGGCATTGTTCTAGCTGATAGAAATATAGAGACAGCACTTGCCTTCAAGAAAGTTAAGCTCTGTTCGAGAGAAATACACACAAAGTAACATGAAAGGTGCTAGGGACATTCCCGGAAGATGTGTGAGCACAAAGAGGGACACCAATCCCAGGAGAAGGTTTAGAAGAGTCTGTCTGGATGCAGTCAAATCAGTCTGTTATCTGACACCAGAGGATAAGTGGGATTCCATTCCAATTTATAACAAAGAACTCAAAAGTGGGTTATTTTAGACTAAACTTAGTCTACTTTGTGGCTCAAATGACCATATTAGAAAGCACACTTCACCTCTCAACTGTGACCTTTCTCACAGGTGTGCCTCCTTCAGCCTCCCATGTGGCACCCACAGAAACATTCACCTATGAATGGACTGTCCCCGAAGAAGTAGGACCCACTTATGCAGATCCTGTGTGTCTAGCTAAGATGTATTATTCTGCTGTAGATCCCACTAAAGATATATTCACTGGGCTTATTGGGCCAATGAAAATATGCAGGAAAGGAAGTTTACATGCAAATGGGAGACAGGTAAGTGCAATTGGGGGAAAAAGATTGTTCAATCTCTTTGAAAATGATCCTTTGACAGAAATAGAAATATCTAACTTCATCATTATCTCCAAAAATACTTTAGTATATACCTTTAAAAGATAAAGACTTCTTTAAAAAAGCCCACAATGATCACACCTTAAAATAATAACCACACACATCATAACTCTTTAAAGTTATCAAATAGCCAATCAATGTTCACATTTCTCCAATTGACTTATTAGGTCTGTTGTTTGGATCAGTATCCAAACAATTACACATATTACAATCAATTTATATGTTTCCTAACATTGTTTACTTGCAGTTTTTCTGTTGCAAGAGTCATCAGTCTGGTAGAAGTTTCCCATGTCTTGATTTTATTTATTTTATCGTATGGTATCATTTAACACAGGGGTCCCCAACACGCCCCACACACACACCCATGGGCCACACAGCAGGAGGTGAGCCTGTTAGGTGTCTGTTAGGAGCACAGCAGAAAGTAAGCAGCAGGTAAGCAAGCATTATTGACTGAGCTCTGCCTCCTGTCACATCAGTGGCGGCACTAGATTCTCATACGAGCACAAACCCTATTGTGAACTATGCATGTGAGGGATCTAGGTTGCATGCTCCTTATCAGAATCTATGCCTGATGATCTGAGGTAGAATAGTTTCACCCAGAAACCACTCCCCTTTCCCAATGTTTTGTAGAAAAATCGTCTTCCGTGAAACTGGTCCCTGGTGCCAAAACTGTTGGCGGTCGCTAAAACATGTTTCTTTCCCTCTGCTTCTATTTCCTATAACTAGTAGTTAGATCTAAAAGTTTGATCTAATTCATATATATTTTTTTTCTTTCGAGACGCCTCCAAATGTGGTACTGGGCACTTCTATCAGGGAGTACGTAATTTATAGTTGGCCCTTAACTGGGGATGTTATCAGCTACTGATGATGGTTTCCTAGATTCATAAACTAATCAGGGTTGCATAATGGCAATATTCTAATTCCATCTTCCTTTCTTTATTAGCTGGCATACTTCTCTATAAACAGAAACTTCTTAAGGAATTATTTGGTTACCCTGAGGTACACAGTATACAGCAAGGGTATGACAAATACTTGATTCATTCCTTGTATTTACAAGTTTTCAAATTAATCACTCTCCTCTAGCATTCTTCAAAAGCTTCTCAATATTTTTTTTACTTTAAAGTAGCATTGTGCACTCATGGATTTAAGTATATTTGGTGTGTTATGATTCACTGCCATTATTCCTACTGATGTTCAAAGTATCCTTTTTGACACCGAAGGACTTGTTCAGGTTGATTCCTTTATTTTTACATCACAGTAGTCTGAAGATTCTTTGCTTTCTAGTATAACGAGACACCAGGCTAATTTTGCACATTTTCTGAGCCAGAACTGGAACTAACCATTTGTTCCCAAAAGCCCTGTTTTTTGTTTGTTTGTTTATTTTTTTGGTGAGGAATTATTTTTGGAACCACAATGTGGGCACTAGAGTTGCTTGTTGCTATTGGGCAAACAATTGTTTCTGGGCCTTTTCAGTGGAAGAACATGGGAAAAGACTTTTCAGATGAATTCATCATGATTTCATACTAATACTTTCTATTCAAATTTGAGTCTACAGATTTTTTGGTTTGTTATTGACTGCATCAATCTTGTATTTGTATCTGCCTTAAACTGCACTGAAAAATCTTATTTTTTTAATGACACTAACATATTCACTTGAATCATCTTACAATACACACACAACAGTCTCAGAATCACAATTACAACACTACAATCAACAATATGATTACTAAAAACAGTTTAAGATTTGTTTGCCAATCTTTTTGTCCTTCGGGTAGATCCCATTAGAGATTTTTAGCCAAATTACATATTTAAAGTCACCTGGAATAGTTCTTCTCTACATAGTTTTGCCATCACTGGATATACGGGTTAATTCATTATACTTCTCTGTTTCAGCAATTGCTTTTAAAACTGTAATATTATTTTATGTAAAGTATTCATAACTCACTATAGTAAACTTTTTTTTTTTTTTTGCTTTATAGTTTGTTTATTTATTTTTTTGAGATGGAGTCTCGCTCTATCACCCAGGCTGGAGTGCACTGGCAGGATCTCAGCTCACTGCAAGCTCTGCCTCCCAGGTTCACACTATTCTCCTGCCTCAGCCTCCAGACTAGCTGGGACTACAGGTGCCCGCCACCACACCCGGCTAATTTTTTTTTGTATTTTCCGCCCGCCTCAGCCTATCCTTCCATTTTTAAATAAACAAATGTGTGTGTATTCATATCTTTGCTTTTTTCACTTCACAATAGAATCTGAACATCTCTTCATAGTATTGTATGTAAACATTGCTCATTCCTCATTTCTTTACATAGTATATATTACTCTGATGTGTGGACATGCTACAGTTTATACAATCAGTCCCCTATTTGACAAGTGTTTGGGTTGCTTCTAGTCTTTGCCTTCACAAATACAAAATAATGTACAGCTTTGTTAGCCTTGCTCACGTCTCTTTGTATTTTTGCCAGCATACCTTAGTGATAAATTCCTAAAAATTGTATTGTTGGAACAAAAGGTAAATGCTTATACAGTTTTGTGAAATATTGCCAAATCCCCCTCTGTAGTTGTGCCAGTTTGTATTTCCAGAAGTTACAAGTGAGATTATCTGTGTTTCCACAGCATTATTACAAACGATATTGTCAAATTTGGGGATTTGCACAAATCTGATAGGACATAAGTGGTACAGTTGAGGAGTGGATCCTATTTATCTTTTTCTATATGGCTATCCAGTTATCCACAAAAAAGCTAAACTTTTCCGCATTGATTGAAATGCTGCCTTTATCATCTACTAAAATATTAATACATAAGTGAGTCTATTTCTAGATTTTCTATGCTGTTCTGCTGGTCTTTATCTATTCATGCACCAATACTATACTGCTTTAATTAGAGGGCCCTTTAGTATGTTTAATGGCTATAGCTATGTCTCATTTCTCTTCTTTTCCTTCATTTTAATGACTAATTTTGCTTACTTATTCTTTCTACTGAACCTTAGAAAAACTTACCTAGATCCAGAAAAAGGCTTGATAGTGTTTTATTGGGATTGTTTCAAACGATGTAAGTAGGGAGAACAGACATAATTATGAAGTTGAGTCATCCTACATAAGAATGTATGTCTTTCCATTTGTTCAAGTCTACATTTGTGTTTTTCAAGAGTATTTTATAGTTCCTCTTATATGGATCTTGGATTTTTTTTAAGATTACGCCGAGATGTTTTATTTTTATTTGACCTTTGTAAATGGTAATACGATCACTTAAAATTTTAAATATGTGGCTGGGTGCGGTGGTTCACACCTGTAATCCCAGCACTTTAGGAGGCTGAGGCCAGTGGATCACTTGAGGTCAAGAGTTTGAGACCAGACTGGTCAACATGGTGAAACCCTGTCTCTACTACAATTACAAAAATTAGCCAGGCGTGCTGGCACATGTCTGTAATCCCAGCTACTCAGGAGGCTGAGGCATGAGAATTGCTTGAACCCAGGAGGTGGAGGTTGCTGTGAGCAGAGATCGCGTCACTGCACTCTAGCCTGGGGGACAAAGCCAGACTCTGTTTTGAAAAAAAAAAAATTTTTTTTAAATATGTAACTGAAAAAGAAAAAAAGGTTTTCTACTTTTAGATTCCTATTCTTGATCTTGTGCTTACTTTGGAAGGAATAAAACAAGACTAATATTTATTAAACTCTCTCCAGGTACCATCACACATATTACCTTATTTAACCTTTGCAACAACACAAGAGGCTATGTATTTTTATGCTCATTTGGTGGACAAAGAACTGATGCTCAATGAGTTGAGATTTAAAATGAGATTTACCTTCTGCATATTTCATTATCTTCATTTTGCAAATGAAGAAATCACAACACAGGAAGGCCTACAGAGGCATCAGAAGTCCTCATCCTGGTTTTCTCAGTTACTAGTCATGTGGCTACAGATTAGTTATTTAATATTTCTCATGTCCATCTGAATCATCAGGAAAATGGAGATGAAACCTGCCCTGCTGACGCATCTTGATGGGTTGCATTCTCTCTTTTTGAAAGAAACAAATGGAATGAATATAGGTTAAAGCCCTGGGCAAGCTAAAATATATTAAGCTGACATGGAACGGTTATCTTGTCTAAATGCATACAACACAATGTGAAGTCAATCAATTTCTAAAGCAAGTTCCTGACCTTTATAACTATTATTTTTTAAAAAAAAATCCGTTTAATATGAAAGTATTTCATAAACACTGTTAAAATTATGAAAATATATGGAAGTAAAAGAAAATAGTCTCAACACAAAAAAGGGATCACAATTGCATATATTGTTTGCAATTTGCTTTATACACTTAAAATATTATGACTATCTTTCTATATCATTAAAAAAACTTCATCATTATTCTGAATGACTGCAAAGTATTTCATGATATGAATGCACTATAATTTATTCAGTCAGTTCCCTATTGTCAGACATTTAGATGGTTTGCAATTTTTTACAGTTATGAACCCTGTGTATTTGGCATACTATTTTTTGTTTTAACTAAAGAGTAGGATATGTCCATTTTTACTTCATGGGAACAAATCTTGGGACTTAAATTTCTAGGTCACAGGCTAGGCACAACTTATGTGCTTGTCAAACTGCTCTTCATAAAGTAGTATTTTTCAAACTGCAGATCACGACTCATTTAGTCGGTTGTAACTAGCAAGTAGAATTTTTTGAAGTATCAAGTGGGAAAGAAGAGACAATGTCAAAGTATACCACATACAGTAAGTACCAAGTAAGTGTTGTCAAAGTATACCACATACAGTAAGTACAAGTAAGTGTTAAGGAAATTTCTTTTCTGGTGTGTGTGTGTGTGTGTGTGTATACGATCACAACATGAAATGTACTTCTTATGTGGTTGCAATAGAAAAGTTTGAAAATCACTGCATAAAGTGTAGGAGAGAGGCTGTTCTCTGCTGTTTTACTAATACTTAGTTTTATGTTTTTACAAACAGCATAGGTGAATTACTGCACCTCATTCTCATTTAAATTTATAGTTTAATAATGTTTTTTGACCATTTGTACTGCTTTTGTCAATTTCTTGGTGATGGCAGATATTCATTTTCAATTATTAATCCATAAAAATATCTACATATTAAGTCATATAATATATATATGTGTGTATATACTATATACATATTACCTTTGTTACATATAATGCAGGTCTTTTTCTTTTTTGTGTTTTTTCATATTCCATTATTGCTTACAGTTGAGTGTTTTTATTTTTTGTTTGCCTATGACGATATAGCTGTTTTCAGTGTTGCATAGCTAAATTATCAATTCTTTTATTTTTTTTGCCTTTTGTATCATACTTAGAAAATTATTTTCTACTCTATAGGTAAGTAAATATTCATCTACATTCTAGTCAGTATCTTAAAATTCTACTTGTAACACATTTTGAGTTTGGCAAGTAGAGCTCTAAGCTCTAAGTTTACCTTTTCTAAACAACTATTAGATTATCTGAGCATTATATATTAACCAATCTATTCTTTACTGACTGATTTGAAGTGTCACCTTTATCACATTGTAAATCTTGAATATATCTGGATGATTTTTCTAGGTTTCCTAGTTTACCATGTGACCTATCTGTACCCTACCTGTACCACATTGTTTTTATTATTATAGTTTGTAAAGTTTTAAATACATGATAGAACATGTTCATCCATTACTGAAAAGAATTACTTTCCCTTTTATTCTTAGATGCCCTCACGTACACATTCTTCTAGATCAATTTTAATAAAATTTTGTTAAACTAAAAAACTGCCATTGGTAGTTTTTATTATTATTACATTAAATGAATAGCTTTAGTTGGAGAGAATTCATCTCTTGGCTATAATTCATCTCTTAGCTATAGTTAGTCTTTCACCAGGAGCCCTTTAATTCAAGTTGTCTTTTTAATAATTCAGTAAATTCTTACAGTCTTTTTCATATTTGTCCTGCATGTTTCTTATTGAATTCCTATTTTTAAAAATATTATGCATTTCATGGTATTTTCTAATTGCATATTGTCATTATAGAAATAGCTGTTAGTTGCTTAACATTTATTTTGGAGCTGGACATCTAAATATTCGTTTCTTAGTTCAAGTAATTTCCAACTGATTCATATAGGTTCTATATTATCTACAAATAATGCTAATTCTCTTTGCCAGTATTTCAAATTTGTTCTATGTTCTTGCCTTATTATGATGGGTAGAATATTACAAATAATATTAAACAATAGTGGTAATAGCCAGTAGCCTTGTTTTGTGTCTGATCTTAATGAGAACATCTCTATTTATTTTACCACTAAGTATGAATTGGCTAGTGGTTGTGCTTTATTCTACTTCTAGTTTACACAGAGTGTTTTTAAAACAAATCACTTGTTTATAAAACAAATCACTTGAGCTGCTCAAAAAACATCCTGTGCTAGGCACAGAATTCACTGGTAAATAAGACAAGTAAGTTTCCTGCTCTGACAGGTTTTTATTCTAGTGTATATGGGAGGAAGGAGGGGGATGGGAGGAAAGGAGATGAACATAAGCAAACAAAAGAAAATTAAATAGATAACCTCAGAAAGTGACAAGTTCTGTAAAAAAAAGAAAAATAGGGTAATGAGATAGTGAACAGAAATTCTAGTTCAGATAATGTGGAGATAATATTTAATGTGATACCTAAATTTCAAAGAGGCAGCCTTGCAAAGATCTGAGAGAAAAGCAAAGGGAAGAGCTAATGCCAGATGTCGTATTTTATAAAAATTTCTTTTTAGATTTTCTTGAAATCATTATATAATTTTTCTCCTTTAATGTGATCAACTACAAATAAATATGACCAGCTACATTAAGGATTTTCTAATGTTAAACTATCTTTGTTAAACTATCCTTGCACTCTGGGGGAGAACAACACTTGAGTATGGTGAATTTTTCTTTAATATATTGGTGGGCTGAGTTTGAACATGTTTGATTTAGAATTTCTCATTTAAGCTTATAAATGAAATTAATATCCATGGTTATACTATCTTTATTAAATAAACTAGGAATAGTTTAAATAGTTGGGAACCATCTGCTCCTTAGAGAGCTGAAAGAAACTGCCTGTAAAATTATTTTGACTTTTAAAAAGGAGTAGTTTTGTTGTTTATGTATGGGACTCCCCCCATTCCTTTCTTTTTTTTTTTTAGACAGAGTCTTGCTCTGTCGCCCAGGCTAGAGTGCAGTGGTGTGATCTCAGCTCACTGCAACTTCCACCTGCTGGGTTCAAGCTATTCTTGTCCTTCAGCCTCCTGCGTAGCTGGGACTACAGGCACCCGCCACCACGCTCAGTTAATTTTTGTATTATTAGTAGAGATGGGGTTTCGCCATGTTGGTCAGACTGGTCGAGAACTCCTGACCTCAAGTGATCTGCCTGCCTCGGCTTCCCAAAGTGCTGGGATTACAAGTGTGAGCCACCGCACACAGCCTGTTTATGTTTTTAATCACTGGGATTACAAGTGTGAGCCACCGCACACAGCCTGTTTATGTTTTTAATCACTATTTCATTTCAGCCATGAGTACTGGTCTAGTCAGGCACTTCTTTCTAAGTCAGTTGATCACACTTATTGCATATAATGATTTACATTTTTCTTCCCTATATATGTGATTATATTCCTTTCTCATTTCTAATGTGGTATTTTTTGGTTCTCTCCACCTTTTTTATTAGACTTGCCAGAGATTTATATATTTCTCTGGTCTTTTCACAAAATATATTTTTGGGTTTAATCATTTTACCTGTGTTAAATTTGTTAATTTATGCTTTTGTCTTTATTAATTTTTCTCTGTAACTAATTTAAAAAATTTTTTCAGATATTTACATTTATTTTTATTTGGTTTTAAGATAAAAAGCTTTTCAGATTCTTAGTTTATATGTTTACATTCCATACATTTTTCTTTACAGCGTTCTCACAGACATTACTTTATCTCAATTACTTGAGATTTGTTATCTCAATATTTCATTTTTATTTTCTCTTTGATCTAAGAGTTATTTGGATCAAAAATGACATTCTTTTTTTACTTTTTGTCCTTGACTAGTAATTTTTAATTTTATTGCATTATGATCAGAAAACATGCCTGAAAACATTTCACTAAAGTTTTCTCTGTCAATCAGTATATAGGTGATTGTACCAGTCCCTGCTGGAATCCTTATACATCTGAAAATGACTTTTGTTGTTCTTTACCTGGTGTTACATTTTTGTATCATAAGGTATTCTTCTCAAAAAGATAAATGCTACTTCACCTTCTTCTGGCATTTATTGTACTTGGTAATTTCAATGTCAACCTGATTTTTTCCTTTCATGATAACATTTTTAAAATGGAAAATTTACCAGGACATTTTTAGGTATAGATCTCTATTACTAATTTTGTCTTGTTTTCAGGAGGCTTTTGAATCTGAATCCTCTAGTCTTTTCCCTTTGTGGTGGCAAACACTTCCACTAGTATTTCTTACGATTGTGCCTTCTCCTTTTATAACTTCTAAAATTATTACAATGTGTATATTTTTCATCTTCAACTGCTCTCCTCCGTTTTATGGGAGCTTTCTCTTTTTTTTTTTTTTTGAGACGGGAGTCTCGCTCTGTTGCCCAGGCTGGAGTGCAGTGGTGCGATCTCGGCTCACTGCAAGCTCCGCCTCCCGAGTTCACGCCATTCTCCTGCCTCAGCCTCCCAAGCAGCCAGGACTACAGGGGCCCGCAGCCACGCCCGGCTTTTTTTTTTTTTTTTTTTTTTTTTTTGTATTTTTAGTAGAGATGGGGCTTCACCGTGTTAGCCAGGATGGTCTTGATCTCCTCACCGCGTGATCCGCCTGCCTCGGCCTCCCAAAGTGCTGGGATTACAGGCGTGAGCCACCGCGCCCAGCTAATGGGAGCTTTCTTTAGATCACCTTCATCATTGATTCAGTTCTCTGCAGGATCTAACCTTCAGGTCTTTACTTTAGTTCGATTTTTTCAATTTGATAATCACCTTATCATGTATCTGAAGGACTGATCTCAAGGGAAAGACAGGCAATAATCTTTATTCTTTCCTTTGAGAGTCACTTATTCTCAGGGGCTCATTTGCTTTGATTCCTTTGACTGCCTTCTTCTGAACTACTGAATCATTTCGAAGAACAGATAGCATTTCTGCTTCCTTTTTTTTTTTTTCCACTGGGAGAAGTGGGAGGAGGTGATAATGTTTGAACAGCTGGCTGGAGATTGTTTGAATCTCTGTTGGAATTCATTGGGAGGTTATTTCTTCATCCAGGATGATTTCTTCCTCAAATCTGCTTCCATCCTGCTCTGCCTTACAGAAATTCTTCCCGTTTTCATGAATGTGGATGGCATCTTCCCTGATTTCCAGCACAGACCCATATTCTCTATTTTAACAATTTCTTTTCCTCTGGTGGCTTCAATTGGTATGTGCAATGTGAGCAGGAAGGCAGAGTTAGAACCTTTAGATGCAGAGAGAGGCTCAGATTACTATATTGAACCACGAATCCACTAAACAGATACCAAAGAAAGCTCTGGTGGTAAACTGAAATATTTCATGAACCCTAGTTTACAAAGAGCAACAGAAACTTCTGTCCTCATTCCTTCCCTTAGGCGTGTTTGTGCACAAATAGTATTGTGCACATGGAGTCTTCTGTTTTACTCATTCTGTCTTCATCTCATTTTGTTTTGATTTACAGAAAGATGTAGACAAGGAGTTCTATTTGTTTCCTACAGTATTTGATGAGAATGAGAGTTTACTCCTGGAAGATAATATTAGAATGTTTACAACTGCACCTGATCAGGTGGATAAGGAAGATGAAGACTTTCAGGAATCTAATAAAATGCACTGTAAGTACTGCATCATCCACCAATCTACCAAGTTATTTTAGTACTGCATATGTAATGCTTTTAACTAAACCAAAATGTGAAGAGCTTTGCTCATTGATTATTTTTCAATAAATGATTACAATAGTGTCCTGAAGGTAATATCATTGGTTATTTGATGTGTCAATTAGTCATTATTTCACTTAATTCAAGATATGTCAATTACATGAATGGTCCTTAAAGTGTGGTCCCTATATCAGCAGCCTCAGCATCACTGAGGGACTTATTAGAAATGCAAATTCTTGGACCCCTACCCTGAACTACAAAGTCCGAAACTTTGGAGATGGATCCCGGCAATCTATTTTCAACAAACTCTGCAGGTGATTCTGATGAACGCTACAGTTTGAAAACTGCTGGAGCAGATGCTTTTCTCATGTGTGGCTCAATAATGACAGGCTCATTTGATTATTCAATATGCAGAAAGAGATGATCTCAGCCCTCAATGATTCTAACCCTTGACTGCACATTAGAATCACCTGGGAGCTTTCAAAAAATGACCAGTGCCCTGGAATACCACCAGAGATTTTTATTTAAGTCTAATATTAGATTTTTTTAATACCTAGTGTAATTCTAAAAAGTGGCTAGAGCTCAGAGACAGTGAGTTCATTATTCAAAAGGCCCACACCATTAATGGACATCAGTAAAAATTATTGTAGCTAGTAGAAGAAAAACATGTAAAGTTGTGTTACAAACTGGTATTTTCATGCTAGGTACTAGTCACGCTACCCACAACTTTTAAAATATCTCTTTTGATTCTGCATTTTTGTATATTTGGAAGCACTGAGACTATTATTCATCAAAAATAATTAAATATGCAAGATAAAGAAAAAAACCTCCTACATATGACCTTCCCTGTTATTCAAGATGAATTAGACTTTTTCATCTAGAACAGCAACACACTCCCAGTATATGGTGCACAGAAAAAGCTGTTATAATTCACAGATTTGGGTGCTCACAATTATAATCACTTAAAGAACTGGAAATGACAGAATCATTGTTTTAGCCAGGAAGAGCAGTGGGATTTCCAGGTTGCTAGGGATACTAGCATAGAACTTCAAGAACTATGCATTCAGCTCTGGTCCTTTCAGCCAGCGTCTGCTCTGGAAGTGCCAGGAACAGCAAGGAGTTGCAAGGACACTCCTGACACATAAAGCGTGGGCAGGCCTGAATAGGCCTTTTAAAAATTAAAAATTAAAAAAAAAGTTGGTCCTAGAAAGTCTGTGAGGTTGTCATGTAGTAGAATCTAAACCACTTCCAAAATGTTACTTCCCAACTTTCACAGCCATGAATGGATTCATGTATGGGAATCAGCCTGGTCTCAATATGTGCAAAGGAGATTCGGTCGTGTGGTACTTATTCAGCGCTGGAAATGAGGCCGATGTACATGGAATATACTTTTCAGGAAACACATATCTGTGGAGAGGAGAACGGAGAGACACAGTAAACCTCTTCCCTCAAACAAGTCTTACACTCCTCATGTGGCCTGACACGGAAGGTATATTTATTTAAAGCCAAGTCTCTAGTGGATGAATTTGTGTAGTTTTGGTTTAAAATTCTGTAGCAGAATGTGTTGGGTGATAAATGTATTCCTTCCCCAAGCCTCCCAAGTGCCCTTCCTATCTCTGAAAGAGCAAGTCCAGGCTACTATCAGCTGAAGTATATACCAGATGGGTCTGTTTCGTAGTGACTGAGGAGAATGCGGAGTAAGAAAAGAACAGGGTGTGGTTTTCTCCGTTTCCATAGGCTCCTCAAGATGATCCCTTTTTAGATTGTGGTCCTTTTAAAGAGAGCTGGAAAATCAGACTAGAAGGGGAATTACTCCCATAAATATTCTGCACCTAAACTTTTCATGTCTCTGTAGCCTAGATGTAGGCTGTAAGTAGAGGCTTGTTGGTTGCAAGTGAATATTCTATTCTAGCATTGTAGCCATGCAGATTCAGAGACATCTATAGACCTGGCTCTGAATGAGTAAAACAAACTAAAACAGAAGAGAAAGAATTTTAATCAAAATGTGAAAATATGCTAGCTTGTTTCAGGCTTTATTTGGTTTACGATATGCCACTGAAACTGAAGACCAATCCAGTGTCACCCTTCCTTCCTTCAACAAATGTAAATACAACAATGAACAAAAGAGATAAGATGTCTTATGCTGCTGCAATTCTAATGCAGGGAGACAGACAAGCCAGTATATTAATACATGTATGTCAAGTCATTATAAGTACATAAAGAAAAATAAGGCAGGGGAAGGGGGTGGTGAAAGGGGAAAGGGTCAAGATTCTCTCAGGAGGTGCTACTTAAGGAGAGGCCAGAATAAAATGAGGACATGAACCATGAAGATATTTTGGGGAGACAGCACAGGAAACAGCAAGTGCAAAGGTCCCAAGGCAGGCACACACTTGACCTGTTCTAAGAACAGCAAAAGGCCTTGGTGCATGGAGCAGGGTGAGCAGGAGGGGATGTAATCAGAGGTGTGGAAAGCTAGATCACCTAACTGAGGCCACAATAAGGACTTCAGCATTAATTCTGAGGAAGGTGGAGAGCCCCAGAGGGCACTAGCAAAGAAGTGACATGTTTTCTTATTTACCACTCCAGGGACTTTTAATGTTGAATGCCTTACAACTGATCATTACACAGGCGGCATGAAGCAAAAATATACTGTGAACCAATGCAGGCAGCAGTCTGAGGATTCCACCTTCTACCTGGGAGAGAGGACGTATTATATCGCAGCAGTGGAGGTGGAATGGGATTACTCCCCACAAAGGCAGTGGGAGAAGGAGCTGCATCATTTACAAGAGCGGAAGTAATTCTCCAGACTCTGATTCCCAATTTCAGCTGTAATTTTAGGTTTCCTTTTCAGAGAAGTAAGAATTACACCAAATTTTAGAGAAAAAAAAAGTTGCATTAAACAATAACAACAAAAACAACAACAAAACACTTCCTAGGAACTTGTCCTCATTCATTTCTGCTTCTCTCAATTTCCTCAAGGGAAAATTTCCATTTACCTCCTTTGATCCTTTGGAGTCTTGCTTTCTTTTCTGCTGCAGTGTCTTCTCACATTCATGTGCTCTCACGTGTCATTTATTTTCAAACTTAACAAAAGTTAATTCCCAAATTCAGAGCAGAAATATTATTCCCCTTAGCAACAGTTTGTTGCTTATTTTTCCTTCAGAGTTTTCATTGTTAGTCTAACAGTCATTTCACATTCTTAAAACTGTTATGTATGGAATATTTTAAACGCTTGAAAGTGATATAGCAGATATAGTCTCTACCCTCCAAGAACTTATACAGGAAAATATGGCACAAAATTAACAGTAACATGTGCATTATGGAAAAGTACAAAATAAATTCTGTATGAATAGATGTAAGTAGAGGATGATTAATAGAGCTTCAGAAACATTAATTTAGAGCAGGATCACTCATCACTTCTAGTTAGCCCTTTCTTCATACTTTTCCAAGCACCTTCCTCTCCATCATCCCACTTACATCATGCACTGACTGCACGGCGATGATCTGAGGGATTGGGGGGTGGGCAGGTGTTCGGATCCAGGGTGCATAGCACAACTGGTGACCTGTGGCTACCAGTGGTTACCTGGTTAGCTTCACAGCAGTAGTGAGTATGGTTTGCAGTGTAAAGGAGTAAACATTTATTTTGTAATTGGGTAAAATGGTTAAAAGGCTACAGGTGCCATTAGAAGTAAAAACTTCAGGAAAAGGGAATGCCTAGGAAAATATGTCCATTTCAGTTCCTATAAATCAGAAATACTGCACTTATAACATTTTAGAGTTATAAAATAATCTTAGAGATGATCTGTTCAAATATCTCATTTTAGGGATGAAAAAACTGAGGTTCCAATAGGCAGTGACTAGCTGGAGGAAATTTTCACTAGTGGCAGGGTAGAGGCCAGGACTCAGATGACTACACTTAAATGGCTAGGTGTGCCTTCTACCACACATAAAGTCTTATTATTCTTTCTTTGATTAAAAACTACTATAATTACTCTAATAAAAACTATATGTTTTATTCAAAATTTAAAGTTTAAAACTTAAGTTACATTTTCATTAAGACAAATACTAACCTTAGTTTTTTTTTTTTTTTTTTTTTTTAAGTGTTTCAAATGCATTTTTAGATAAGGAAGAGTTTTACATAGGCTCGAAGTACAAGAAAGTTGTGTATCGGCAGTATACTGATAGCACGTTCCGTGTTCCAGTGGAGAGAGAAGCTGAAGAAGAACATCTGGGAATTCTAGGTATGTTAATAGCTCCAGTTTATTAGGTGTGGGTTAATGATGTGATGCTACCTGCAGTAATAGTCAATTCATATCTATGGGTTTCATTTTCTTGGTTCATACATCAAAGTTGTTCAAATAAAAATTTAAAACTTAGTTATCTAAAAAAATAAGACCTAAGTTTATTAAATAACATGGCATACTAAAATATTGCTTATTTCTCTTAGAAACAATGTATTATCCCATATACTGATAAAATTATATATATTTTGTTTTTATCGAATTGATGCCTGTAGTTTTAGTGAAGTTCCCAGAAACTATTTTCTAATGAAATTCTGTATTTTGACAGAGTCTCGCTCTGTCGCCCAAGACAGAGTGCAGTGGCGTGATCTCAGCTCACTGCAACCTGCCGCTCCTGGGCTCGAGTGAGTCTCCCACCTCAGCCTCCCAAGTAGCTGGGACTACAGGGATGAGTCAGCACGTCTGGCTAATTTTTTAATTTTTAGGTGAAATGAGGTTTCGCCATGTTGGCCACGCTGGTCTCGAACTCCAGGCCTCAAGTGATCCACACACCTCAGCCTCCCAAAGTGCTGGGATTACAGGCATGAGGCACTACACCTGGCCCTAATGAAATTCTTAACCAAAGTCTCCCCATCATCCTACCCATTTCTCGCAAATTATAGCTATTTACTTTTAAAATTAAAATATAAATGATTAATTACAAGAAGAAATATACAAAAGGAAATTAATTACAATAGGAAATAAAGAAAAGAAAAAATGGTACCACATACTGCACAAAGCAGAGCAAAAGCTGCTTTCAATTTTTTAGGATTCACTTTCAGACAGAATGTCTAGAACTCGAGCAACACTGGTCTTGAGACATTTCTTTAAAACTATCAATTGCAGGGATCCCCACTCCTATCCCCACCCCACTGTGTTCCCATACGGTCAGCATTCCCCTGAGGTTTAGTTATCCTCAACCCCTACGCTAAGACACCAAAGCAAAATGGCATTGTTCCTGGAGCACAAAAATTCTACCAGACAAGAGACAAGCTAAGATTTGATAAAGGGTAGAAATGGGAGGGGTATCCCCACACCAAGGGCTGCAAAATGACTCCTGGCCAGATATCCAACCCACCATGATTAGACCAGTACTCTGTAAAGGACTTTCAGGCCAAACCTCCCCTAGAACTCTTAAGAGATAAACAAATGGTCTCCATCTTTATTTCCAGTGTGTTGATTCCAAATTCCCTGGGGTGCAGTATAAATCCAAGAGTATTACAGCACAAACCCATGGGGAGAGAAACAAGTTATCTTTGCTGATCTTTGCTTTTATTACTAAGTTAGACCTTCTGCTTGGACAGATATACAAGCCACTTTTCCTTTTCACTTTTGCCAGGTCCACAACTTCATGCAGATGTTGGAGACAAAGTCAAAATTATCTTTAAAAACATGGCCACAAGGCCCTACTCAATACATGCCCATGGGGTACAAACAGAGAGTTCTACAGTTATTCCAACATTACCAGGTACTCATGGTGCAGAGTTGGGGGGGGGCATTTTAACAGGGGTATACAGCCTTTCCACAAATGACTTTCATCATAGAGAGTCTGAACCAAGAAAGTGAAAAGGGAGGTAGTTGTGAAGAGGGGATGCAAGGAGGTATCTGTGTGTATGCAAGTACATGCACATGTTCATACTAAAAAAAAGTCCACAGGAGAGCTTAAGAGAAAAACCCAAAGGTAGTGGACATCTATGAATCCTCAAGGGTGAATCAGAGAGATGCTATCTCCTCGCTCAGCTAGATAGAACACAGCTCAAAGGACATCTACCACACTGCATGTGGCTGGATGTTCCCACGCCTGCCTCCAGCACATGTGGTTCTAAGGGCCAGAGGCCGCCACTTGGAACTCTAAATTCCCCCTATCTAGTCCAGTATCTGGCATGTATTAGGGGATCATCAAATGTTTCTTTAATAAACACAGAGTAAAATCTTAAACAGATTATATACATAGGTGAGCATTTTCTTTAACAAGAACCATATTTTTCTTCTATTAGTTATAAAGTTGGCTTCCAGGAAAAGACTATTTCTCAATAACTTACCAGGGAGTAGCAAGGGTGCTCTTTTAGGTAGAGTGGTCAGGAGGGCTTCCTTGAGGAGGTGGCATTGTTGAAAACACCTAAAGATTGAGAAGTAATGAAATTCAGGTAATTGTGCACAAAGAGATTCTAGGACCCTGAAGATAGGAGCATGCCTGGTGTGTTTGAGCAGCAGCAAGGCAACCAGAGGATAGAGAAGTGCACACAAGGGACAGAACGCTAGAGATGAGATCCAGGGAGAGTTGGAACCAGATGGGAGTAGGGAGGACCTCAGACTTGAGATTGAAGACTGATATTCTGATGGACACTTTTTAAGGGGCTGTTCTGGCTGATGTGTGGTTAAGTGACCATAAGGGGGAAGGACAGAATCTGGGGTCAGTTAAGGACCATTGCAATAATCTGGGTAAAATAATAATAATAATATCATCATCATCATCGAAATTTGGAACATGGTGGAAGCAGCTGAAGTGGTGAGATGTTATCATATTCTGGTTCTATTTTAAAGGTGGTGCTAAAAGGACCTGCTGGAAAATGGGCACTAGGGAGTGTTGTAGAAGAGAGGAGTCAAGCATGATCCCAAAGTTTTGGGCATTGACCACTGGTAGAAGAGCAGGTTGTAAAGGGGTGTGGAAAAGAGAAGGGAATGTTATTTTGTAGCTTATAAGTAAAAGCAGAGATGGCAAGAAAGTAATATGTGCAGGTGGTGAATACTTTATATTCTAGTGAAATTTTCTGCTTAGAAAAAGGGTGAGGACGTAGGAACAGCTCAGATTGAGGCTTGAAGAAAAAGTAAGATGTCTACCACATCACTTGAGACCATCTCTGTCATCTTGCTTGATCCTCTAGTGAATGTCTGTCAGACTCTGGCAGGTTAGTGTGAGAGCATGAAGATGTAATGGTGTGGTCTAAATAAATGGGATGGAAAATGAGTGTGGCTGGGATTGGTGAGTGGGCATGGCCAAAAGCCGAGGTCTGTGAGCAGTTGCACAGGAAGCCCTGAAGTGACTGGAAATGCAGATCAGACTGGAGAAAAGCCCAGAGCACATGGGAAGAGGGTAAGAGCCTTGGCAAAGTAGGAGGGTGAAGCAACTAGTCGTCTTCAAAGTGCCAAGGCCCAGGGTGTGGTTATGTCCTGTATGTGGGAGTAGTGACAAAACAGCCCATGGTGTGATCGAATTAGAGGGACCGGAGGGGAGGTAAACAAAACTGTGGCAAGTCGGTGACTCATGAGATCAAGAGGTCTAATGGCTCCTCGCCAGGAATCATGAGCTCACTAAGGATGATCATGAGAGAGGACAAGGAAAGGAAGACCATGCTGAAGCTGAGGGAATTACACAACATAGTCCAGATACACACATGCAGAGAAGATTATGGGAAAGGTGCCAGCCACTGGGGAAGAATCACTTGGTATCTGAAGAGAAAAAAGTATGTTAGGAAAACATACTTCAAGCTAAGAAGAGATTGGTTGCAAAGTTTTTTCAAATTGTAATATTGGAAGTGCACCTCCTAGCTTTGTGGTATGGCAAGTGGGTTATAGCTAATTTATATTAACCCAAAAAATGACAAAATGTTGTCTTAGTTTGTCTTAAAACTAAATTCCTGAAAAGAATCTTGAGTACCACAATTTTTAAAAACTAATGACACTGACATTTCCAGTTCCTGGGTCCTAGTTATCCAGGCTGTGTGCGCGCGCGCGTGTGTGTGTGTGTGTGTGTGTGTAATATAAACCAAAACAACCAGATCCATTAACACTTGATGAATTTAGGTGAAACTCTCACTTACGTATGGAAAATCCCAGAAAGATCTGGAGCTGGAACAGAGGATTCTGCTTGTATTCCATGGGCTTACTATTCAACTGTGGATCAAGTTAAGGTAAAATGTAAATCATTTGTTTGGTGACACTTCCCAAAATAGACACACAATTGAAGGAAGATGAGGTTAGCATTTTCCTGTGGTCCAATTATATGTTAAAATCCTAGGAAAATAAGCTGTTTTGCAATCTGCTTTGGCAAATATGCTGCTACCTATGACACACAAGACAAAAATCTAACATTTCCTAATATGATACAGCTCAAAGGCCTTTCAAGATTATATTCGGGAAGTTTCGATATTGTCTTGTGGGTCACAGGTAACCACTGAAAAATTGACAAAGAATGGCAGTATATTTGCATTTCAGATCATTCATTCTGGTAGATGAAGGAAGGCTTGGAGAGGGAAGAGACGGGAGGTTGGGAGGCCGTTGTAATACATGAGGCAAATTTCAAGGACCTCTACTGTGAGAAGGGAGAAAAGAAACGGAGTGAGTTATAGATAGGTGGGTGAAGTGCCTGAGTGAGCCAGGGGGAAGTAGCTCCTTGATAATTCAGAGTTCTGGCTCAAACAAATGAGTAAATCTGGTATTTGTGGTGCTATTATTATACATTTCATTCATCTATGAATTTTTTAGAGACTGCCATAGTGCTTGGCTCATACTCAGGAGTTCATGAGTTTACAGAACAAACCAACACTGTTCATTTGGGATTCTTTTAAAATCACTGCTCATTAGCTGAGCTAATTTTTGCCTCTGCAGACATTCTGTTATGTCAGTATCGCCACATGACCTACTGACTACTCACCGTTGTTCCAATTTAACTACTTCAAGTGAAAAGTTACTAAATTGGCAATACCACATTGGGCAAAGTCTACTTCAATCAGTCTCTCCAAAATTCCTGAGGCCGTGGGTGTAAAGTCTTAGTTCTCTGAAATCCTGACCTACATCACAAGGGTTACTGAAGATTTTCCTCATTTCCAGGATCTCTACAGTGGATTAATTGGCCCCCTGATTGTTTGTCGAAGACATTACTTGAAAGTATTCAATCCCAGAAAGAAACTGGAATTTGCCCTTCTGTTTCTAGTTTTTGATGAAAATGAATCTTGGTACTTAGATGACAACATCAAAACATACTCTGATCACCCTGAAAAAGTAAACAAAGATGATGAGGAATTCATAGAAAGCAATAAAATGCATGGTATGTTACATTATTCTAAAAGAATTTTTCTTTTTTTATCATTTTCTCTTTCAAATAAAATTATTTTGGAGACTATTCATTTGTTTTGTCTTAAAATAAACCACTTCTGCCTCACTTTGTATGTGAGGTAGAATTCTGTTCACAACAAAAAGGGGATTATGCTCAAAATCTTTTGCTAATTTATTTTCCAATTCCAAAATCTCATTTCCTTTGAAATAATCCACAATTAAGATTAAGACTTTTGGTGCAAAGTGCCTAGAAAAGCAGTGTATGATATTATTCACTTTAAAGTATCGATTTCCCTCATTTGTAGTAAAATAAGTCCTATTACATCAAAAAGATTCTTTACATTAAGCTAATGATCGTATTTTCTTTGAAATAGCCATTGGTTTAAAATATCCTGAAAAGTAACATAAAACCATATGCTTTCCCTAGCTATTAATGGAAGAATGTTTGGAAACCTACAAGGCCTCACAATGCATGTGGGAGATGAAGTCAACTGGTATCTGATGGGAATGGGCAATGAAATAGACTTACACACTGTACATTTTCACGGCCATAGTTTCCAATACAAGGTAAGAGCTATCCACGGCAATTACTCTTGCTGTTTGAAAATGTTTTAATACAAGTGAAGAAAACATTTCCTCAGAGAGACTTATGAAAAATTAAAAGCTGCAAAGAGTATAGCTGGTGCTTCATATCTGTGGATTCCCCATCCAGGATTCAATCATGGATTGAAAATATTTAGGAAAAAATAATTCTGCAAAGTTCCAAAAAGCAAAACTTGAATTTGCTGCACTGAGTACTATGTTGAATCCATGGAAATGAAATGATTTGTAGGCATTGTATTAGGTCTTATAATAATCTAGAGATGATTTAAAGTATATGGAAGGATGTGCGTAAGTTATATGGAAAATGCCATTTGCTATAAGGGATTTGAGCATCCATGGACTTTGGTAAGGGGGCATTCCTGAAACCAATCCTCCACGGATACTGAGGGATGACTATATAAGGCACAGCAATTTCAACGGACACACCAGCCTTTGTTACACCTTGAGCTCTTCCTGGGATTTTTAACTGAATTTTCTGCTCACAGATTCCTGATTAAGGCAACTGAGTGGAATTGCTAACAAAGAGGGTAGGAATGTTCACATAATGATAGATGAGAGTAGAGACCACAAGACTTTATTATAACCCTTTCCCTGCCTGTTCTAAGTTCTGTATCTTAAATGGTTCGAGGTGAGCAAGATTAGTTAGGTGACAAGCAACTTGGTCTGTACATCTCAGGCTTCTGTTCTTTCTCAGTACTGATTTCAGCAGAAGCCAGTGGCCCTCCGGGAAATGCTTTTTCCTTATGCTTTGGGCTAATTTAGAAAATGCAGAAGTTATCAAAAAGCATACTGCAGAAAGCCTGTTTTGTTATCTGCATTTTGTTTTACATAGATATATTGTATTCTTAGTGGGCTTGCAATTCTATCCTTGTAGAAATAGACTATTAGCACCCAACTATTGTTTCCAGTTGAGACTCCCTGAAGTGCCTCTGGTTTTTGTCTTTTTCATCAGCATCCTTTTCTGCTTCCTTTATTATTTACCTTGACTTAAAGCTTCACAGACAAGCTAGGATAGATTCGGCAAAAGTGAGGCTAGGGCTGAAATGGGGCCACAGCTGAGTTCCTTTTGTGTAGCTTAAGTGCTATGACAAACGGGCAAACCAGAATCAAGGTACAGGAGGTTTGTGGGTAGTCCTGATTAATGAATTCATTCTCATCACATCTTCACACCCACTAGATGTGGGTATCAAAGACTTAGTAGGAAGACAAAAAACACATTTTACCGTTTGTATTAAACACAGAAACGAGCTCAATTTTTTAAAAACAGATTTATCAATTTTTTCAATATCCTTGAGCTGACCATTAACAAATGACATGAGTGAACTCTCATATACAATATTATACATTATTTGTCATTTTTCTAATTAAGCACAGGGGCATTTATAGTTCTGATGTCTTTGACATTTTCCCTGGAACATACCAAACCCTAGAAATGTTTCCAAGAGCACCTGGAATCTGGTTACTCCACTGCCATGTGACCGACCACATTCATGCTGGAATGGAAACCACTTACACAGTTCTACAAAATGAAGGTGAATATCCAGGTAGTAATTCTCGAAGCCATATGTAAAAGATATAATTAAAGGAACTACTTTCCTAAATACTTCCCCCAATATGAAGCATCAATATGAAGCATTTGTGAATCTGCTGCCCTGATTTCTTCCTTCTCTACCTCCAAATAGGTTTTTTTCCTGCTAAATGGTGAGGGATACTGCTCATTTCTTGACAGCCAGTGCTTGTAACAGCACCAGTCATTTCTAAGTTAATACAAATGTGTAATTACACCTAAAGCTGATATAAGGGAGGAGTCATGTTATTTACCAAGAAACAAACCACTATTTAAATAAGACACATTTAAAATCTAATTTCTTTCTTAATAAAAAACAATTTTTTTTCTAGGTGGCACCTCCATGTAAAAGAAGCCCAAGACAATCCCAAATAATATAATTTCAAATAGGCAGTGTCTTTCTGTGCTTCCAAGGGAAAGGAGGAACCTTACTGATTATTGTTTGTGAAAGATCCAGGGAAGAAACAAAATTTACATGTACTGCTCCCCAACCCCTGCAATAACCCTCCCCATGTGTAGGTACACACACACACTCACACACTCACACACACACACAACTTAAAATGGAGAAAAATGAACAGTTTCTTTTCGTAGGATTCCTGCACTGTGGCTGCAGGTTTTGGTCTTTCCTGGGTCTTTCGAGTTGAAGATTGTTGTAATTGGAAATGGTAAACCCAAAAGGAGGAAATTATGTAAAGAAAACCAATCTATGCCTTTCCTCCCTAAAATGGGGAAAAAAGGGAACATACAAATGAAGAAAATATAAATGTAAATATATTTCAAGATTTAAAAAGCTCTGAAAGGTTAACCTTTAGTGTAAATGAAAAGTTTTAATTTCTACTCCTGGGTCTTACACTAACAACTTATATCATGAAAAACTATTTACATTAATGCCCTTTTTATTAGAGCAGTCACTGATAACACTAGAATATCAAAGACTCTAACAGACAAGCCACTAAATTTAATGCCAATAACTTGAACAAGGTGAAGAGAGCCAAATATGATGAGAAAGAAAACTTTAGTCTTTAAATAACACTAGTAAACCATGTGGTTACATGTGGTTGCATGTAAACCACACAAAAGGATGATCTTGCTCAGAAAAATAATGGTGAGTAAGTAACATGGAGGCATTTGGGGAACTTGTGTGCAAATAAATGCCTGGCATGCAGAGTATGGTACTACAGGGCAACCCTACACACACAGCCACAGAGAAGATTCCTCCTGTGTATAACAACTGTGAAAGAGGGAGATTACTGCTTGGTTAAGAAAGTCGAGATAGTTTTTAAAGCCATAGGACAAATTACAGAAAAAATAGCAAATATGAAGGAAAAATCAACACTGGATAAAGAATTAAAGAGAAATTTGACTTTTGCAAAGAGAAGAAGTATTGCATGAGACTGAAAGCAGCAGACTGAATAAAAAAAGATAGTTTGAACTATCTTTGGCCCATAAAATCAGTAGCTAAGTTTATCAGTCTGAATCATCTTTAAATAAGTCCAATAAAGCTTTGAGCAAGTTTACATTAATTATGAGTCTTAGAAAAGTCTGCTTAGCTTTAAATTTCTTACAGGCAGGGACTATGTATTCTGTATTTCTAGCTAAGTATCCAAATCCAATACAATAGTTTGCTTATTGAATATATAACAACGTATTAATTCAATGAAGAGAAACTTTTAAAACATTTTTTTGACATAATTTCAGATTCCCATATACCTTTCACCCAGATTCCCTGAATATTAATGATTTGTGTAGCCAAATTGGCTTTCTCATTCTTTTTCGTCTCCCTCTTATGCTCACCCTCTGTATGTACACACACAGATGTGTATAGACACATACAACTATCTTTCCTAAAAACAAGAATATTCTTGTACATGACCACAATACAATGATCAAAATCAGAAAAGTAACAATGATTTAAAAACTAGAGATCTTCTTCCAACGTCACTAATAATCCTACTCATGTTCTTTATAGAAAAAGAAAATCCCGGATCATGTACTGCATTGTTGGCATATCTTTTAAGTCTCCCTTACTCTGAATAGTTCCTTAATACAGGGCAGCAACTTTGTAGAATGTCCTTCAATTTGAGTTTATCTAATGTTTCCTCAGGATTAGATTTAGGTTATGTACTTTTGGCAAGACTATCATGGCATGATGTTGTGTTTTCTTAGTATACCATATCAGGAGGCACAAGATATTGATCGGTTCCATTACTCATTAACTTCAAGCTTTGGTTAAGGTGGTGTCTGCCAGGTGTCTCCATTGTAAAGTTATTCATCTTCCCTCTACAATTAATAAAGATCTTGTAGGGAGGAAAGTAATCTTTCTTTAAATAAATCAGCAATGGAATGAGAGATTTTTAAACATATAAAAAATAGAAAAAATACATGAATCAGGAATAAAGTAACATTAAAAAATCAGAATACATTTAAAGAACCATCTACTAATTTTTTAACCATATTATTATTTTTAATAATGGTCTTAAAATTTCTTTTTCTATAGACACCAAGTCTGGCTGAATGAAATAAATTGGTGATAAGTGGAAAAAAGAGAAAAACCAATGATTCATAACAATGTATGTGAAAGTGTAAAATAGACTGTTACTTTGGAATGACTATAAACATTAAAAGAAGACTGAAAACATACAACTTTGTGCATTTGTGGGGGAAAGCTATTAATTTTTTGCAAATGGAAAGATCAACAGACTATATAATGATACATGACTGACACTTGTACATTAGGTAATAAAATGGATTCATATAGTCTAATCATATCACCACTATTAGGGTTGTATAAAACTGCATTTAAAAAAAGATCTATGACCAGATATTCTCCTGGGTGCTCCTCAAAGGAACACTATTAAGGTTCATTGAAATGTTTTCAATCATTGCCTTCCCATTGATCCTTCTAACATGCCATTGACATGATACCTAATATTCAGAGGGAATGGGCAAGGTATGAGGGAAAGAAATAAAAATAAAATAAATAAAATAGAATGACGCAAATCTGAGTTTTGTGAACCCTTAAAGAGAAGGTCTAAAGGACGTTAACTGGAACGTCCAACTCTGAAAAGTAGAGTTGAAAGACAATTCTATAGATCAAATCCTGGTAAGGATAAACATTGCCATTTTAGAAGAAAAGCTTCAAAATACACCTGTGGCAGATGTCACGTGAGTAGAATTTCTGCCCAACCTTAATTGCATTCAGAGGATAATATCAATGAACTAAACTTGAACTAAAAATTTTTTAAACAAGAAATTATAAATAAAGACACATGGTTGTGAATACAATGATATATTTCTTTATTTTCACATACACTCTAGCTAAAACAGCAAGAGTACACATCAACAAAAAATGGAAACAAGGCTTTGGCTGAAAAAAAACATGCATTTGACAAATAATGTTAATAGCTAGACAAGAACAAAGTTAGCTCTGTGAACTTCTTCATTTGATTCAGAGAAACAGAGCATGAGTTTTCTTAAAGTAACAAGGAAAGGAACAAAAAAAATGAGGTTTGAAATTTTTTACCATGGCAAAACATTAACATCTTTCTCAAAAACATAGAGAAATCTGGAAAAATCAAGAATATAAAATTCTGGACCAGTTAGTGACATTCTTTCAAGCATACTTGCAAAATGTTTCCTTAAAGTGTTCTTGGGATGAAAATGATTGTCATGTCTCCAACAGCAGCGAACTGATGTTGTTCCTTGGAATAAAAGTCAATCCCCACCTTAAAAAATATATGGCTTCTCTGAGGAATTCTTATGTCTTAAACACTTTTTACATTCTAGACAATTAAATTGATTGAGGTCATAAGTTAAGAAATGAATAGTTACCACTACATGGTAAGGTAAGCAGCCTGAAAACATCTGCATCATAAATGTGTGTGTGTGTGATATATATAAAGTCAAAAACTCCTCTACTTGTACTTTGGTATTCAATTTTTAGAAATTCAGTCTCAAATGCCATTATGGTATTTTTCAAATGATACCTTTAAGTCAATGATTTCTTTCGACTGCAATAGAGAAGATATGGCAAGAAAAATGCTGCAGTACCATCTTCTGGGAGAACATTCATGAAATCCTTCAGTTCTAGTTCCACAGCAACAATTGACAATGTTTCTGTTTGTAGAAAAGAATATCTGAATTAGAACTGAAACTCTGTCTTTCATTCAATCTATTCTTACTTAACCAACCAATTAGAAGCCAGTTCAGGCTGGGCGTGGTGGCTCATGCCTGTAATCCCAGCATGGGAGCCCGAGGTGGGTGGATCATGAGGTCAGGAGTTCGAGACCAGCCTGGCCAACATGGTGAATCCCTGTCTCTACTAAAAATACAAAAAAATTAGCTGGGCATGGTGGCACACATCTGTAATCCTAGCTACTGAGGAGGCTGAGGCAGGAGAACTGCTTGAACCCATGAGGCAGAAGTTGCAGTGAGCTGAGGTCGTGCCACTGCACTCCAGCCTGGGTGACAGAGCAAGACACATCTCAGGGAGGAAAAAAAAAAAATAGAAGCTAGTTCAGGTAACAAAATGTTATAACTTCAAAGAAAAAAATCAATCTCTTAAATCCATAGGTTTCTTTATGGTTGTAACTTATTTTTCCTTATTAGAATCCTTTGAAGTTTATTTTATATCAGCCACATGAAATTTGGATTTATTATTTCATTGCTGAATTACTATATTATTTTGCAATTGATTTCTACTGTCCTCTAAAGAAAAGTACAATCATTTAAATACTTTTTTTAATGCTAAGTCTATACTAAAGCTAATTTATAAAGATTGTTTGATAGGATAAAAAACACCAATGTTTTCCCAAATTAGTTCCTATTGTAACATTTCATGTTGTTAATAAGCACAAATCTGTTTTCATGACCATTTACTTCTTTTTCCCCCAAACTGCAACGGTGTTCTAATGAACATTTTTTTTTTTTTTTTTTTTTTGAGATGGAGTCTCGCTCTGTCACCAGGCTGGAGTGCAGTGGCACGCTCAGCTCACTGCAACCTCTGCCTCCTGGGTCCAAGAGATTCTCCTGCCTCAGCCTCCCGAGTAGCTGGGACTAAAGGTGTGCACCGCTACGCCCAGTTAATTTTTGTATTTTTAGTAGAGACGGGTTTTCACCATGTTGGCCAGGATGCTCTCAATCTCTTGACCTCATGATCTGCCCACCTTGGCCTCCCAAAGTGCTGGGATTACAGGCATAAGTCACTGTGCCCAGCCCCAATGAACATTTTTAATATTAAGGAATGTAACATACATTTAAAAAAATGCAACTTTATGATTCTCCTGCTTCTTAATAGATACATGCTGCCCTCTCCTGGAATAGAAGGGTGAAAGTTATGAACAATGTTCCCAATAAACACCCACTTGGTCTTACATCTTCTATCCACATGTCAGTGCCATTCCCTGTGTGATCGTTGCATGCCTGTCACTTCCTCTATTTGTAGAGTAAGTGAAATATAAGATCCATTCCAAAGTCATCTGTCCAATATGCAGCCAGCTAAATTTTTCTTTACACAAAAGAATGAACTGCCTTTGTTGCTAAATAGTTAATGAATAAAGCAGCAATGGTTTATAGAAAAGACTCCTAGTTCTGGAATCCAGAGAGACTTGGGAAGAGATCCAGACTCTTCCACCTACTCACTGAGTGGCTTTAAGAAAGTCACTTCATCTCCCAAGTCCTAGGTTCCTCATTTATAATGTAGTTGTACTGTCTGCTAGCTTCCACAGTTCCTGTGAAAATTCAGCTAAAATACAATGATGCACATCTGACATAAAATCAGACCTTAATAAACAGCAACTACTAACTAGCTTGCAAAATATATGTGAAAAATATGAATTATTGATGTTTTCCTATCAAAGCAGTTTACTTACCTAAATGTGGAACCTGTAAGTAGTATCTCAGAAACAAAAAAATAAAGTTGGAGAGCTAGTGTGGAGTTGCTATAGAGTCAACAAAAATATCACCACTTCCCAATTCTCCTCTTCTCCCAAATAAGGAGGGGATAATATAGGTTATCACTCCAAGAACAAGGTCAATATCTTAAATTCATAGAGTACATTAAAAATTAATAAAATACTTTCATATATAACTTCTCTTTAATTCCTTCTAGAATCCTTTGAGGTTTTTATTTATTTAATCCAAGCCCCATCCCAAACAGGGTTAACTAATGGATATTATCCCTGATTTAGAGTTGGGAAAACTGAGGTTAAGAGAAGGTTAAAATTACTTGCTCTACTCCACTCACCAGCTACCTAAATCTACAAGTTACATACAAATGATCTATCTAAATGTAAACCTGTGCCCTTAAAATCTTTCTCCAGCATGTCTAGAAAATATCTGTCAAAGGTTGAAAATAGTTATTTCTGGATGGTGGATTTTAAATTATTTTTATTTTTAATGTTTGTAATTTACTACAGTACCAGAATTTTAAAAAATAAACATGACTCATTACAAAAACAGTACTGAATATTTCCTTAAAACAAACAACCAATCCACTAACCCCTGTTTTAATGGTTCTGCATTAGTGTGGTAGCTGTCAACCAGAAAAATTTTGCCCCACAGGGGACATCTGGCAACATCTGGAGACATATTTGCTTGTTATAACTAGGGCAGTAGTATTGACATCTAATTAGTAGAGACCAGGGATACTGTTTAATATCCTAAAATGCACAGGGGAAACCCCCAAGCACAAGGACAATTATCTTGTCCAAAATGTCAACAGTGCCAAGGTTGAGAAATGCTGTATTACAGAGATAAGAAATCCAAACTCCTAAGCATGTAAGTCCCTGAGCTCCATCTCCAACCTCACCCTCTTGCAATTTTGCCTAACATTTAACTTTTGATTCAGTCCTGAACTTCTCATTTAGTCTCACGACACTAGAAAACTGGCTTGCTCTAGGACACTTCTAAGTAGCATACCTAGAACTCAGTTCCAATTCTCCAGATCCCAATACAGGGCTATTCTCAGTGTACAAGTATTAAGAAAACACCCTTCTGTGAAACAAACGTAAAGTTCTTTAACTGTCTCCGTTTCTAATCAATGAACAGTTACAGAATGCTTCCTATAGGAGAGGCATATTGCTGGTGAGGAAAGTATAACTATGAAAAATGAATAAAACACTATGCCAGCTCTTGAGGTATTACAGTCTAATAAAGGTAAATCATGCATGGCACTTAGTCTCATTAGCAATACACACACACACATACGTATGAACACAAATGTATTCTGAAGACAGAGAAAAATGCAACATTTGGAGGAATGATTATGGGTGAGTTGGGGTGGAGTGTGTGGATGTGGATCAGAAAAGGATGAAGAGTCTTCTGATTAAGATAATGATGATGCTGAGATGTAAAGATGCGGGATGTCTGTACTGGAAAGTGCTCCACCAACACAAACAGTCAGTAATAAATTATGTAAAGGGTATGCAAGTAGGGCAAAGCAATCAGACACCTGACACTTCCATCTTCTGAAAACCTAAAGCAATCAGGGAGATGGGTAGGACTGAGAATAAAGTCACCCCTTTCCCTTCCCAATCACAAGCATACAGCTTTAATTAAAGGGGGATCTTCAGAAAAATAATCTCCAATGGCCACTGCCTCGGCCTTACATTTTAAAAATCAACTGTCTTGGCTAGAAAACACAATTTCAACACTGTCAATTTCTAATATTTTATGTGCTCTGCAATCGATACACTCATACCCTTTGTCATCAGGAAAGCAATTAACTAATTATATTAATGCACAGCAGTATAGAAACGGATTAGATATCTATCAAGATTTATGATTACGAATTATGAAAATTCCAATAACTACTATGCTGTAAAATACTGTACAATCTAGATACTCAACTTTTAAATCCTTGAGGTTATTCATGAATACTTGCTTATAATTATGTTTAACAGTAATGATCTTAACTTCCTACATGAAGTAAATTAAATACTCTGATCATTGATAAAAGATGTAACTGCTTTAATGACTACTCACATTTTAAAACATTGATGCTGTCATTTTCTATGACTGTGATAATTTGTTAAGTGTTTGAAAGGATTAAGTTAAAAGAACATAGTTCTGTGACTAGGAGATAAATGAATATCAAATGTCAAAGGGAGGGTATGTGAATGCTGAAAACAAGCTCCCCAGACGGTTCTGAAAGGCCCTCAGTCTCACTTGAGAATCACATGAAAATACTTGAGAAAGACGGCTTCACCAAATTTAAAACTGAGACGCTTAAGTTTATAATCAAGCAAAAAAAAAAAAAATCATTTTACCTTTTAATGATGACAGGTAGAGCTGATACTTCTCTCCACCACATTTTATTCTCCGACAAAGTTCAGGTAGCAGTTTTTTCCACCACAGAGTCTATCTTAGGAAAAAATGAATAAATTTTAGTTTGATGCATTTTATTCTCAGATTTCAAACAATAAGAAGAAGATTGTGCAGGAAAGCACAGGGCAAAAATACATCATTTTGTCTAAGGCAGCTAACTTTGTTATAACAGAAGTTATATCAGCAGCCAGTCTTTTGCCTTAACTATAACATAAAAGTCAGATTGAAACTTGAAAACCCAGTAATATATATGTTGTACATATGTACATGGCTATTTTCAAGAAGTAACAGACATATCCCGTTATCATCTCTTATGTGGCAAGAAGGAAGGAATGAAGAAAAAAAAGAACTAAGGTCCAAAATTATTCTAATTTCTAAACTAAAAACCATATGGCAGAGAAAATATTTTCCCATCATACACTGTTCCCAAATCTTCAGGTAATCAACTATTTCATCTTCAAACAAAAGATTTTTAATGATGATAATATGCCATCTCATATATTTAACAGCATTTAATAGTACTCAAAATACATTACATTATTTAACATATATGCTCAATGGACCCACACAGCCCTGAGGCTGGATTAGCATAAATTGTCCCCATTTTGCAGGAAAGGAAATGAGGTTATCAAATCTGATTATCACTGATCAAGCCTGAAAACATAATCTGAAAAAGCATACCCGGTTCTCTTCTTTCAGTTCATGATTAGCATATGGAATGACTGCCTCTGGGCATCTCTCTAACAGTATGTCTATGCACTGTTCATACTCTTTCAAGCGTGTACGACACAGAACATGGACACTAAGGCCGGCAATAGTGTCTTCTGAAAGCGGCTCCAAGAACGGAATAATGGAAGCTATGTCAAATGAAGGACCACATATAAGAGACTATGAACAGAAAAGTGAAATGTTATGAAATGAGGCACCTCAAAAACTAAAACACAACATACAGAATTTAGTTTCTTAAGACTAAACACTCACTTGCCAAAAGTAAAATAGAAAGAATGCCATATTAGAGTACATGCATGTGGTCCTTATTTACTAAATCTAAGTAGTATAATCTTGAAACTACCTCTAGTTTAAAGATCTGTTTAATAGAAAGCAATCACTGTTAAATAACATTATTTTATTTGCTTTGTGTAGACTACAAATTAAAACCAATGGACATTCTTCAGGACTCTATCCTAAGGGAATAATCAACATTGTGGTTAAAGATCTATGTCCAATGATGTTCACCGCAAGAGTATTCACAATATTGAAAATTTGTAAATAAATCTACATGTTTAACAACAAAGGATAAGTAAACACATATGGCACACTCAGATAATGGAACATTACACAGCCATCAAAACTATGTTTTCAAAGGCTAGTTAATAAAAAAAATGCTTATGATAAAATGAGTAAAAAAATTTCAAAATGAAATTATATTCTGAACATGATCAGTTTTATAAAATCTACATAGGTAAATGCACATACAGAAATACTGTTGTAAGCGCATGGCAATTTGAAACAGCACACAGGATGGGACAACAAAGCCTACTCTTTGTTTTCTTTACATCCCTGCCTGCCATTTTCCAAATTTTCTATAATAAGCATGTGCTACATACATATGCAAAAATACAATTTAACACTTAATAAGACTAAAGCGATTGTTTAGAACTAATCATTGTTATCAATACCACTTTGTCACAAGATGAATAACAGCGGGCTGTATTATCTCGGAATTTACAACTTTACCAACATTTACTTTAAGCAATTAAACTATATATACTACTTTTGATTCTACCACCAAAATAATCTCCATTTTCCCTTTCTCCAGGATAAAGATGAGATGGTTATATCCTAATTTTCTTGTCCCTGCCTCCTTTTTGCTACAGCATCTTCTGAGGCTCCCAGGAGAATATGGAATGTGATCTATCCAATCACAGTCAGTGTGATGATTTTATTCCAAATATCTACCAAGGAATGACCAGGAGAATAAGGTTGGTCCCTTTTCTTCCTGAAAGTTTAATAAATTATTCATGTGAATAATTTCCTGACAATCAGATGGCAGAGATGAAATAAGGTTGATAATCTCTCACTCAAAGGGTCTCCCAACATGGAAGAAAAGAGATTATCTCTCTATTTAACTCTTGACTAATCCAGATAATGGGGAAGGGAGTGGGGGCAGTACGAAGGAGCAAGGCACGTGTACCAAATTATGACTAAAATAAAACTAGTCGTAACTTCAACTACCCATGAACTTTTACTTAGTTTTATCCATGTCATCAGGAAGTTTGAAAATAAGGCCAGGTGCAGTGGCTCACACCTGTAATCCCAGAACTTTGGGAAGCCGAGATGGAAGGATCGCTTGAGCCCAGGAGTTCGAGGTTACAGTGAGCCACGACTGCCACTGCACTCTTTTTTTTTTTTTTTTTTTTGAGACGGAGTCTCGCTCTGTTGCCCAGGCTGGAGTGCAGTGGCGCAATCTCAGCTCACTGCAAGCTCCGCCTCCCGGGTTCACGCCATTCTCCTGCCTCAGCCTCCCAAGTAGCTGGGACTACAGGCGCCCGCCACCTCGCCCAGCTAATTTTTTCTGTTTTTAGTAGAGACGGGGTTTCACCATGGTCTCGATCTCCTGACCTTGTGATCTGCCTGCCTCGGTCTCCCAAAGTGCTGGGATTACAGGCGTGAGCCACCGCGCCCGGCCATGCCACTGCACTCTAATCTGGGCAATAGAGTGAGACTCTGTATCTTAAAAAAAAAAAAAAAATTATAAAAGTTTAGGCAGATTATGTTTCTCCTTCAACAGCAAAGATTTTGCTATTTAATAGCAAAGATTTTCCTCCTTTAATAGCAAAGATTTTCCTTTAAATACATTTTGAAACAAATTTTAAAAGATCACTGAATTATACTTTTTCAAGCAATGATTATAAATATGCTTTAAAGATTTATCAGGAAAATTTAATAGCACTTATTCCAATTACAACTTTAAATATGTAATTAGTGTATATGTTCTAGGAAGGCAAAGTTCCACTGTCTTGTCCAATGCTCCCCATAACATCTACAGCACATGCTCAAGCAATATTTGTGAGGTGAACAAAATCTGAGGCTAGGCCCTCAGAAGGCTTTGTACCACAATGGTACTAGAGACAAGAGACAAGAAGAATCTTCTTTTGTTATTTTTTAAAGAAGCACATAAATAATGCCATCTCTGGGAACACCACAGCCCCACCTGAAGGCTGAGTCTAAGCAATATGGCCTCTTCAGCTTCCCTCCTCTAAGCCCCATTCCCAATTTGATATTAAGTAACAACTACACTTATATCAGTTCCCATAGTGTAAATGAGGCATTGCAAATTCAAAAGCCTAAAGAGGCCAACCAAATGATGAAGATGCATAAGGGCAGCTGGGATAAGGAAAACAGACACTCAGCATTTGGGTCAGGATACCCTAAAGATGATAACTGTGCGGGAGGAGAGTGTGAGCACTGCCCAAGGAGAGGCTCCAGGTCAGTCCCAACCCTCAGGTCAGAAGCAATGAGGGCCTTGGGTTAACAGAGCTGCTAAATTTTTCAATAGTGACTTGAAACTCAGAATTCTTAATAGGAAATCTTAATTTTTGTATGTTAGCGCCTACACTGGGAAGACCAAAGAAAACAGATGTGGGAATTATATTGGTCTTTGGGCCACTGAACTACATTAAATAAAATCTTATGCTCATGTGGCCCAGCCTGATCCACCAAGTCAAATATGGACTTTAATTCTCACTGCCAGCCAAAACACTGCTGCAGTTAGAATTATTAAAGGATGATCCACATTCTCTAATCATCTCCCTCATTTCTGAAAAATCCTTTTCAGGAGCTGGATAAACTGACTACTTTGACCTGTTTCTTATAAGAGAAATAGCAGTGCCTGGCTTGGGTGAGAGGCCTAAAATGTGTAAGTCAACACTAACAAAAACAAACTACATCAATAAAAACACCACTAAACATTTGCCACACTTTCATTTCACAAAGTGTTTTCAAGTGCATCCTGAAAATGAGGAAATCACCCAGGAGACTTGGTGAAGTCTGTCCATCCACCTGCAACGAAACCAGCCACTCAGCACAGGTGTCCCATCCATCAGCAGTTTCAGGCACAGGCAGGAATTCCCTCCAAGTGTCCTGAGTATGCCTAACTATGGACTTTGCCCCTCAAAATTCTACATTCTAGATTAACAGGACACCTGGGGTCTCAGCAAATTTAATCTTACACTATACTGTAATATGCATTTTCATAAGAAAAGGAGGTATTTTTACTTACCTGTAATTTTGAAAGATCTTCTGTATAATTTTTGTCCGCTAATGAATCAGATGATATTAAGATGTGAACCCATGGATAAATTAAGCCATAATGACTACAGGCATTTATCTAAAACATAAAAGAATTTCTCATAAACAAAATATAACAACAAAAGCTTGCTTATCCATTCCACGAACAGCAAGCAATCATTAATCCTCTGCCATGTCATAGAATTAGGTATACACTTTCCTGGGAATGGGAAGGACAGTTTTTAAGAATGTATTCCCCTGGAAAATATTTCAGTCTTGCTTGCTTCTACACTAAATATTTCCATATACTTTAAAATGTAAATACTCCAAAGACGCACTTTCTAGCAAAAAGAACAATACTGCATTTAAGCCAATTATACCTAACAAGAATATTGGAAATAATTTTTATTAATACTACTTTCTTTAGAAGGCAAAATATCTTTCATAAATTCTCAAGACAATTCCCAAGAAGCCCTGCTTATTCAAGAAGCTGGTAACGTTTCCACTTAGCCCTCCATTAGCCATGGCTAATGAGCTGTGAGAGAAATGGGCTGGGAGCAAGAAGGGTAGCAAGAAGGGTAGAAAGAGTTATTACTGGCTGCCTCAAGTGCTACAGAACAGCTCCTTTATGTGAAACAGACAGGAAATGGGGGCCCACTAAGGAAGTCTCCCTCCCACAGCCTTCTGCAGTTCCTCTCCCACCAATGAGGTCTGCAGATGTCTTCTCTCTTATGTTCTATTTAATGATCCTCTGCTGAGGAAGGACAGATGTGATGTTCTGGAAGAAGTCCCTTTCTCCATGCTTTGGCAACTGAGCTACCACTTCAAGTAAGTGAGGGAAATTAATAAGTGGAGGACATTCTTTAGAGTACAAAATTATTTAAAATGTAGGCCACTTCAGTTATAGACAAATTTTAAGTGTATTTTTAACTCTTGCGTAAATAAGATACCGGTAATAGAAAACTAGGTTATATTTTATAATAAATTATAAAAAATAAGAAGGTATGTTTTTGTAATGGGCAATGCATAGGTTAAATTTAAGGTATTATTCCATTATCTTACCAGATCCTCCGACGTTCGCAATGGTGTGGTGTCAGGAGGCTGCCTCTTAGACAATCTCCAGATGTACTGGGATGTGAGCTTGAAAAAGAGTTCCTGAAGTACCACATCTGGGAGACATGCCACTAGCTGAGCTTCCCAAAAGTCTACCAAGAGCTGAGGAGTTGTATCTTCATCCTTAGCACAAAGCACCTTGAAAACAGTAAAAGAAGCCTCTATATTCCAGATAAATATAGCACTGATAAAGCAACAGCTGGGCTGAATATCAAAGCATCACATGGGCCATGCAATTAATAATTTACCATTAGCATTAGTGCCATGGCGAAAGAAAATTTAGACATTTTTTAAAGGAAACAGATTCTAGGTTGTACAAATAAAGTTTCTTCAGATATAATCTTTTAATTAGTACTTTTATAACTGATTATGTATGTCTGTTTTTTCAATAAGCAAACAAATGAAAAACTCACTTCTCTTATTCTGTCCCTCCCCACCACCAATTTAATGAGGCCATCCAGAAAAATCACATTTTCAAAGTGACAAACCTTAAAAAAGGAATCTGCTTCTTCAATTCCAATTTTGTTGTTCTTCTGCAAGCCCAGAACTGAAGCCACAAGCAATCCAGGCTGAGTCTCCTTTAAGTGAAGTGCAAGCTCAGTTGGAACAATCTGTCCCTTTCTCTGTTGAATCAATAGCCGAGGTTCCAGAATGAAGCCACATACCAACTTCATCTTCAGATAAGAAAGAAATTTAGGAACAAAAGGTACATTGTATTTAGATTGTCTACCTTAGAAATACTAAACATGCTAGTGCATTTACAATGCATGGTTAAGCCATCAATAATTTAATCACAATGTTTTCTTTGACTATAAAGGCTAGTTCTTACCCAAAGAAGGACACCACTGACTGTCTTATAGAAGTTACTAACATTTCACTAAGCATCAAGGTGTCCTATTTTTTGTAGAGAGCTTTATATTTAGGTCTACTTGATTTGAAAATGCAGTCAATTTTCTGTATCTGTGGGTTTCACATCCATGGATTCAACCAACCACAGATCAAAAATATTCGGGATGGCTGAACGCAGTAGCTCATGCCTGTAATCCCAGCACTTCGGAAGGCCGAGGAGGGCAGATCACTTGGGATCAGGAGTTCGAGACTACCCTGGCCAACATGGTAAAACCCCATCTCTACTAAAAATACAAAAATTAGCCAAGCACGGTGGTGCACACCTGTAATCCCACCTACTTGGGAGGCTGAGGCAGGAGAATCACTTGAACCCAGGAGGTGGAGGTTGCAGTAAGCTGAGATCACACCACTGCACTCTAGCCTGGGCCACAGAATGAGGCTCTGTCCCAAAAAAAAAAAAAAAAAAAAAATGGAGGGGGGTAAAACTGCCTCTGTTCTGAACATGTACAGATTTTAAAATTATTATTCCCTAAACAATTTAGTATTAACAACTACATAGAAGTTGACATTATATTAGGTATTATAAGTAATAGAGATGATTTGAAGTATATTGGAGAAAGTAGATAGGTTATATGCAAATACTATGCCACTTTATATAAGCAACTTTAGCTTCTGTGGATTTTGGTAACTGTAGAAGGTTCTGAAACCAATCTCCCATAAATACCAAGTGATGACTAATATATCTTAAGTTTTTTCAAAATTATGAAAAGTCATTTTTCTAGAATTCTACTCTTCAAAACAGAAGACATCCCGATGTTGACTTGCTCTCCTCATCATAACAAAGCATGTCATTTGTACAGCGATAAAGCACTTATGTTCTTCCTTTTTTTAGCAACCCAAGTCATACCGTGGGCTTTGGCCACAATCTGGCAAGAAAACAGTGCAGGAGCACAGGTTCTGAAGTCAGGCTGCCTGGTTCAATTCTGGTTCTACCACTTAACAGCTGTATGATCCTGATGAGTTACTTAACCTCTCTGTGTCTTAATTTCCTCATTTGTATAATACTTAATTCCCCCATTTGTATAATACTCCTACCTTATAGCATTATTAAGAATTAAGTAATATATGCAAGGAGCTGGTAAATAATAAGTGTTCAATTACACTACCTCTTATTTTCTTCCCTTAAATGATTAACACCTTTGGTAGTGTCCCTAAATGACTTCTTTTCCAAGGGGAAGCCTGTGTTTCTTGGTACAACATTCAAATGTCCAATCCTCCATAAAGTTATCTGTGATTTTACCAAGTGGGGGTTATTTCTGCAACTACTAGACTTCTAAAGTCCATGGCTAATATCCCCTTTGCTGTTCTTAAATACGTATTACTCTGTTCTTTTCCAGTGCACACACCATATCCCTGATGCCAGATCACATCATCCCCTCGGAGCAGAGCCAGTTCTTCAGTAACAAGCTCAGTGCTCTGAACACACCTGACACTAAGTTGAAGTCTTTGGATATCCACTGCTGTCACTTATCAGTCTTATTTCTTTTACATTTGCCAGATTCGAAGTCCCATTTGGATCACTTTGTTTCTAAAATTGTCTGTTTTCCATTACAACCAAGAACATATGAGCTAGAAAGAAGCCAGAAGACAGCTAAACACTTCAGGATTACCAGGTCCTATTTCAGCCTTCTGTTAGCACTGGGCAGGGCTCCATACCTCTGAATGGCTTTTCATTTCATTTCTGTGCATGTCAAGATCTCCCATTTTCAGAGCCACTGCTGCCTTGGTCAATGTCACTAAGATCGATGAAAACCCAGAAGTATCCAGCTTCCTTAGATAGCTCATGGCAGTTAAAGGATTAATATTCTTCATAGAAGGACTACAGAGAATATGGGGCACTTGCTTTGGCTCAGCCACATAAAACATCTGAACCACTTTTGCTGCTAATTCCTTTGGTGAGCACAAAGGAATAAAAGGAATAAAAGGTCAGTCAGTCAGAAGAAAGCAACAAAATCAGCAAAACATGTGCAAAAAGCCAAGACACAAACATTTCAAGTAAGATAAAACTATAGTATTATGTTCTAATTTTAAAAAGACAAAACTGATACTAATACAAGGGAGGCCTGAGATAACCTGAAGTGATCTCTTTGCTGATTATAATGAAGAAAAAACAATGAAAATAGGTACCAGGTTATGACCAGCATTTCTAATTTCAACACTTCAGAAGAAGAAAATAAACATTTGATTGAATTACAATAAAAATCTATCATAAAAACTACTATTTAGTTCAAAATATACCCAATTAAGTAAACTGTATGAGAAAATTTCATTTCAAAACCTTAGAACATTTGATACCACAATTTCTAACTTGGCATATTTGCATCCAACTATGTATGAAATACATGAGGGGTTATCTTTTCTTTTCTCTCTCTAAGACAGGGTTTTCCCGTATTGCCCATGCTGGAATGCAGTGGTGTAATTGTGGCTCACTGCAGCCTCAAACTCCTGGGCTCAAGCGATCCTCCTGCCTCAGCCTCCTGAATAGCTGGAACTACATACTGATGTATGCCATCAAGCCCAGCTAATTTTTAAATTTTCTGTAGAGATGGGGTCTTGCTCTATTGCCTAGGCTGGTCTCAAACTTCTGGCCTCAAGTAATCCTCTCACCTCGACTTCCCAAAGTGTTGGAATTGCAGATATTAGCCACGTGCCCAGCCCTAAAAATAATCCCTAATAATGTCTTAAGGTCACTGGCCTAAGGTCAGAGTTTTGTAAGTGAAGTTTTGGACACACGGAGTAAGGGATAATTAGGGTTGCAGGAAGGACTACAGATGAGAAGACGGAAGGCAAGGGCCGCATTCTGTGTAGCTCTTCTGAGGACATGCTGCTGTCACTGGCAGGTGTTGAGACTACAACAGACCACATGTCCCTGTCTGTATAATGAGAAAGTATGAGAAGATTACCCATAAGTTCTTTTCCAAGCTATAATTCTATCTTCATTAATGAAGAAAATGGCACATGACTTTTTTAGAAAAAGAACATCAAAGAAGAAAAATATTTGGAACCTGATTTCTAAATAGTACTACATAAAATAAACCACTAAAATGAAAAGTTAAAAATATTAGATATAAAACAGAAAAGTATAATCACTTCACTTAATTCTTCATCCAGGTTTTCATAAAGTGAATGATTAATGTAAAAGATTAATCCCCTCTCGTATTTCTGTAATCCATCCTCTACCGTCCAGTCCATGCGGGCCAGAACTTCAGCCATAGACAAACCAGACATCTTATAGTATGGCAAGGTGAGATGCGAATGCTGGGAGTCAAGCCTAAAGGGAAGGAAATAAAAAACCTGAAATTTGTCATTTTTTTAAAGACAGGGTCTCTCACTATGTTGCCCAGACTGATCTCAAACTCCTGACCTCAAGTTGATCATCCCACCTCAGCCTCCCAAAGTGCTGGGATTCCAGGTGTGAGCCACCATGCCTAGTCAAATTTGTGATTTTTAAACCTGGATATCTAACACATTCTATAATAGAACATATCATGCTTTCCAGAAGATATAAATTCCAAAATACTTTTCTACTGCCATTAGTAACTAAAACAAACTCCTAAGTTTTATTTTACAAACTTCTAATTAATGCAGTTTCTTTTTGCCTGCTGATAATAGAAACAAAAACAACAATTTAAGTTAATTCTAATATTCATGATCAGACTCTAAAATAATGGTGTTTATAGGAGGAAAAGTCTGTTTTATTAATTTTTAACCATTCATGTGGATCAAGTAAGTCTGAAAACAATCATATGCAAAACAATGTGTAAACATTACTCTCAAAAATAAAAACACTATTCATACTAGTGTCCCTTTCTGACATCATAAAAGCACTGACTACTAAGACCAAAATCATAGACTGTTCAACTGGCAGCTCTCCCTTAAGCTACAGACAATAAACTAGTCATACAGCTATGTCAGGATTTTCAAAGCCTGAGAAAAATGTCAAAGTCCTAAGTTAAACAGTGGGAAAATCACAAACTTGAGACTTACTGCTCATCTTCTAAACTGTGACTCCTTGAGAGCAGGAAATGGGTCACATTCATTTTTGTATGTTTAAGCCTAGCTGTGCTCAATAAATGCTTGTGGAAGAAGTGAATAAATGAACCACCTCCCCATTTATCAGGTAACTACCAGAGATGGAAAAGCTAACAAGTGTACCCAAAGTTCAAGATGGCTTCTGTAACAAGGTTTCAAGAGGTGTCACCCACCTGCTGTAACAGTCCCCAAGGTGCCCACAGCTCTCCTTAAATGCTTCCAAAAGCTCTGCCTTCTCTCCAGGTTCCAGCTGACTGGCATCCATCAGGGCAGCTCGCACTAACAGATGAGCCTCACTGAGAAGGTGAATGCAGCTCTGGGTTTTGACAGTCTTATAGGTATTGCTATAGTCTATCTAAAACAAAAAAGACAAACACTAACGTTGCTGAAGAGAGACTCTCAAAAGTTCCTCAATTCTTAAAATAATTTATACATCTTGTTAGTAAAGTTAACATTTGGACATATAAACCCTAAAAGTAAACAAACTAGTTATTTACCATTCTGACAAGGGCTTAGCTGAAGGGCTTTTTTCCCATCATCTATGAGCCAGTTTAATACATACATGATTATAAATAATACCTTGTTAAACAGCTCTAATCATTAGAGAGGTCCAAATAATATTGTAATACTAATAATACTGTAAACTTAGCAACAATTTTATCTCAATAAGACTATTGAACGTACTAATATTTGAAATAGTTAAGCTTAAAAAAAAATTGTGATTTAATTCTTTCTCAAACTTAGACTGAGTATTCTTCCCCTATTTCAGTTTCAATTTGTAAGTTTAGGCTCTACTACATCTATTTCCATAACTCATAGAGGGCTCGTAAAAATTATCACTAGCTAATCTGACTCAATCAATATATTCAGACGCTAGCAGTCAAATCACCTAAATGAAGACCTTCAATTAAGCAAGACTGAAAAGACAGGGCACAGCTGACATAATAACTGGCATTAAATTATTGGCAGGGACAAATCAGGCAACACCTTGACCTGATGATCAAAATTAACATCGCCAAAGAGGGGCAGATGAACAGCATGTGCCTCCAGATGTGATACCCTTAACACAAAAATCACCTATGCAATATTCTGGCTGAAAATGCATAATCTGAATCTAACCATTAAAAAAAAGAGCAAACCCTAAATAAGGAATACTCTCAAAAAAAAGTAAAGGGGAAAACTGTATTTTTCAAAAACATCCATGTCATAAAATATAATGAAAGGCTATAGAAATATTCGAGATTCAAGGAGGCTAAAGAGACACACTACCTGATCCTAGACTGGGTCTTGAACTGGAGGAGGGGGAATGCTATTAAGCCATTGAGTCAGCTGACAGAATTAGACTATGAACAAACCAGATAAAGCACTGTGCCAATGTTAAATGTATTAAAACATACTACTGTATTGTGGTATGCAAGAGAGTATCCTGATTCTTAGAAAATATATGCTGAAGTACTTAAGGGCAAAAGACTGATGTATGCAGTTTACCTCCCAAAGAATCAGAAAACAGTGTATGTATACGTGTGTGCACAGAAAGCACAGAGTGCATAAAAAAGAGAGAGAGAAGCAAATAGGGTAAAATGTTGACTGTGGAGAAATCTGTGTGGGGAATGGGAATATACAGAATATTCTTTTTTGAAAAAGAGTCAAAAGAGTCAGGGTCTTGCTGTGTCACCCAAGCTGGAATGCAGTGGTATGACCATAGCTCATTGTAGCCTTGAACTCCTGGGCTCAAGTGATCTTCCCATCTTAGCTTCCCAAGTAGCTAGGACTACAAGTATGTGCCACCACAACTGGCTAATTTTTTAATTTTTTGTACAAATGGGATCTCAATATGTTACCCAGGCTAGTCTCGAACTCCTGGCCTCAAGCAACCCACTTGCCTCAGTCTCCCAAAGGGTTCGGAACAATATACTTATTCTTGCAACTTTTTTTTAAGTCTGAAATTGTTTCAAAATAAAGAGTTAAAATAATTGCCAGGGAGGAGTAGGAAGCTGTCACTCTTACATCAGGAATAAGGATGCTCCCTCTGGGTCCCTCCCCCCAGGACAATGCTGCAGTAGCTGTAGTGCCCTGGGACAATCTGCTAACATTTCTAAATAAGAAGAGTGGGACAGGGATATACAATCCTAGATTTTTTTTTTTCTCCATTTCTTAGCTATCTTTGCTAGGGTTCAAAGTTAAGGTCAAAGACTATGTTTAGATTGGCCAGTGGATCTTCTTCGGAGAGTGGGTACGAATAAGGCAGTCTTATTCTAGTGAAGGGAATTTCTACTGGTTCCTTGGATGTCAGAAGCTGTAAAAATAAGGACACAGAGAGAGATACACATTCCACTGTCAGACAGAGTCAGGAAGCTGAATGGCTGTGGCATCCTGAATGTATGATAATTAGAATCAATTTCTGATCATTAATTTCAGTCTAAATATCTACAAACAAGAATCAGAAATTTGAAAAGAGTACCATCTCTTTGTACAGTTGCACTGGTGAGATCGTATTCACAATATACAAATTCCACCCAGCCTCAGCTACAGGAGGTATTTTGATCTTAACACTGGTATCTTTTCTAGAACTAAAAGCAAAACAAAGGACAATAATTTTAAAATGACATTATTAATAAATGGTAGTTGCAAATGGTAAATATTGGATATAAAATAACTATAAAATCATTTTCATTTACTATTTTCTTAAGTGATTAACTGTACACTCTATTGTTATGGAATATTAGTTCACAATACTACATAGGCTAACTGCATTTAATATTCTGTAATTTTCATGTAATGATAAACCAACTGCTTCCAATTCACTCCACAAGTATTCTCAAACGAGCAATAAGTTCAAAGAACAGGCAAGTCCTATCAAAAGGAAAAGATTCTTGACTGCGGAAGTCCCCATGCCCAGGCCCGTTTCTGCATTTGACTTTCACGAATCTAGCATGCCCTAAGCCACAAATCTAAGCAGAAGCAACATCATGGCTGCTGAGAATATGATGAAGACACACAAAACTGTTAAGTTTGCTTAAAGCACTATCTTACCTCTTGCTTTCACTATGTGATGCATTTTCTTTAGTGTGTAATCTTTTAAAATTGTTTATCAAATGAATTCGAATTTTTAAAAGATCATTTAAAAAGTTATATCAAATGTGCAAGACTACAAACTGCTTTTCCTCTCGCCAGAAAGCTTTTAGGATCAGTAAGCCCCATACTCTGTGTACACTCAAAGTGATCAGTTACCAAAGTCCCCCTCTGATTGCTATTGATGCAACAAAGCATAGCCACTAACAATTTGAAAAAGTAAAAATCCATGTTAAAAATAACCTATGTTTGATATGACATACACTATATGCTTCACTCCCTGAAGAGATTTCTTTCTTGATTAGATTTTCCTTAGAGAAATTACATTGCATTCTCTACCACTAAGTAAGAAAACATCAAATAGAAGCATAACTAGTATGGAATTAAGCATTCTATTCTAAAAAATGGGAAAGCAGAAACCTAACAGATAACAAGAGATGAATGTTATCAAAATACAACTTTATTTTCAGATAGATCACATATCTATAAATCATAAATGTGCTTTAAGGTAAAACATACATTATTAATTTCTTTTGTAATATCAGAAAATAATTTTAGATAAAAATGTAACTACTGAAAGGGTCAAAGAAGAAAGACAGTAAAAACTCCTATAGTTTCAATTAGTATTACAGGCTCAGTCTTTCCCATTAATTACACAGAAAAGCATGTCCTTTAACTAATCTAAAACACCTTTGATTTTTACTGAAACTATTTTATAATCCATTTTCTCCTAAAAGTTCCCAGGTCAGTTATAAAGTGTATTACAGAGATTGTTAGAACCTTCTTTTCTTTCTCTGGAAAAAGACTACCATAAAAAAGCCATTTGATCATTCCAAGTTACGATTTAAAAAAAGATAAACACAAAATATACCAGTTACAATTCATTCCAGAAACTGGCAGGAATGCCTGGGGCAAGGGGATGCTTACAGAAGCCTCTTGGGTGACTGTCTTCTCTCTGGAATGGCCTCAGGGTCTGCTTTAGTCAAAAGTATGATGTGGTTTTTAAAGTGACAGATGGCTTTCAAGCCTATGAAAAGCTGTATTCTTAAAGCACAGACATCCATACTAACAGGTGGGCAAGCCTAGTAAAGGAAAACCACAAATTTAAGAAGAAATAAAGGTACATGCACTTCAATCTTCAAAAATCAGTCAGTTTATTTGATAAAATCTCTTTTGCTGCCACCCTCCCATACCCACACCACCAAAAAAGAAACAAACAAAAAACAACCCAAATGCCTATTCTTAACAGAGGAGGTTATCTAAACCTATGTAACCAATAGCGCATTCTATAGAGCTACTCAGTCAACAAACTCAGTTATTTACTGATTGAATAAATGTGGAAACAGGGTCCTACAGCTGCAGGAACTACTGTGTGTGCCCCACAGATACCTCCAAGAGAGGAAGCTGGTACCCTGCCACCCAGGGAAACTCCTACTACTAGCAGGATGGGTAGGGGTATGCCGAAATGGGATTTTTAGGCAAAACCAGACACTATGAAAGGACATTCTATTGCATGTAGAGTACATAAAATGGTTACTTTGTGGACGTGTGTGTGAAAGAAATGCTTGTAAGTTCCGATGGCCCCTGACTGTTAGTCTGTTAGGTATGAACAGTGAGTGCATGGAATGGCTGACAGGCTGGAACATGTCAGATAAACTAGAGGAGCTAGCCTTTTGCTCTTGTAAAGGACCATTAATTCAAGTAGAATGAATAAGAAAACTAATGGAAGAGCTCTATTCTGGCATGCTGCCAGGACCCTGCCTTCTTGTCCATGCATGCTGTTTTGATTCTGAGGTCATCTTCACTGTTACCTCCATGTAAAAATAGTTCAGGTGGCTTGGCTAGTGCTGAGCAGCCAGAATCTCAGAGGAAAAGGAGACAGACCACATGCACTTTCAACCAGACTCTGAGGTTGGAAACTTTTTCCAGACATCACAGCTCCAAAGCCTGAGTCGGCAGGTGGGCTAAACGTGTGCTTGTTTAACTGGCACCTAGGGCTTCAGAACTGGTGGAGTCACAGGAAAGGAGCAACCGTGAGGTGTGATCATCCCTTCTCCCTCCTACCTCCACAGGCCTCAAGGGCAGCATACCCCCACCAGATGCCCACCTCTCCTTATCCCTCCCCTTTGTCCCTTCCTTGTTCCTTTGCTCTGTTTTTATAAGACTCTGAAAATACATGTAATTATTTTTTTTCCAAATGTACATTGATCCTACTTCAATCTATAAGGTACTTTAAATCACACCATCACCCCTATATAAGCCTATGTCTTTCTGAGGTTTGAAAAGGCAAGGAGGGAAAAGAAGAGGACAAAGAATGGAAGTTTTACTTTTTTTATCTGTTACTTTTCAATTTTTACAAAGGAAATAATCCTGATTTTAAAATAATCTCTCAAAAAGGCCATGTGTGTATCTTACACAGACAAAGGCACAGGAAATCTGTGGTTCTGGTTTCCCAAGAGGCTGAGAGCAGGCAGTAAGCCTGGTCAGCAACAGAAAACCACAGGCAGGCCATTAAAAAGGGTCACTAGGAACTCAGAGACCATGCTTTCCATAAAACACTATCATATGACACAATTTGGGCGACAGTGACTGTGAAAGAGTATCTCAGACACATTAGGCACTGTGTCGGGGCTGGTTTGTTAAGACAACCATCATTATTGAAGGCTTATTTTTCTGGAAAAAGGTATTCCAGTTTTCAGATAGATATAAACCAATTTTTGAAATGCAGAGCATCACGATTTGGGAGCTTCTTGCAGCATGTATATTCCTAACAAACAGCCAATTCAAATAGCTTATACTTCAGAAGTAAAATAACATAGGTGAATATAATGTACATGATCAGCATATTTCTAGAACAGAAATTCAAAGTCAGAAAACACAGAATCTTAACATAATAATGCCTACATTTATTTTGTGGTCAAGAGGATTTTTTTAGAGACCAAGCACTTCGCACTAAAAATGAGATTACTGATCTACCCTATCCATTAACTCTTAGATTAAGTATAGAAGGTTATCAAAGGCTTATAAAATACAAAATTACAGGCATAGCTGATAATAGTATAAACAAATCATTTTAATGCATTGTATTCAATTTTGTGCTCTTAAGTATATTGATTTCTGGACTGTTTTGTTAACAGCTCTGTAAAACTGCCACCTATATTTCCATTTAATAAAATACAATTGCTCCAGGCATGGTGGCTCATGCCTGTAATCCCTCCATTTTGGGAGGCTGAGGCAGGCAGATCACTTGGGCCCAGAAGTTCAAGACTAGCCTGGGCGACATAGCAAAACCCCATCTCTGCAATAGTAATAATAATAATAATAATAATAATAATAATAAAGAAATGAGCAGGGCATGGTGGTGCACACCTGTAGTCCCAGCTACCTGAGGGGCTGGGGTGGCAGGATCACTTGAGTCAAAGAGTTAGAGCCTGCAGTGAGCTATGATTGTGCCACTGCCCTCTAGCCTGGGTGACAGAGCAAGACCCTGCCTCGAAAAGATTAAAAGTTAAAAATAAAAAAATAAAAAATAAAATTGTAGTATACTATAGTTGTGAACTGCTCTCAGTTCACACTTTTTATATTCTTTACCAAACTTTAAAAACTATTCACTAAATCAATTCAGAGTGAAATGTTTGCAAAGCAATCTTAAAAACTGTCAACTAAGCCATGAATCACAAAATCCTTACTATTTTACATCCAAAAGTTCTAATTCAATACATTAGACAACCTTAAGCTCTTTCGTTCTTGCCTAGCTTAGGTCTGAGAGCAAATCTACGAGTATTCATGTGCTCCTTTGTGATCGTAAGGTTTCATTGTATTCATAAGCCATTTCTTACCTTCAGGGTGGTGTCCATGTACGGGTCCTCCTCACGAGCTGTCGCCGCACTGCACCGTACAGTGAAACACTGCAGGTTGTTACTGAGGAGGAAGAACCAGGTTGCTGAGCAAAGTGAGGCCAAGAACCAACATACCCGCACCAGGGAGGGTTTCACAGGCAAACACGCCAATGGTAGGGGTGGCAGTCAAGTATCTGTCAAATATTGCCCAGTTAAACTGCTTCTCAGTAAGAGGAATGCCTCAGAATCCCTGTGGCTTTTAAAAATATACAACTGGTCCCCATAACACCCCCAGTGAATTGCAATCTCTAGGGGTTGAATCTAGATGTGTATATTTCTACAAAACTCCATATGTGACTCTGATGTGCATCCCTAGTTAGGAACCATGGAACTGGGTCAATATCTTCATTTTACAGACAAATGATGTCCCCAGTACCTGCCCAAGGTACAGAAGGGTGTCTATCAAAACCAAGATTAAAACCCATTTCTTAACTGTTGTTCTTCCTCACCCACCTCATGATGAAATTCATCCTGGATTATGCTAGACAACATAGACTATGCAAACTCAAATCCAATGGTCAAATTGAAAATGAGAGACCATCTAAAGGCATCTTCAGAATTATCTAGTCCAGCAGCTTGTTTTAAAGATTGGGGCATGAAAGGTTCATGACTGGTCCACCGCCTCTCTGGAGAGTACAGCCAATTAGATCCCAGGTCTCCTGACCCCTCACACTCCTCTACCTCTTTCCACAACTTCAGGCTGCTTCTGCATACAAAAAGGACCTAGGGACTCCACAGTAAGTGCCTGGTTGCCATCTAGGTCAACCCTCCAATACTGACATTAAAAACAGTTAATTAACTTAGAAATTGCTACACAATGATGTATATTTCTGTCCCATTATGTGATGGGACAGAAATTAATATTTTTATTCCTTCCTTCTCCCTCCCTTTTTACAAAAAAATTATAAAGTGGGAGAAGCAAAAATGAATTCTTTAAAATAAAAGAAAAAGGACTAAAGCAAACCTAATAGTAATATTAAATTTAAAAAAATTTCCTCAAAAAGAAAGGCATTCTGATATTTTCAGTTAGGAGACTTAGCACAATTTAAGAGGTAGTCAGGTCTCTCTCCATCTGCTGGTGCTTCCACTTCAGCCTCAGTCCACTGCCATCTCTATCTCTGCAAAGTTCTAGGAAATGACCTCTGGAGTCCTGACAATAACTAGGACAGTAGCACCACCATTTACAAATCTGCAGTACAGTTAGCAACCTTGGGAAGTAAACTGAGAGAGAGGGAAGCAAAAAAGCACCTGCAGTGGGACCAGAAGGACAGTTGAGAATAGCTATGACCACAAAAACCAATGACCTTTAGATTGTAGAGATAAAAAGGCAGGGTTTCGGCTGGGCGTGGTGGCTCAACCCTGTAATCCCAGCACTTTGGGAGTCCGAGGCAGGTGGATCATGAGGTCAGGAGATTGAGACCACCCTGGTTAACACAGTGAAACCCTGTCTCTACTAAAAATACAAAAAAAAAAAAAAAAAACCACATGGCCAGGCACGGTGGCTCACGCCTATAATCCCAGCACTTTGGGAGGCTGAGGTGGGTGAATTGCCTGAGGTCAGGAGTTTGAGACCAGTCTGGCCAACATGGTGAAACCCTGCCTCTACTAAAAATACAAAAAAATTAGCTAGGCATGGTGGCAGGTGCCTGTAATCCCAGCTACTCAGGAGGCTGAGGCAGGGGAATTGCTTGAACCAGGGAGATGGAGGTTGCAGTGAGCTGAGATCATACCACTGCACTCCAGCCTGGGCGACAGAGTGAGACTCCCTCTCAAAAAAAAAAAAAAGAAGTCTTGATATGCTTAACTCTGGGAGAACAGGATTTCATGGGGGGCTTTCCTACTTACATATTTCTATAAAGTTGGCATTTTACATGATTTTATTTTGTTCTTTGCTTCTTAAAAAATCTCTATTGCTTTCTTTAGGCGTATACCAATCTTCAAGAAACTTTTCAAGACCACCTTACGGGACAAGCGATTTTGAAACATTTATCTATTGGGTAAAATAAAAAAGATGGGCCAGGCGCAGTAGCTCACATCTGTAATCCCAGCACTCTGGGAGGCCGTGGCGGGTGGATCATCTGAGGTCAGAGCTGGAGACCAGCTTGGCCAACATGGTGAAACCCCATTTCTACTAAAAATACAAAAAAATTAGTCAGGCATGGTGGCAGGTGTCTATAATCACAGCAACTTGGGAGGCTGAGGCAGGAGAATCGCTTACACCCCGGAGGCAGAGGTTGCAGTGAGCTGAGACCATTGCACTCCAGCCTGGGCAACAAAAGCGAAACTCCGATTTGATTTGAAAAACAGGAGTGGAGATTCTTATTAAGAATCTGAATGTAGAGCAGTGTGAAGAAGAGACAACAACGACCCCTGGATCGACCAAAGTCTGCGCGCGCTGCATCCCGCGTCCAGCACCCACGTCCTGCTGCCGTCGCCACTATGCCCAAGAGAAAGGCTGAAGGGGATGCTAAAGGAGATAAAGCCATGGTGAAGGACGAACCACAGAGAACATCCGCGAGGTTGTCTGCTAAACCTGCTCCTCCAAAGCCAGAGCCCAAGCCTAAAAAGGCCCCTGCAAAGAAGGAAGAGAAGGTACCCAAAGGGAAAAAGGGAAAAGCTGATGCTGGCAAGGAGGGGAATAACCCTGCAGAAAACAGAGATGCCAAACAGAGCAGCACAGCTGAAGGTGCTGGAGATGCCATTTGAAGTGTGTGCATTTTTGATAACTGTGTACTTCTGGTGACTGTACAGTTTGAAATACTATTTTTTATCAAGTTTTATAAAAATGCAGAATTTTTACTTTTTTTTTTTTTTTTTAAAGCTATGTTGTCAGCACACAGAACACTTCATTGTTGTTTTGCAGGGAAGGGGCATATGTCAGTAACAGAATGTCTCCAAAGCTGGATTGATGTGGGGAAAACACCGTTCCCTTCTAGTTTTGAGAGACTTCCTCTTGGCTCCCAGGAGGAGGGATTCCCTGACTTTGACACACATGGCCATCTTGGCACAAAAGCCTTGTGGTATGGAAAAACAAATTTGTTTTTATGTCCTCTTCTCCCTTTCCATCTTTCAGCATAGACTTAACTCCCTTAAGCCTAGACATCTGTTGAGAACTAACCCCTAGTCATTGGTTACCAGTGTGTTCGGCAATCTGGACTTTCCAGTGATGCCACTGAGATGGCACCTGTAAAAACAGCAGTGGTTCCATTTCTAGATTGTGGATCTTCAGATAAATTCTGCCATTTTCATTTCACTCCCTGAAAGTCAGGGTCAGCTTGTGAAAAGTTGTTAAACAACATGCTAAATGTGAAATGTTAACCCTCACTCTAAACTTTCCCTGTTCAGAGCATCAGATGAAGACTTCATTGGGTTTTATAGTGGCTTTCTGATTTTTGGCAGTCCATTGAAGAAGGGAGTTTGAAAGTTGTTGTATACTGTTAACGATTGTCTGCCCATGTCCTGCCTGAAATACCATGATTGTTTATGGAAAGTATCTTTAATGAAGCTGGATACAGTTTGGCTTGGAAAAAAAAAAAAAGAATCTGAATGTACATAAAATAACTGCTATTCTAATGTCTAATGGTTTCACAGTCAAGTTAATGATGTCAGTCTCCTTTAGTGCTGATAATAAGCTCAGAATTTTCCTATCTGGAGGCAGTCAAAATGCACGAATTACAAGTCCATTCAAACTCATAACATAATGCTTTCAAGACTCTACACTCCAAACTTGTACGTAACTTATAAATAAGACAGATGGGGCAATAGATTTAGTGGGTCCACACACTAAATTCTCAGTGTACTTCAAGTATATGCAATCAGATGGGAAAAAGATGGATAGTCTTTTACATCTATATGATGGGACAGAAATCAGTATTTTTATTCCTTCCTCTTCCCTTTCTTTTTCCATTGTGTCTGAGATGGTATAGTTTCCTAGATTCTTCTGCATCCTTAAAAATTTTCATCTTTCTCCTCTTGCTTACTGAGCAAGACCTTCACCAGAGTTTAATTCTTTAATAACTTTTCACTCTCTATATACACTCTCACTACTTTAATAATCAACTGTTTTGTTGGTGGTAATAAAACTTCTAAGCTTTCCTCTTTACCCTAATCTACAGTTCTATGTGTCCAAAAGCCTACTTAGCATTCTCTCGATAATCTATAAGCATCTCAAACTCAAATGTCTAAACCAAACATCTCTTTTGCCGCACATTTCACCAGCCTCCATTGTTTCATAAAAGCAGGCAAAACCATGGTGGGATTTTTCATGCCTCCTACATCCCCATTATCCCATCAGACAAGTCTTTTAACTTTCCCACTGAAGCCTCTCCCATCCATCCTCCCTTCTCCTTTCATTACCACTACCCTGCCTGAATACCGCCCCTTAATATCTTTGCCTGAACTATTCCAATAGTTTATTTATCTATGTTCAATCCATCTTCCACCACAGCCACCATTAATTTTCCTAAAATGTTCTGATCATATTACTTTCTCTGGTTAAAACTTTAAAAGTCCTTAGTTTAATTTTCAAATCCTTGAGCTCTCTCTCAAGCACTGTTTTCACCACCTGTCTACTTTTCAGCTTCTTCATATTTAAAGAACATCACTACCCAACATTTTGGACACTGGAAAGACTAGCTACCTCCACATTGTTCACTTAAGAAACACACTGCCAAGGGCAGCATTTCTCCTTAAGCCAGAAATCAGGTGGAGAAGGGAGTACAACCACTAAGAGTGGATATCAGAATCTCCAGATTGGTTCTATGCAGTTTGGAATCTCCAGCACCTGCTAGAGATTTTGATACTACCACTCAGTGGTGGGGGGATCTCTGTCCTGTGCAATTAACTTTTGGATGTTCCTAAAAACTTGATACAGTTTTTGTTCATAGTCTTCCTTCAATCTATAATGCACATCTCTTTCCATCTTCATCTACCAAAATTCTAGCTAGCTTTCATGCTTCACTTCAAACACAATCAGCTATCGAAAACTTCCCCATACAACTTAGCCAGAAGTAATTTCCCTCCTCCCAATGTCAATGGCACTTTCATGAGGTCTTAAGACATTTTTCACAAATCTCCCAGTGTCTATGACTCTTGTGTGTCTCTCTAACTTTCTCTTCTATTGTTGTTTTAGAAAGTGGTTGGTGTATCTTATTCACAGTTGCTTGGTCAGAGGACACAACAAAGTGCCCTGAACATAATCTAAGCTCAAAAAACAGGAAATAGAACCAAAACCATCATATGCTGCTGATATTAAAAGGAAATGAAATCAAGCTACTGCTTGTGAACCCAGTTTACATGCCAGCATAACAGGGGAAGGCAACTCAACACATCTGCCACCACATAGCACATGACTTTGACCAATTCTAACCTCTCTGTAACTACTTCCCTATCTGTGCCAATCAGGGAGAGAATAAGATCATCTCTCTGGCCCCTTCACAGTTCTAAACTATTACGAAATAACTCAATTTATACTAGAAAAATATGGTAGCAGTGAGAAAAAAAAAATTAAGAAATCTAAAAAGAAACATAAAGAGACACTCTGACTGGCTGCATTGACTTTTCATTAAAATTCCCTATGAAAGTCTTCCTTTAAGAAGAATCTTATACTTCCTTACAGGGATCCCCATTCAGTCTAAGGAAAGAAAACAAAGACAAAACCAGGGTCTAAATCTTTGACATTCAAAAGGCAGGTATGGGTCATCAAAAGACGGACTTGCAATGACATGTAACTCATGCATTTAGAGTACTCTCTGCTAGTTCACAAAATTCTTACAGATTTAGGCAGTACCTCAAAAATTTACAAATAAGTGACTCACAGGCCAGCAAGTGACCCTGTAACAGTACCTTGTAATGACGTGCAAAAATTGTGGCGTGAGTACTGCCTGCTGAGACTTCTCAGGATACTGGTAGACTGACATCAATTCAACAGATTTCACAACCATGTAGAGATAGCCCACATGAGGTAAGGAGAAAAAGCAAAAGAGACTCAGCAACTCTTTTTCCTGAGACAAATTTTTTCCATCAGAAGTAAGAGAACCTGCATGCAAAAATGAAAAAAATAAAACACCATGAAACCAGTAAAGGGGGAAATAATCATTTGCTATGCAAACTGTATCAGCGGGTAACCAAAGAGTTGCAAAGGGGAAGTTGCTCTTTATAGAAGAATGCTGACAAGAAATAAAAAAGGAGTAATATAATTAGAATATCAACATTGTACAACTCCTACTAAATTAACAGATCTAAGTAATGATCATCAATGGCTGTTAACATCACAAAGACAGTCCACTGGCAGAGCTCAACACTACTTGGGTTTCAAAATAATAACAATAATAATAAATAATCTGAACAAGCCTGAGGATAGACCAGCAATGTTGATAGAAATATGTGAGCCACATCTGTAATTTAAAGATTTCCAGTAATCACATTTTAAAAAGTAAAAAGAAACAGCTAAAATTTTAATAATATTGTATTAACCCAACATATCAAAAATATTACCATTTCAAGAAGCAATAAACAAAAAATTAATGAGATATTATATACATTTTTGTACTAAGTCTTCAAAATCTAGTATTTTATACTTATGCCATATCTCAATTCAGACTAGTCATATTTCAAGTGCTTAATAGCAGTATGTGACCAATGGCTACCAAACTAAACAGCATACATTTCCATCTACCAACTCACATGGAAATACAGTGGACAGAGAAACATGTTAAATGACACTGTAAGGATTCAATTAGCAAAATTCAGATTGTGGGAAATTTTATAGTAAAGAGTCTAATTTCTTGTTAAATAAGATGCAAAGAAAAGAGAGGAAGGAAAGCCTAGATATTAAAAGAGCCTTAAAAGACATAGCAATCAATTGCAATGTATGAACTTTATTTGGAATAGGATTCAAACAAATGAATTGTAGAAGTTTTTTAGTCAATCAGAGAAACGTGACCACTTATTGGATATCTGTTGGTATCAACAAAAATTTTTTTTTTTTTTTTTTTTTTTTGAGACAGAGTCTCACTCTGTCACCCAGACTGGAGTGCGGTGGCGTGATCTCGCCTAACTGCAACCTCCGCCTCCTGGGTTCAAGCGATTGTCCTGCCTACCAAGTAGCTGGGACTAGAGGTGCCCGCCACCATGCCCAGCTAATTTTTGTGTGCGTATGTATGTGTGTGTGTGTGTGTGTGTGTATATATATATATATTTTTTTATTTTTTTTTTCAGTAGAGACGGGGTTTCACCATATTGGCCAGGCTGGTCTCGAACTCCTGACCTTGTGATCCACCCACCTCAGCCTCCCAAAGTGCTGGGATTACAGGCATGAACCACCGCGCCTGGCAACAATTTTTTTATAATGTGAAATAGTATTTTGAGTTTAAGTAAAAGAATCCTTTTAGAGACATATGTTGAAATATTTATGAATGAAATAGTATGAACTCCGTGATGTGCATCAAAATAATGTAGCATGGAGCAACACTGTTGAAGCTCTTTGATGGGTACATGGGGGTTCACTGCACTATTTTCTATCTACATGTGGCTGTAATTTTTCATAACCAAAGTTGTTTAACAAGTACCCTGACTGATACCCTTCAAGGACACCAATTAATAGCAGAAGTCCAATTCTGTACTCTCCATATTTGGCAGAAAGCCAACTGTCCAGGTTTTTTCTCCCTATTCTTTTTTTTTCACACATCTGTGCTCTGGCCAAAGAGAACTGCTCACGAATCTCCAAATACACATATTTTGCACCTCCTAAAATGTTGGTTCCCATTATGTAGTATCTTACCAAAATCTCTATCTTCTAAAAATTCTATTCATCCATTAGGGCCCAGCTCAAATACATATCACCCATCCATTCGTCTATTCAGTCAGTATTCATCAGGTACTTACTAAGTGCTGCTGTTCCAGATTCTAGGGATACAACAGTGTACAAGACAATGTAACTGCTTTCACAGAGCCTTCATTTTAGTGATGGGGATTGGGATGAAGAGTAAACAAGTAAACCCCAGTGTGAGTGGAGAAGGGATATTTTAAATTCGGAGGTCAGAGAAGTCCTCTGTGATGAGGTAACACTTCAGCTGCGAATTGAATGACTTAAATGCACCAGTCACACAAGGTCTGAGGGGAGTACACTCTAAGCACCAGAAGAGCAAATAATAGATCTTAGATAAGAGTGCATGTGGCGTCTCTAAAGAAGAGGGAAAGGCCACTGTGGATGAAGAATAGTAAGCAGGGTGAGAGTGGGACAAGATGGGCTCAGAGTTACGGTTATGTAGGCCATGGAGTGGATTTGGAGTTTTTATTCCAACTACTATGGGAAGCTCACTGGATCTTTAGCTGGCCCTCTAATATGGCTGTTGGTCCTGTCTGGTCTCCAGCCCTGTCTCACTGCTGCCCCCTTAGTTTTGCTTCTCTCAGTTTCTCAAATGTGATCCTCCCTCTGCCACAGAGCCTTTGTTGCTGCTTCTGCCTGGAAGGCTCTCTTCCCCTCACCTGCACCAACCGAACCCTATTCCCAAGTGCGTCCAATTCGCCCTTCAGATCCTCTTTCTCAGGAAGCCTTCTTCCTCAATCTTGAGGTCAGGGTCTTTTGTTATAGGCTCTCACAGGGAGGTTTACCACAGATCACTCATTTCAGGGTGCAACTGTGAATCTGCCTTTATTCAACTGTCTCCCTTCCCCCATTAGACAACTGGCTCCATAAGAGCAAGCACTTCACTCACTGTTAGTTCCCTAGTATTCAGCACAATGCTCAACATAGTAGGTACTCAATAAATATTTACTAAAAGAAAGAAAAAACAATTGAAGGCTAGAAAAACATTTAATCGGAATAATATTTGTATCTTTCTCTAGGTAATAGCTAAAGATGTTAATCAGACCAGAACTGAGTGCAGGGCCTATTAGTGATTCTCAATCATGGTGCCCATTAGACTCTTGGGGGGCTTTTAAAAAATACTAATGCCCAGGCCCTGTAACTGATATGCTGCATGTAGAGCCTGAGCATCAATATCTTAAAAAGCATTCAGTTAAGTCCATTGTGTGGCAGGGTTGAAAACTGCTCTAAATTATTTTCCATTCAGTCCACATTTTTACACCTAGTTCACAAGCCAATCTTGAGCTTTGCGAAATACCTAGCTAGAACCCAGACATACCTCAGCTCTAACAGGTCTCCAATTTCCTTTTTGGGTGTAGAGGCCATTTCAAAAAGGGAAATGAGTTCAATCTGTCATGCCTTCTCCATGGCTTCTCGAACTAGCAGGTATGACTTCCCTTTCTAGTACCCACAGGTATTTGCTAAGAATTTTGGGCCAGTCACGGTGACTCACACCTGTAATCCTAGCACTTTGGGAGGCTGAGGCGGGCAGATCACCTGAGGTCGGGAGTTCAAGACCAGCCTGACCAACATGGAGAAACCCCATCTCTACTAAAAATACAAAATTAGCCGGGCATGCCTGTAATCCCAGCTACTCGGGAGGCTGAGGCAGGAGAATCGCTTGAACCCAGGAGGCAGAGGGTTGCAGTGAGCCAAGATCATACCATTGCACTCCAGCCTGGGCAACAAGAGCAAAACTCTGTCTCAAAACAAAAAAAAAGTAAATAAAAAATAATAATAATAAAATAAAGGTTGGGCGCCGTGGCTCATGCCTGTAATCCTAGCACTTTGGGATGCCAAGACGCGCAGATCACAAGGTCAGGAGGTCAAGACTATCCTGCCCAACATGGTGAAACCCTGTCTCTGCTAAAAATACAAAAAAATTTAGCCGGGTGTGGTGGCAGGCGCCCATACTCCCAGCTACTCGGGAGGCTGAGGCAGGAGAATCACTTGAACCCAGGAAGCAGAGGTTGCAGTGAGCCAAGATTGCACCACTGCACTCCAGACTGGCAACAGAGTGAGACTCCGTCTCACAAAAAAAAAAAAAAAAAAAAAAACTATTGTCATCCTCGCCATTTTTCCAAGCTTCAACTCTTGGGATTTTAGCATTCATGACACCACTTTACTGGTGCATACCGCTCTTTTATTGTTATCCTTGCATATACCTTTCTTTCCATCTTTTTTATTACATGATACATTTTTACGAACCTGAACTCAGGAGGCCGAGGTGGGCAGATCACAAGATCAGGAGATTGACACCATCCTGGCTAACACAGTGAAACCCCATCTCTACTAAAAATACAAAAACACTTAGCCGGGTGTGGTGACACACGCCTGTAACCCCAGCTACTCAGGAGGCTGAGGCAGGAGAATCACTTGAACCCAGGAAGCAAAGGTTGCAGTGAGCCGAGATCGCGCCACTGCACTCCAGACTGGCAACAGAGCGAGACTCCGTCTCAAAAAAAAAACTTGTTAAAGGGTCACAAGGAGACTCCAGTGGAAGAACCAAACCACCAAACCTATTACCCGCATGGGTCTCCACTTCCAGCCCAGACAGAGCATTTCACCTTGCTGCACTGTCACACTCCTACACTATCATGCTTACCAGTCTGGTAAATGGGCAGCAGCTGGAGGGAATGTAGCTTGATGTCATCAGACAATACATAGGACGAAATATCAGGAGCAAAACGTCTATGGGTTTAAAAAGACAGAGAAAGGGAAAAATATAACTTCCATGTACTTTAAGCAGGCATATATACATTCAATGCTGTAAATAAAAAGCACTATAATACCTATAGAGCAGGTGCTGAAAGTGGGAATATTCTTTTTTTTCATCAGCTAATCCCGTAGACTCCAGTGTAACAGATAATCCAGACTGTTCACTTTTTTCACCAAGAAGTTCCAGGGGCTTCTGGCAGATAACAAAATCATCTGACTCAAGCTGTGAATTTTCATTACTGATGCCTTAAAAAAATAAAATATAACAGTCCTGCTTGAATGAAAATTAGATTTTACAACATCCTCTCACCAATTAAACAGACATACAGTAATTTTATTTATTTATAATATGCACACATTTACAAGGCACTATGGTTGTGAAAAGACTTAGCATTTGCTCATTTAATCTCCACAACAACTGATAAAGTACAACAGGGTAGGTATTATTATCCCCATTTTACAAATGAGGATATTGAAATTCAGAGATGGTATTTTGATGGTATTATTAACCCAAGGTCATTCAACTAGTAACTATGAGGACTAGGACTAGAAGCCCCTCATCTAGCAGTGGTCATTCCTTTACTTCTACTGATAAATATATTCACGTGCTACAGAATAAGATATGAACAGCCAGATCATAAACTCAAATCCCATGAAATAGGAATAACTAAATCTATAAATAACATGGCCGGGCACCATATATACCACGGACCTTCAGACTGCCAAAGGTGAAGGTTTTCTATATTCCAAAAACAAGAAAGCAAGTCAGATTTATTATTTACCTTCTTCCGTCCGTCTCATTCGATTGTTGGTCTTATGTGGATTGTGGTGAACTCTCTCTCCATTTTTAGGGCCTAGCTCCAGTTTTAGGATTAAGACTTCTAAGTCCGACATGACAGCAACATATCCAACACAAAAAGAAATCTCAACAGGAGTGATATTATCTATGTGTATAATTAAAGAACGTTCAAAGTCCAACAGTGAGAATTCCTCATTAATGATCTGGTACTTCAAACTAAATAAGACTAATTTATTTGCGCAGCCAACGAGAAGGTCTCCTTTCACAGGGCAGCAGGAAATGCACAAGGGGACCTCCGAAAGCGGCATTTCAATAATGTACATCTGGTCTCTGAAGGCTTTGCTGAAGGCTCCCTCCACATTATGCCCAATCATTCGGATACACACACGAGAGTTTTCAGTCCTTTTATTTCTCCAGTTCACATAAGCACGTAGAAATGTAGCTTTGTTTTTCTCTTCAATTGCTACCAAATAATCTCCTGAGAAGGAATGAAGATTATACTGAGAATTTGTAATTAGAAATACAACCACCTCCCTTGCTGACATGAGTACTATTAATGAATTCTAACACCAACGGTTGAATTAAAGACTGAGTAGAATAAGCCCTAAGTAACAAAATCTTAGGTGTATTTTTAACTGCCATTAGGCTTTGAGGTTCTGAAATGCAATCTCTCCCCATTTTAGTGTCTTAAGACAACCTATTAATAGTCCACGTAACATACAGAAAGTTAATATAAGGAATAAAATGTAAAATTAAGTGTTTACTGTAGCTCTAAGTCTGCAGTTCCAACAAAGCTCTACTTACACAGAATTCACTACTAGTGTGACATATGACACCAAAATTAAGTATACATTAAGGAATTCTCAGATTAGCAGAACTTACACTTCAAACCCTCTCCTTCCCACAAGTCCTAAGTCTGAGAAACATGATAAAGCTGGAAATAGCAAAGAAAATACAAATCCAAGTTAATTTTCTCTAAATTGTCGATTGTATAAGTTTTAACTTATAAACATATATTGCTTGTGGGAAGTCAAAATGGTAAAGTGGTAAAGAGATGCAAAATGAAAAGCATAATGATCTCCCCCTTGGGGACCCAACGTTAACACACAGCCTGGTATGTGTCTTTCAACACTCTTCTCTCATATAAACAGACATCACAGAGCGGTATTTTGTCTTTTTTAAAAACAAAAACAACAATGTAATCGCATTAAATATGTTTAACAATCTGCAACTTCTAAAAATTATTAATAAATCTCTCCCTCCAGGCTGACACATGGATATCTAACATCCTTTTCAATATGTTCAACATCCCATATATACATATGCATAATTTATTCAATAACTCTGTTACTCATAAGCATTTAAATGTATTTCCAGGTTGTTTTTTTTTGCCACTATGCTTCATAGTAATACATAGGCTTATAGCTATATATTTCCTGGGGGATTTATTGTAATGGTACAGATTCCCAAAAGTGAGATATGCTGGGCCAAAGGACATAAGCATTTTAAATTTCAATATTGCCCAATTACTATCAATTAGATAATAGAAATTCATGTCGCCAGCAGCACTGCTTAAACTAACCTATTTCCCCACATCCTCACCAGCACTGACTCTACACAATGGGAGAAACATGGACTCTCATGGCTATTATAACTTACATTTTCTAGACCTTTTTATAAAGCTGGCCATCTTTTCCTGTATAGTTTCTCTTCTGCATCAGCCATGTATAGTTTCTCTTCTGCATAACGTCCAATTTGTATTAAGTTGTTCATTTGTTTTTCTTATAATGACACTGTAGCTCTCTACTTAGAAGGGATATAAACCTTCTGTTGTCTATAAATAGTAAATGGTTTTAGATAGTCTATTGTCTGATTTTGACTTTGCTGATGGCATCTTTTACCATACCCTTTTTATTTAGTACTATGTGTATCTTTTCCTCCTTGCCTTCTGAGTTCCCATCCATGTCCTCCAAATTACATAAATATGCTCCTATATTTTCTTCTATTTTTAGTGGAGGTTTAGAAAATATACATTTTTAATCTTTAGAATTTTGTGGGTAAAGAAGGGGATAAGCCAGCGAATCCAATTTCACTTCTTCCAAATGTAGACTCTATATAATTAACACTATTAAGCAAACTGGCCCTTTTCCAATGAACTGAAATTGAAATGCTGCCATTACATTGACTTCCCATGTACTTATGAGGCAAGCAAGCAGGTGCTGCCCCTTTCTGCAGACATTCATTGGGTTGACCAGGCTCCCTCCTCCAAAATGATCCTGGCTTCTAGAGGCAGCAAGCTTTCTCCTGCTGATGGTTCTTTTTATGCCACAGAGATGCAGCCTGAACCTGTTCTTTCTCTGGAGATCACAGAATGCCTAAAGGGATCCTGTAGCTGCCCTAAGTTTGTTCACTTTTCCAGGGAAGCAGTTTGGACAGAGTTGGGATGAAGTTGAGGCCTCCATCTTTCTAAAATTCCCCCAGTAAATAAATGAAACTTTTTTTTATTGTAGTACAATACACACAACATAAAATGTACATTTTCACCATTTTTAAGTCTACAGATCAGTGGCACTGGTATCTTCTCATTGTTGTGCAACCATCACTACCATCCATCTCTATAACTAAAAAACTCTGCACCGGTTAAACAATAATTCCCTATTCCTCTCTCTCTCCCTAGGGCAAGACCACCATTATACTATCTCTATGAATTTGACTACTCTAGGTACCTCATGTAAGTTGAACCATATAGTATTTTTCCTTTTGTATCAGGCTTGTATCACTTAGCATAACTTCTCCAAGATTTATCCAGGTTGTGACATGCATCAGAATTTCATTGCTTTTAAGGCCAAATAATACTCTATTGTATGTTCATATGATATATTTTATTTACTCATTTACCTGTCAATGGATCCTTGGACTGTTTCCACCTTTTGGCTCTTGTGAATAATTTTGCTACAAACACTGGTATGCATGTATTCATTCAAGTCCCTGCTTTCAATTCTTTTGGATATATACCCAGAAGTGGAATTGCTGGATCATATGGTAATTCTATGTTTAATGTTTTGAGAAACTGCTGTACTGTTTTCCACATAGGCTGTGTTATTTTACATTCCTACCAGCAATGTATAAGGGTTCCAATTTCTCCACATTCTCCCCAACACATGCTAATTTCTGTTTGCTTTTTTTTAAATAACAGGCATCCTAATGGTGTGAGGTGCTATCTCACCGTGGTTTGGATGCTGAGCATCTTTTCATGTTTTTTGCTGTTTATGTATTTTCTTCTTTGGAGAAATGTCTATTCAAGTCCTTAGCCCATTTGTTAATCAAGTTTTTTTGGTTGTTGTTGAGTTGTAAGAGTTCTTTATTATATATATTCTAGATATTAATCCCTTATGAGACATATTATTTGGAAATATTTTCTCCCATTCCATGTTGTCTTTTCAATCTGTTGATAAGTTTTTTGATATACAACAGTCATTAATTTTGATAAAGTCCAGTTTACCTATTTTTCTTCTGTTGCCTATACTTTTGGTATCATATTCAAGTTAGTAAATAAATTTTAAAACTAAGAATATTTAATTACAATACAACCTTTTTATTCATATACCTATAAATACATGCCCATTTCTTCTATAAAATTCATATATTAACTAGTGTTTATAGTCTGCAAATTGTAGATACTGTCCATGTTGTGTTGTGTGTTTTCAGAGTAATGACCTGGTCTTTAAATGATGATCCAGCACTTGCTAAATGTGCCTACCTGACAATCCTCATGATCAGAGCTTTAGAGTTCCTTCAATTAATTCTCACAACAGCCCTTCAAGATATAAATCTCCCTCCTCGTTTTACACATCAGGAATCTGAGGCACAGACAAGCAAAGTAACTTGCCCAAGGCAACATAACGAACAAATTAGGAAACTGGGACTCAAACCTAGATCTGGTTAGCTCAAAAGTTTATGTTCTTTTCCCGATAATGCTGTTTCCCCAACTGACAGAAGGGAAATACAAGTCTATAGGAGTCTGTTGAGGCTATAACCCTTTACAAGAGAAGGGAACTAATTTTTTTTAAGTATTATGTGTGTGGTGCCTCATTTTACCTTTTTTAAATTTAAGTGTCTTGCTCTGTTGCCCAAGTTATCTTGGTTCACTGCAACCTCCGTCTCCAGAACTCAAGTGATCCTTCCACCTCAGCCTCCCAAGTAGCTGGAACTACAGGTGTGAGCCATCATACTTGGCTAATTTGTGTGTGTGTGTGTATATATATACACACACATATACACACACACACGTCTTCAAATGACATGTGTACACACACATTATATATATATAATGTATATATACATTTACGTGTGTGTGTATATATATACACACACAAACACACACACATATGTAGAAACAGGGTTTCACTATGTAGCCCACACTCAGCTTCTGTCTTTATTAAGTACATTGAAAAATCATTCTCATTTTTGCTCTTGAGCTTAGAGTTACTGATTTTTAAAAATAAGCTTTCCCTTTTATGTAGCAAGATCACAAACATGGCTAACAGTAACACCAGATTAAAGGTTGTACTCCTACGACAAAATTGTATCATAAGGCAGAAATAACTTATAAGGCATCTAAATATGTTTTCAGACTTCAGGAAAACTGAGAGAAAGTAGGACTTGTAGGAGGGGTAGATGGGCTGGGGCTGGTTTAGTACACTTATACTAATGGCCAGGCAATGACAGCCTTGTGGTCTGTGTCCTCCATGCCCCACCACCCCTAGACACCCCATAAACAAGTGTCTACCACCAAAGATCCCCACACAGCACTTGACCCTGGCCACCAGGTCTTCTTTCAGGAGTGGGGAGTTCTCAGGTCTCCCCTCTTCTTTGCTTTACACACTGTATTAGTCTATTTTCACACTATTGCTATAAGCAAATACCTGAGACTGGGTAATAAAGAAAAAAGGTTTAATTGACTCACAGTTCCGCATGGATGGGGGCACCTCAGGAAACTTATAATCATGGTGGAAGGCACCTCTTCACAGGGTGGCAAGACAGAAAATAAGTGTGAGTAGGGGAAATGCCAGACACTTAAAAACCATCAGATCTCATGAGAACTCACTATCATGAGAACAGCATGGGGGAAACTGCCCCCATGATCCCATTACCTCCACCTGGTCCCGCCCTTGACACGTGGGGGTTATGGGGATTACAATTCAAGATGAGATTGTAGGTGGGGACACAGCCAAACTGTACCACACACAGAGCCTAAATGTATTTTCCCTTACTGATGATGATGTCAGGGGCCCCCATCCTTCAAAATTTCTATCTACTTTATCCCTAATACCCCCAAATTTTATTTTAAAAACAACTTTTAGCTAATTTGAGATTTTTTTAAACCTGAAAATGTTTTCTGCTTGAGTAGAGACCTGAAAAGCATTTTTAGTAAATATAGATGACTGATGTAAGATTCTTTCCATTTTTGATGAGGAAGACTTGCTACAGAGGAGGACGCTGGGCATTGAGCAGAAATCCTCATGTCCCAGTTATTGTGAATGGAAGGAAGGGGCCAAAAGGGAAATGCTGTGAAGTGGAAAACAAGTTTTCTGGATACCATCATAGCCGGAGTCAGCCCTATTTATGTTCCTTTACGGGTAGATTAACAGGAGCTGTACCCAAGGGGTTGAAGTTCAAGCTGTGGACTGAAACTTATCCTTGAGCCACAAGACCCGTGATGCTAATTCCATCCCACATGACTCTTGAACTTGCTTTAAGGCAGCCAACTGGATTATAAAAACATCTTTATTCTTCAAGGCCTCGTTAATGAGGTTATAATGCTATTCATGGCCTCCTGCAGTCAGTACTGCTCTAGGTCAGTGGTTCTCAATTCTGATTAAATATCTGACTTACCCCAGTGCTGGCCTCACTCCAGTGAAACTACTACTGTTATCTCTGAGGGTGTGGCCCGGGCATGGGGATTTTTAAAAACTCCCCAAGTGATTGGTATGCATAGGTAGTGGCCATCCAAGGATCTGATAGGCAAGAAAGCTAGAAGTTTACATAATACCTGCCACTCCAAATTCTAAAATAAACATCCACGTGGAAGAATGAAGTAAATCATGTAAACATACTGTCTGTGTGTATGCTTGGCTCTGTCTTTCTCTCTCTCTCTCTCTCTCTCACACACACACACACACACACACATATAAAAGTTGAAAGTGGAGAGTTTGTTACTCAATAGAACTCTTGAAAGTGAGAACTGTTATGCCTTAAAAGGAGTGGCGTAGAGAAAACTACCAATGTTGTAACAGGTCTGACCATTAAAGACAGATTTTATAAGAAATACCAAAATAGCAGTATTCCTGCTAAAAGGGAACTTAAAGAGTTAATGAGAGGTTTTCAAACAGGTCCGTGGCCCAGTGCAGGCCTGTTGATGTTATCATTAGGCAAAAACAAAAACAAAAACAAAAACACCAATGACAGCAGAGTAAGTTGCTCACAAAGCTAAAGATATCCAATGTTTGATGCTAAGTGTTTTTTCTTTTATAAATAATGACAATAAATAGTAAGACTTTTCATTTTTTTTAAAAAAACACAGGCATATCCCAGAAATATTGGAGGACTGCTTCCAGACCACTGCAATAAAGCAAATAACACAATAAAAAGAGTCATATAAATTTTTTGGCCTCCCAGTACATAAAAAAAGTTATGTTTGTACTAGATTATAGTCTATTAGGTATGAAATTGCATTATACCTAAAAAAACAAAAAACAAAGCAATGTAGATACCTTAACTAAAAATACTTTATTACTAAAAAATGCTAACGATCATCCAAGCCTTTAATGAGACATAATCTTTTCACTGGTGAACGGTCTTGCCCCGATGCTGATGGCTGCTGACTGATCAGAGCGGTGGTCACCAGAGGCTGGGGTGGCTGTGGCAAATCCTTAAAATAAGACAACAATGGGCTGCACACAGTGGCTCACACCTGTAATCCTAGCACTTTGGGAGGCCGAGGTGGGTGGATCACCTGAGGTCGGGAGTTCAAGACCAGCCTGACCAACCGTGGAGAAACCCCATCTCTACTAAAAACATAAAATTCGCCGGGCATGGTGGTGCATGCCTGTAATCCCAGCTACTCGGAGGGCTGAGGCTGGGAATTGCTTGAACCCGGGAGGTAGAGGTTGTGGTGAGCCGAGATCACACCATTGCACTCCAGCCTGGGCAACAAGAGTGAAGCTCTGTCTCAAAAAATAATAATAAAATAAAATAAAAAAACAACAATTAAGTTTGCTCCATGAAATGACTCTTCCTTTCGCAAAAGGTTTCTCTGTAGCATGCAATGCTATTTGACAGCATTTTACCCACAGTAGAACTTCAAAATTGGAGTCAGTCTTTTCAAACCTTGTCACTACTTTATCAACTAAGTTTATGGAATATTCTAAATCCTTTGCTGTCATTTCAACAATGTTCACAGCATCCTCAATAGAAACAGATTCCATCTCACGAAACCACTTTCTTTGTTTATCCATAAGAAGCAACTCCTCATCCATTCAAGTTTGATCATAAGATTGCAGGAATTCCATCACATCTTCAGGCTCCACTTCTAATTCTAGCTTTCTTGATATTTCCACTACATCTACTGTTATTTCATCCACCTAAGTCTTGAGCCTTTCAAAGTCATCCATGAGGGTTGGAATCGACTACTTCCAAACCCTTGTTAATGTTGGTATCTGACCTCCTTCCATGAACCCTGAATGTTTTTAATGACGTCTAGAATGGGTGAATTCTTTCCAGACGGTTTTCAATTTATTTTGCCCAGATCCATCAGAAGAATCACTATCTGTGGCAGTTATAGCCTTACCAAATGTATTTCTTTAATGAGGCTTGAAAGTCAAAATTACTACTTAATCCATGGGCTGCAGAATGGATGCTGTATTAGCAGGCATGAAAACAACATCAATCTCCTTCTACATCTCCGTCAGAGGTCTTGAAGGACTAGGTGCATTGTCAATGTGCAGTAATCTTTCGAAAAGAATACTGTTTTCTGAGCAGATCAAAACAGTGGGCTTAAACAATGCTGTAACAGCTGTGCTGTCACCCAGGCTTGTTTCATTTCTAAAGCACAGGAAGAGTAGATTTAGCATAATTTTTAAAAGGGCTCTATGATTTTCAGAATGGTAAATGAGCACTGGCCTCAATTTAGTCACCAGCTGCATCACCCCCTAACAAGAGTCAGCCTGTTCTTTGAAGCCAGGCATTATCTTCTCCTCTCTAGCCAAGAAACTCCTAGATGGCATATTCTTCCAATTTAAGACTGTTTTGTCTACATTGAAAATCCGTTGTTTAGAACAGCTGCCTCCATAAAATCATCTTAGCTGGATCTTCTAGACTTCTGGATAACTTGCTGCAGATTCTACATCATCACTTGCTGCTTCACCTTGCATTTTTATATTATGGAGACAGCTTCTTCCCTTAAACCTCATGAGCTGAACTCTGCTAGCTTTAAACTTTTCTTCTGCAGCTTCTCACCTCTCTCAGCCTTCACAGAATTGAACAGAGGGCCTTGCTCTATATTAAGCCTGGGCTTAAGGGAGTATTTTGGCTGGCTTGATCTTCAATCTAGAGCACTCAAAGTTTTTTTCCCAACAGCAATAAGGCTTTCTAATCAATTGTGTTCACTAGAGTAACACATTTAATTTCAAGAACTTTTGCTTTGCAGTCACAACTTGGCTAAGTGTTTGGTGCAAGAGGCCTACCGTGCAGCCTATCTCAGCTTCTGACATGCCTGCCTTCCTCACTAAGCTTAATCATTCTAGCTTTTAATTTAAAGTGAGAGACATCCAAGTGTCACTTGAACACTTAGAAGACATTGTAGGGTTATTAATTGGCCTGATTTCAATATTGTTGTTCAGGGAATAGAGTAGCCTGAGGAGGCAGAGACTATCAGAGCAGTAATCAGAACACACACATGTCAATTAAGTTCACCATCTCATATGGGCACAGTTCATGGCACCCCAAAACTATTACAATAGTAACATCAAAGATCGCTGATCACCATAACAGATATAATAATAATGATAAAGTTTGAAATATTGCCAAGAATTACCAAAGTGTGACTCAGAGGCATGTAGCGAGCACATGCAGTGTGAAAAATGGAACTGGCAGATTTGCTCCACACAGGGTTGCCACAAACTTTCAATTGGTAAAAAAACAAAAAACAAACAAACAACAACCAAAAAGAAAACGCAGGATCTGCAAAGTACAACAAAGTGAAATGCAAAAAAAATAAGGTATGCCTGCATATGTCTTGACAAAATAAGCAGTCAGATGCTATGTATGGTAACCCCACAGTTTTTAATTGAGCCACAAAATCCCAGTGTCTGGATATCACTAACACAAAATCCCAGTGTCTGGATATCACTAATCTATTAGTTCAACTTTTTTTTTTTTTTTTTTTAACATAAATTCAGACCCCACGGTTTCTATAAACTGACACCGAACCAGCTGCAGGGTAGGGATTAGAGACATCTCCAATCTTTCAGGTTCAAGCTCTCCGCTTCATTAATACCACAGCCACCAGCTTTTGCACCGTAAATATCGAACTTTACACCCATCTTGTAAAGTATGAATCGAAGGTAAGTGTATTAAAGGAATTCTATGGTAAATTCTTCTGTGACCTAAAAGGGATCTAGTGTTAAATGTTGGATTTTTCTAAAATAGGATTCACCCACACAGTATTTCCTTGGCATTGCTTTACATTTCTGGTGGGAAAGAGTAATGGCTGCTCTTACAACTGTTTTATTTTTGTTTGTTTGAGACGGAGTCTCGCTCTGTCGCCTACACTGGAGTCTAAGGGCGCAATCTCCGCTCACTGCAACCTCCGCCTCCCCGGTTCTAGCGATTCTCCTGCCTCAGCCTCCCCAGTAGCTGAAACTACAGGCTCCCGCCACCACGCCCGGCTAATTTTTGTATTTTCAGTAAAGACGGGGTTTCATTAAATTGGCCAGGCTGGCCTAACTCCTGACCTCGTGATCCGCCCGCCTCGGCCTCCCAAAGTGCTGGGATTACAGGCGTGAGCCACTGCGCCCGGCCACAGCTGCTTAAGAGAAGAGAAGGGGCGCAATCTAAGACTTGAGTTCTACTTACACACATTTAAAAATCAACATATAATGTGAGCTTTCAAAAACCGACCGGAAGTGGATGGAGGTACAGATGTGAAAGGACTGGCCGTGAGTTGGAATAATTGTTAAAGCTGGGAGTACTTGGAGGTTCAGGATACAGTACCAATCTCCTTACTCCTCCTTTTTTTTTTTTTTTTTTTGGTAAGTCTTTGAAATCTTTGCACTAAAGAGTCTTTTGTTGTTTGCTTAAGTATCCGAGATGAGTGGAATCCAGCCAGAGGCCTTTCTGCGGAGACCCAAAACGAAAAGGAGATATCAGCGTCTCCGCCCCGACAGAAGCAAGCTCATACCTATGCTTGCCGCGACAACCGCATAGCTCAATGAGACTTCAAGCAATCAGATGCCAGACCCAGGGAGACCATCCGGCAAGTTCCGGAAAGCAAGAAGTCCCATCCCCAGCTAGAGCTGCAGCACGGACGCTCGGTCCGCTAGCTAGGAGGCCCCAAGCCGGGCCCCAGGCGGCCCCTGGCTCTCCGGATTACTCACCCGCCTCGCTGTAGGCCAGGCGCAGCACCCGGCCCAGCGTGGAGAAGGCGCACCGCGGCTGGCACAGCTCCTGGCCTGCCACCGCGAAAGCCTCCACCTTGCAGCCCGCCGCCACGAAAAGCGCGTCACGCCCCCCGCCGCAGAACCGCTCCGGCTCCAGCTTGCAGGGCACCACCTGCTGTGACCCGAACGGGTGAAGGTTGTACAGCTGCACCATCCCGACCTCCGGCTGCTGGATGGCCCAGCCTGCCCGCCCCGCAGGGCGCCCGGAGACCCCCAGCCGAACGCGAAGGTAGGACCACTTCCGTGAGCGAGCCGGCGACGCCGAGTCACGTGAACGCCAGCCGGCCCCGCCCGCGGCTAAGCTACTTAAAGGGGCAGCCGCTGGGCGTGGCGGGCTTCGGGAAAGCGGTCACGCCCATCTGGCCCGCGCTCACGCGTTGCAGTGCTTTCGGTCTCCACGCCTCGTACTCCGCCGCCCAGAACTCGCCACCGCTCTACGCTCAGTGGCTGGTGGGTGCGGGGACCGCTGGGTCCTGCCTTTCGTCTTTTACTGCTTCGGGCCAGGCAAGATGTTTTGATTTTTGAATACGTTCTGACAATTCATCATCTATCTTGTAACATTTTGTACTTACTTTCAGGAGCGTTATTCATGTCTCTTCAGTAGCCCCAGAGCTTCTGGAGGATGGGGTTGCAAAAACTGAAATGGGGTGCAACTCGAGGCTAAACACTCTGAAGAGTTGCTAAAACATAGTGGAAATTCTAGAATAGTTTAGCGAAAGAGCAACGCCTTGAACGTGCTTGGTAAAAAGATATTTGTTTAATGAAAGAATTCATGGATTTCATCTTGTAGGCATTTGACAAAAGACTAGTTTGAACCCTAGAGGATAGAAGAACTAGGAGGGAAATCCCCTGGCTTTCAGTCCGGTGCTCCTAAAACTATGTAGTAAATGATCCATTCCTGACATCTCAGCGTGGAGTTAACGATCGCAACGCTTTCCCTTTTTTTAAAACAGATTTAGATGAAACAAGTAGTATAACTTTTTCCAATTCACCTAGAAAATGTATGTGTTAGCATGGATTGAGGGATGCTGTTTTGTTTAGGCACACAGGGACATAAATGAAAGTGCAAAATTTTCTTTAGTCAGTTTCCAGTTCAATCACCCTCTTGAGCCCTTTATTTCAAGAATTTGTAAATTAGATGCAATTGGATTGCAGTTAAACTTGCCTCCCTTTCCTAGGCCCTTCAGATGAATAAAGTATCTCTAAGTAATGGGAGACAACAGATTCTTCAAACTCAGTGAGGCAGAGAAGTAGACATGGAGGTAGCTCAGGTCAGGAACTAAGGCTGCAAAAAATCACAGAAAGCTTCTGTGGAAAACAACCAGACTAATAGTCCACCAGTTATTTGTTCTAGATACAACACTTGAGAGCAAATATCACAATCAATAGTAAAAAAGGTTCATTTCTACAACTATCTGCCATATTATTCTTTTTGGCTTAACTTTCTCCTTCAAGACTTAATTCTCCTAATTCAATTTCCTCCTAATGAAGACTGATATTGACTTTAATGTAATCTCACCTGCATAAAAAGAATATCTATTTTGGATAAAGAAGTGAGATTTGCTCAAAGCCTGGAACTCCAGTCCTTCCTAGAGATAGTGTCTTCTTCCTTAGTATAGTCACTGCACCTGACTCATCTAAAATTCTTTGGGAAGAGACATGCTACCCAAGGGAAGGTGGGGCATGTGTCTAGTTTCCACATTTGTCAGCAGCTGTGGCTGCCCACTTGCATTCCTGTTACGAATGCAGGGGCAGCAATGGCACACCATCAATTCCTTATGGGAGGTTGTATTTGTTTGCAAGGGCTGCCATAACAAAATACCACAGACTGGGTGGCTTACACAATAGACATTTCATTTTCACAGGTCTGGAGGCTAGAAGTCCAAGATGTCAGCAGGTGTGGTTTCTCCTGAAGCCCCTCTCCTTGGCTTGAAGATGACTACCTTTTTATTATGTGCTCATATGGTCTTTCCTCCATGTGCCTGCATCCCTGGTGTCTCTCCCTCGTCTTATAAAGATACTAGCCATATTAGATTAGGACCCACCCTTATGATCTTATTTAATCTTATTTCTTAAAGGCCCTATCGCTATATACAGTCACATTCTGAGGTATTGGAGGTTACAGCTTCAACATATGAATTTGGGGGCAAGACAAAATTTAGCCCATAGCACATGCACTTAGGGTAGCACTCTGTTGAAAAAGGTTGTCTTGAGAACATCCCTCCCTCCCTCCTTCCTTCCTTCCTTCCTCTCTCTTTTTTTAAAGAGATGGGGTTTCGCCTGTCACCCAGACTGGAGTGCAGTGGTGTGATCTTGACTCACTGTAGCCTTGACCACCTGGGTTCAAGCAATCCTTCCATCTCAGCCTGCAGATTAGCGGGGACTATAGGCACATACTACCATGCCTGGCTAATTTTTAAATTTTTTTGAAGAGATAGGGTCTTACTATATTACCCACGCTGATCTTGAACTCCTGGACTCAAGCGATACTCTTGCCTCAGCCTCCCAAAGTGCTAGGATTACAGACATGAGCCACAGCACCTGGCCCTAGAACTTCTTCAAGCTGTATTTGCTGGGGAGATTTAGGATACTATATGGGTAAAAAGCTCCCCCCAGTTTCTTCTGGGTGACAGCACTGCTGGGGATGGCTACAAAAATGGTTCTGCAACAACATGGACAAAGAGCTCTACTCAACCAGCCTAGAAAAGAAGGATTCTGGATCTCTGGAGCACTGATTCCCTATCGCATCTGTGAGGTGCCTCGGGATATCTGCATTGATCTTAGAAGACGTGTTGAGAAAGTCACTCACAAAATGCCATTTACTTCTCATTTATTTCTATATTTCCTCAAAGTTCTTTCTGGAAAAGTCACAAAAATCAAACAAGGAAAGTGTATAGGAATTCCCAAAAGGTAGCTGACCACTATTTGCATAGGTGGCTCCATTATTTTTGCTTCTTAAAAAAAGGGGCCTCTGAAAGACTTTTTAAAAATTAGGTTGGTGTTGTAAGCATGCTTCCGGAAGAATAGAACATGACTCTCTCAGAGCAATGGATGAAGTGGTTTCTGCATCTCTAAACAACACCATCACGATGGTCAGAGAAGCCCAAGGCACTTGGGGAAATCAAGTGCCAGCATTGAGGTGTTCAGCCCTTAGCCTTCAGATAGAGCAGTTGGTGGGGTGTAAGGAGGTGCAAACAACAGCTCCACTGACCTTTCTTCTCTCTTCCCTAGCCTCCTCTTCTCTCCCCTCTCTTCCCTAGTTTTCTTTGCCAAAGTGGTACAGGCAGGCCACTTCTGTAGATTTCCTGGCTTGCTGTATTTAGATGGTATCCTTGCCTTTAAGATCCACCACACTGCCAAAACTAGTGCTTGCATCTTGACCCGTCAGCACCATTGTATTACTCTGTCTTCTTAAATCATCCTCTTCACTGGGCTTCTGACAGTCCACTTCAGATTTTCCTCCTCTGTCTACTTTACTAGATCCTATCCCTCCTTTCTCTAAACTCTAAAATTAGATGAACATGTTCTCTCCATCTATACTCACTCTTTCAGTGAAATCAACCAATCCCATCACTTAAAAAATTATCTAAATATTAAGAACCCCCGGATTTATATCTCCAGCTCTCAGCTTCCTTGAGCTCTTACCTTGAATATCCAATTGTGTTAGGCTAGTCTCACATTGCTATAAAGAAACACCTGAGACTGGGTAATTTATAAAGAAAATAAGTTTAATTGGCTCACGGTTTTGCAGGCTGCGTAGGAAGCATGTTGCTGGCATCTGCTTAGCTTTTGGGGAAGTCTCAAGAAACTTAGAATCATGGCAGAAGGTGAAGGGGGAGCAGGCATATCACATGGTCAAAGCAGAAAAAAGAAAGGAGAGAGGTGCCACACACTTTTAAACAGCCAGATCTCTCAAGAAATCACTCCCTATCATGAGGACAGTACCAAGGGGAGGGTATTAAACCATGCATGAGAAATCCACTCCCATGGTCCAATCACCTCCCACCAGACCCCACCTCTAACGTTGGAGATTGCAATTCAACATGAGATTTAGGTGGGGGCACAGATCCAAACTATGTCACCAATTTAACATCTTTATTGCCTAACAGTCATTTTCAGACTTCAGATGTCCAAAACTAAACTTCTGATTCCTTCGTGCCCTGCATCCACCTCTTATCTTCCCTAACTAGGTAACTAGCACCAGTCACTTAGGCCAAAAGCCCTGGAATGTCACTGACCCATCTTTTCCTGTATTTTTTTTTTTTTTTTTTTTTTTTTTGAGACGAAGTCTCTCTTGTGCCCCAGGCTGGAGTGCAATGGCACGATCTCGGCTCACTGCAGCCTCCACTTCCCGGGTTCAAGCGATTCTCCTGCCTCAGCCTCCCAAGTAGCTGGGATTACAGGCACCTGCCATCATGCCCAGCTAATTTTTGTATTTTTAGTAGAGACTGGGTTTCACCATGTTGACCAGGCTGGTCTCAAATTCTGACCTCAGGTGATCCGCCCGCCTTGGCCTCCCAAAGTGCTGGGATTACAGGCATGAGCCATTATGCCCGGCTGACCCTTTTTCTCTCACACCCTACATCCAATCCATCAGCAAGTCCTGACTGTTCTGCCTTTAGAATCTGACCACTTTTCACCATATCACGATTACCAACCCAGTCCATGTCACTATCATTTCTTACCTAAGCAAATGCCTTCTAACTGGTTTCTCTGCTGTACTCTTTGCCCACCTCTAGTCTATTCTCCATAGAACAGCCAGAGACCTTTTTCAAAAGTACTGCACCTTTTCCTCCCCCTCCTTTTCTCTGTCACCCAAAAAATTCATCTTAAAACTATTAAGTGGGGTAAAGTAAGACCACCATAGTGGGGGGAGGAGGAAGCCATGCAAGTGAGGAAGCAGAGCCAAATGTAATGAAAAGGGCATCCATGATGGGGTGGTACAGCCTAGTGTGGGAAGTCAGAGGCCACAATGGGTGAAGAGGGCATTGCCATGGTGTGTCAGAGCCTGATTAGTGAGGAGAGCACTCATGCAGGACAAGGAGGGCATCCACACATGGGGTGGGCTTGTTTGAGGTGTTAGAGCCTGAGCAGAGAGGAGGAGTGTTCATGTGAGGGTGTTCGTGTGAGAGGGGCAGCCTGGCATGGAGGGTTGGTCTATTCAGTAAATACAGTATATTAAGAAGAGTGGGAGGCAAGTTTCTCCCTGCTGACAAAGGAAAGGACAATATAATTACCAAAAGGAGAAAATCAGAATTAGTCAATAGGAAAAACAGGAAAAATCGAAATTGTGTATCATGTGATGGGAAGCAATAAGAATACAGCATCATTTCTGAGACACTTTTATTAAAATTGCACAATTTAATAATGAGGAAAACATCAGACCAATGCAATTCGTTTTTTTTTTTTTTTTTTTTTTTTAAGACGTAGGTTTGCTCTTGTTGTCCAGACTGAAGTGCAGTGGCATGATCTCGGCTCACCACAACCTCCGCCTCCCGAGTTCAAGCAATTTTCCTGCCTCAGCCTCCCGAATAGTTGGGATTACAGGCATGCACCACCACACCCTGCTAATTTTTGTATTTTTAGTAGAGACAGGGTTTCTCCATGTTGGTCAGGCTGGTCTCGAACTCCTGACCTCTGGTGATCTACCCACCTCGGCCTCCCAAAGTGCTGGGATTACAGGCATGAGCCACTGTGCCTGGCCAGACCAATGCAATTTGAGGAAGATGCTATGATGAATTAAACTACAAATTAATGACAGAAAGATGTCTGGAAGATCTCCAAATATGTAAGAACCAAATAGCATACTTCTAAAGAAGCCATAGTTCAAAGAATTAACCAAATGGAAAATTAGAAAATTTTTTGAACTGAATGAAAATGAAAACAAACAAATAAAAAATACCTACATTAGAAAAGATGAATGGCTTGAAATTAATGACTTGAGCTTCTACCTTAAGAAACTAGATCTCAGAATAGGGGAAAATGATTTTAAAAAGAAAAATTTTTTTAAAAAAGAAACAAGAATAAAGAAGACTAAATTAAACCCAATGTAATCAAAAGAAAGCAAATAAAGTTCAGAGCAGAGTTCAGAGAAACCAAATACAGAAAAACATTGGATAAAATCAATAAAATCAAAAGCTGTTTCTTTGAAAAGATCAATAAAATTGGTAAAACTCTAGCCAGACTTATCGGGGGGGAAAAAAGAGTAAAAATACATATTACAAGTATCAGGAATTAGAAGGGTGACATCATTAAAGATTCTTCAGATATTAAAACAATAATAAGGGAATACTATAGATAATTTTATGCTAATATAGTGAACAAAGTACATGAAATGGACAAAAACTCTTGAAAGCACAAGCTACCAAAGCTCACTCAAAAAGAAATAATCTGAATAGCTGTATCTATTTAAGAAATTGTATTTGTAGCTAAGAACCTTCTCAAAAAGAAAACTCCAAGCCCAGATGATTTCATGTAAACATTTACCAAATATTTAAGGAAGAAAAAGCAAATACCAATTCTACAGAATCTTTCAGGAAATGTTAAAAGAGAAAATGCTTCCCAACTTATTCTATGAGGCCAGCAGTACTCTGATGACTAAGCCAAAGTCATCACAAGAAAAGAGAACTACAAACCAATGTACCTCAACAGATGCAAAAATTCTAAACAAATGTTATCAAATTGAATCTAACAATATATAGGAAAAATAATATATTAACAAAGAAGAGTTTACCCTAGAAATGCAAAATTAGCTTAACATCTGAAAAAAATCAATATAATTCACTATATTTAATAAAAATATATTGACATTGTTTTTGACAAAGGTACAAATGCAATTCTGTGTAATAAAGATAGTCTTTTCAACAAGTAGTTCATGAAAACAGTTAATCAATATGCAAAAAGTAAACTTGGAAACATCGCACCATATGAAGATTAACTCAAAATAAGTAATAGACAATGTAAAACCTAAAACTTTTAGACGAAAACATAAAATCTTTGCGACTTTGAGTAAGACAAAAATTTCTTAGATACAACACCAAAAATACAATGCAGAGAGAAGAAAAAAATGGATATATATTATAAGTCGGGCTCGGTGGCTCATGCCTGTAATCCTAGCATTTTGGGAGCCCAAGGCAGGCACATTGCCTGGGCTCAGGAGTTCAAGACCAGTATGGGCAACACGGTGAAACCCCATCTCTACTATAAAAGAAATTAGCCAAGCGTGGCGGCCTGTGCCTATAGTGCCAGCTACTCAGGAGGCTGAGGCAGGAGAATTGCTTGAACCTGGGAGGCGGAGGTTGCACTGAGCTGAGATCACGCCACTGCACTCCAATCTGGGTGACAGAGTGAGACTCCGTCTCAAAAAAAAAAAAAAAAATATATATATATATATATATATATAAATATGCATATAGGATAATATGTATTGGATTTCATTAAAATTGAACATTTCTGTTTCTTGAAAGACATTGCTAAGGAAATGAAAAGACAAGACCAGAAGAAAATATTTGCTGGTTTCCAGAAATATATAGAACTGTCTTTAAACACTACAATGGAAAAAAAATGGGCAAAGGATTTGAACAGATATTTCACCAAAGAAGATACATAGTGGCAGATCAGCACATAAAGGATGGATGCTCAGCATCATTAGTTAAGAAATGCAAGTCAACACCACCATTAGAAATTACTACAAACTTACAATGACTAAAATGAAAAGGACTATCATAAGTGTAGATGAGTATGGGGGCAACTGGAGCTCTCATACACTACTGGTGGTTATCCAAAAGGTATGACAACTTGTAAAAACTGTTTGGTAGTTTATTACAACATTAAACATATACCATACACCTACCACATGATCCAACCATTCCATCTCCTAAGTATTTACCCAAAAGAATTAAAAGCATTTGTCTTTAAGAAGACTTGTGAACACATTCATAGGAAGTTTATGTGTAATAGTGAAAAACTGGAAACAACCCAAATGTCCATCAACAGATGAATGGATAAACAAATTGTGTTTTATCCATACAATGAAATACTACTCAGCAATAAAGAGAAATGAACTATTGATATACACAACAACATGAATGGATCCCAAAATAATTATGCTGAGTGAAAGAAGCCAGACAAAAAAATAGTTCATCCCATATAATTCCATTTATATGAAATTCTAGAAAATATAAACTATAGTAACAGAAAGCAGTAGTTTGCCTGGGTCTAAATAGGGGACAGGGGTGTGAGAGGGGGAGAGATTACAAAAGAGCACAAATACACTTTTGGGAGTGATGGATATGTTCAGTATCTTGATTGCGGTGATGGGTTTATAGGTATATGCATATGCTGAAACATTACAGGCATATACCTGTAAGGATAAACGTATATACTTAAAATATGTAGGTTTTTTTTAAAAGACCACAACACATATGACTAAGAAAATTATTCCAAATTATACTTCTACTTAAAGGTAAAGCTCACTATATGTACCTAACTACATAGTAGATACTTAACAAATACTTGTTCACGAATTTAAAATGTGAGAGAGAGGGAGAAAGATAGTGCCACTTTCCTACTCAGAACATCCCAATGGCTTCTCATGATACTGAGATTAAAAGTAAAATTTCTTAGGTTGACCTGCGAGGCCCTGCATTATCTGGCCTGTGTCTCCAACTTCCAACCAAGCTTTCCTACCACTATCTTTCATTGCATCCTTGACACAGAACCCCTCTCAAAATGCCTAGACACAGAAGTCAGTATTTTTTAAAGATTCCAATAGGAACCACTGAGTTTATAGACCCCTTTTTTCTGTGCTTAGAGCACTGAATAAATCGAAGCCCTTACTCTAAGATGTTGTTTCACTTTTCTAACTAATGTGTATAAAACTATGAAAGTATGTCCTCAAGTTCTAAACAGACTAAATAGCTCTTCAGACGAATACTGTTAGTCAATAGCGACCTCTGGCGGTCTGATGAGAACCTAAACGAATAATCTAATTTTCTTGGTGTAGGACCACTCTTAACACAGGAAAACACTTCCTCCCGCCAACACATCCCTCCCCTACATACACATATTATACAGAAGGGGAAACGGAGACCCAGAGAGTAATTGATAGCTGTGGAACTGGAACCTGACTGGTCCACCTACCTCCCCTTCCTCTCAAGGGCATCCTCCCCCAGAGTGGCCTCATATTCATATCTTCCCATTATAAGGAACACCAGCATTCACCAGTAGCTTCCAGGGCTTTTCTAGCTCCCAAGCATGACCCTGGTTGATACCTGCAACTGCCAAACACAGCCACATGACTAACCTCAGTCAGAGTATCTGGAGAGTAATGGTGGTCCCTCTCCTCTATACCCTATGGTTTTGATTTCCCCTCTGGGTAGAAAGAAAAAGTTGCACTGTTAGGTAGGAAAATCTGATGGATGGGGACAACGTATAGGCTGATTTTTCCGGTTAACAATAATGGTTCCCATTTAACAAATTAGAGGACTAAGGCCCATTGAAGGTAATTGCTAAGACCATTTATCTCCACATGTTCTTTCTCTCTGTCCTGAATCCAAGGGCCTTCATACCAAGTGGGGAAACTGAGACCCAAGAACAGAACTATGCTTTCCAGGTAGGCTTCTGAAAGCCCCTGGCTGACTTGTAGCACCAACAGTAGTGGGACACCAGAGGTGTGACGTTCTCAATATGAAGTAACAATGGATGATGCCAGAGTCCAAAGGAAAAGTAGTCTGAAAGAAGCTAGGATATCAGAGTTGGAGGACAGAGGTTGAAAATTCATGCTGGAGGGGAGGGATCCTTGAACCTAGACTGGGGGAATTAGTTCCTGAAGCAGGAACTGAGTGGAATTTGAGGACTGAAGATCCAGGAGCAAGAGAAAAGGGAAGGCTGGGGCCCTATGTACATGTCCCCTCTGGAGACAGAGAACAGCCAGTGGCTGCACTGCTCCTACCTCATTTTGTGCAGCAGATGCCTAAGGTGTCGATGCCAGGGCACTGGGACCACTAAAGAACAAGAGACCTTTCAAGTCAGTGTGAGCAGGAAAAGACCTGGGGGATAGATAGGGTCTCCTGTCCCTTTCTATTCATCTGTCTCTGCTTGACACAGGAGAATCCAGCGGCAGCGGTGGAGTCTCCTACACTTTCCACTCCATCCAAAGTCTTAATTTCTTGGAACTTTTATTGACACCATGAGGTGCCAAACTGTCAAGTCTAAGAGAGGCTTCACAGACACCTTCACCAGGAGAAAGCTAGGGGCTGCCTTTGTTTCCTCAGCAAAGGGAAAGATACAGATAAATCCTGGTCTCTGTAGTCCAGATGAAAGAAAGGCTTTGAAACCCAGCACAAAGCCCTGTGGACCTTTCAGGGAAGCGTAGTCCTGAATGAAGAGGGTACATTTTCAAAGCTCCCTGGAAATAGTAGTTTTTGTGCTTCAGATGCTCATGACCTGCTTGGCATCTGTGCTGCACTCCAGGCTGGGGCCCGATCTTGTGCCAAGCAGGCACATATGGCCATCCTTCAAGGCTGGCCTGGTGCCACTGTGTCCAGAATTGGTGGGTTCTTGGTCTGACTTAAAGAATGAAGCAGCAGACCCTCGCAGTGAGTGTTACAGTTCTTAAAGATGGTGTGTCCGGAGTTTGTTCCTTCAGATGTGTCTGGAGTTTCTTCCTTCTGGTGGGTTCATGGTCTTGCTGACTTCAGGAGTAAACCTGCAGACTCTTGTGGTGTTACAGCTCATAAAGGTGGCACCAACCCAAAGAGCGAGCAACAACAAAATTTATTGTGAAAAAGAACAAACCTTCCACAGTGCGGAGGAAGACCCCAGCAGGTTGCTGCTGAGACTACCAGGCCTGCTTTTATTCCCTTATCTGGCCCCACCCACATTCTTCTGATTGGTCCATTTTACAGAGAGCTGATTGGTCCATTTTACAGAGAGCTGGTTGGTCTGTTTTGACAGAGTGCTGATTGGTGCATTTACAATCCTTTAGCTAGACACAAAAGTTCTCCAAGTCCCCACCCGGGCTCCTCAAACCTGGCCAGAGTGGGCACCAAGGCCAAGGAGGCACCGAGAGTGAGGGCTGCTAGCATGTTGTCACCTCTCAGCATGACTGTACAAAGACGAGTGAAAAAAAGGGTTGAAATAAATATATCTTCCGGCATTTAAAAATGCAAACATGGAACTTCGGGAACATTTGATGAAATGGAGATTATGGTGTAAAAATTAACGAGCATTCACAGCCTCCTTCTGACCACAGAACTGTCAACATATATACTCGTGGTGTTGAAGGGTGGACTGGGAAATGGCAGAGAAACAAAAACCTGTTTTCTTCTGGGGCTGACCCAGAGGCAGAAGTAGGCCATAACCAATGCCAGGATGAACGAAGGAAGGTAGGTTTCTTCCCCAGTAAATGCCAGATTCTTGTTGGCCAAACTGATGAGAGGTTCCACGGGGTCTGTAGCACATGTGCTTGATAGGAAGAGGTTAGATGTCCCAGATCTCCCCGGGATCCCCACAGGGAGAGAGAAGTAAAAACCAGGCTCTCTCCTTTCTGGGTGATGGGGAAGTACCTCCCGGAAATAACTAGTAACTCACGCAACTGTGCTAATGGTTTTATTACAATGAAAAGTGGAGAAGAGTATAGAGGAGACCCCAAATGGAGCAGCGAAGAGGTGACCTCCCTTTTAGAAGCAACTTGAGTCTTCAGTAACATAACTCCTTCTGGGCCAGCTCCTAGGTATGTGGTGATTTAGGGGGACCTATAGCACAGTAAATCTCAGCCTCTTGGCATTGCGAAGAGGGTGGTAGAGGAATGATTTTCTCTGGGGATTGTATGAGGCTTTAGGTCCCTGAGGAATATCCACACCTGGAGGAAACCTTTCTAAACAGAAAAGGTCTTTGTTAGTGGAGTACCTTCCCAGAGATATCTTGGAGGTCCAAGCTGCTTCCTTACAAGTATCGGGGTGTTAGGGGGAAGGACAGGTAGAGGTGCATTGGGCAGTGGAGGAAAGGAGGCTACCACTCAGCAGAACTCCCCTATGCAACTAACCCATGAGAGAACCTTATAGGTCCAGAACATTTGTCCTTCTGAAGTATTCTTCCTGGTGACTCTCAATGGGATAGTCCAATCTATTTTCCAATGACAGCCTGGAACTGAATCAGTCTGGCTCACAAACAGTACTAAGACCTACCCAAATAAGCTGGATTGTCAGCTACTTGTCACCTCTGTAACTCCAGTGTTTAGTAGAAAAGGCTCTGTCACTTAGGAGCTGACCAATAAATACTTTTCAAATAACTAAATGAAAAATTGAATACAAAATATTCAGTACTATCTTAGGTATTGCAGTAAAATAGTCTTGGTGGAAAAAATGTAAGGGTGGTCTAGCCTGGAGAGAAAAGAACTCCCTAATTTTGCTAAGTCCTAGAGGGTCATACTTTAACCATTTATCATGCCTCTTGCTTAATCTTTTTTAGATAGGCCAAGTATAGGCCTCATTTTTTATTAGTTCCTTCTTTAGCTGGTATTCTCGGGTTTTCCCACCTCCAGCTTTAGAGAATAAATTACAGTATTATTCAAGGTTCATTTTAAGAGTTGAATAAATTTTGAATTGGAAGGCAAGTAGAAATAATTTTAGATTTAAATTCCAAAAAACACCTTACAACTTCCTTTAGCCAAAAGATATGAAAACTTTTAAGCCTTAATACTAATTACAGTGATCTTCTATTCAAACTATTTGTCATTTAGGCCAGGCATGGTGGATCGCGCCTGTAATCCCAGCACTTTGGGAGGCTGAGGCAGGTGGAACACTTGAAGTCAGGAGTTCGAGACCAGCCTGGCTAACATAGTGAAACCCCATCTCTTCTAAAAATATAAAAAATTAGCCAGGTGTTGTGGTGCATACCAGCAGTCCCAGCTACTCATGAGGGTGAAGTGGGAGGATGACTTGAGCCCAGGAGGCGTTGGAGGTTGCTGTGAACCAAGATCATGCCACTGCACTCCAGCCTGGGCAACAGAGTGAGACTCTGTCTCAAAAAAAAAAAAAAAGTTATTTAAGTGGTTTAATTCCAGAAACATTTTGAGGTCTAAAAATACCCACAATGGGTGCTACTGATATTTTTATGTTTCTTGTAAAAGCACAAATTCTAAGTGGAAAAACCTAAAGAATGGCACAAAGAATATAAGAAAAGAAGGGACACAAATTGGGAGAGCAATTGGAGGTGGGATGAGAAGGGGATATTGAAACTGATCCAGTAGCCCCATGGACCAGCGGTCTCCAACCTTTTTGGCACCAGGGACCGGTTTCGTGGAAGACAATTTTTCCAGACTAGGGCAGGAGGCTGGGGAGGGGCATGATTTTGGGATGAAACTGTTCCACCTCAGATCATCAGGCATTAGTTAGATTATCATAAGGAGCACACAACCTAGATCCCTCGCATGGGCAGTTCACAATAGGGATCGGGCTCCTATGAGAATCCAGTGCTGCCACAGATCTGACAGGAGGTGGAGCTTAGGTGGTAATAATGCTCGCTTGCCTGCAACTCACCTCCTGCTGTGCACAGGCCCAAATTCCTAACAGGCCATGGACCAGTACCAGCCTGCCACTCAAGGGCTGGGGACTCCTGCCATAGACAGTTCTTTTGGATAAACATAGAAACTGACACTCTGGTCTTAAAACTTGAAATTTATATTTCTTTTATCTGAGTTCCTTCCTCCTGAGAAGATCTCCAGGCCACTTAAGAAGTATCAAAGAACTGAAACTCACCAGATCACCACATGCAGGCAATTAGAATCCCTCGTTCTGTTTCATTACCCCTCCCTAGTTTCTGTTTTCCAACACATTGTTACATATGTTCCCTGCTATATAAAGCCCTAATTTTAGTGGGTCAGGAAGATACATTTGAGACTGATCCCCCATCTCCCTAGACAGTACCTGCTGAAAGCTTTCTTTCTTGGAAAAGCCTTCTTGAACCTTGGCAATAATCATCTCAGTGATTGACTTTCTGTGCCGTGAGCATCAGGACCTAGATTGAACCCCTGGTGTTTCGGTAACAGATTTCATTCCCTGACCTGGAATGCATTGCTCAGCTGCTTTGGGGCCGGTAAGTCTTGGAAAACCTCTAATCAGCTGACCTCCCAGTTTTGGCAAGAGGTAAGTTCTGGTCTGTCTATGGCCTTGTGGCAGCCAGTCCCAACTATGTGCCTGACAGCCTACAAAGAACAGCCTTTGAAATTTGACGTATGTATACGAATAGATGAGTGTCCTTTGTGGGCCCAGACAGCAGGATCTGCTCCTCTCAATTTGAGAAATTTTTAAAGGAATTTCCATTTGCAGGATGAACAAGCCCAGTTGAGTAAGAGAGTGAAACACCTTGTTTCAGTTTGGACCCTCTTGGGGGCTTGTTTGTAATTGTGTGTGCGTCCAGGCTTGTTTGTAACTGTTGTGTGTACGTCACAATTGTTGTGTGAGTGTCTTTTGTGGATATCAGACAGAGGGATTGGCTCCTCTTAATTTGAGAAATTCTGAAGGAATTTTTGATTGCAGGTTGGCCAAACCCAACCTGTTGAGAGAGGACACTGTTGGAGCTAGTTTGTGACTGCAGCAGTTGGATTGTGTTTTGGTGATTCTTTTGTGTGTGTGTCAATATAGTCATGGGAAATTTGAATTTGATAAACTAATATCCTTTTGTAATATTGTTTCACCCCAATATTGTTTGGAATCTGGAGTTTGCTGTTAAATGGGCAAGTGAAATGGAGTTCCATGTGTTCAGGTTTTTGTGCTGCTGTTCTAAGCAGGGCCTGGCCTGGTTAGTATGTAGTGTTCTCCTGTGGTGCTGCTGTTTGGCTTCAGTGTTCCTTGGAGCCTAGGAGGCTTGGCCTTTAAAAATAAAACTGCCATGGAAACTGCTTTACCCAAAATTTTGGTTCACAGCGTTCACTGGATGATACAGTTTGGCTGTGTCCTCACCCGAATCTCATCTTGAATTTTACTCCCATAATTCCCACGTGTTGTGTGAGGGACCCGGTGGGAAATAATTTGAATCATGGGGGCATTTTCCCCATTCTGTGCTCATGGTAGTGAATAAGTCTCATGAGATCTGATGATTTTACCTGGGCTTTCCGTTTTTGCATCTGCCTCATTGTCTCTTGCCGCTGCCGTGTAAGAAGTGCTTTTCACCTCCCGCCATGATTGTGAGGCCTCCCCAGTCATGTAAAACGGTAAGTCCAATTAAACCTCTTTTTCTTCCAAGTCTTGGATGGGAAGAAAAAGAGGTTTAATTGGACTTACAGTTAAACCTTATCAGCAGCATGAAAACAGACTAATACACTGGATTACCTATTGAGGCAAACAAAGCATAGCCATGTAAACTGGTGAGTTTGTATTGCTATCTCATGGCTAGAGTTCTGAGGTAAAAGCTGTTGGATCTTTGTCTGTGTGTGTGTATTCGTGTCTAGATGTGTTTAGGTATATACATTTATTATATGTTGTGTCTACTAAATTGGCTTATAAATAAAAGAGCACTTAATATATTAAGCCCAAAGTATTTTTCAAGTTCATGTGACTTATGTAAACCTTTAATAAACAAGCTGGCTTTAAAATTATTGATAATATAAAAATGGAAATCTCTTCAGAATTGTCAGCATACCTTTATGTCTGGATTTTGTATTTGTCTCTGCTAGATATTTTGAAGTATCAGGCTTTGGCATAGAAGGTTATAAAACTATAAACCCAGCCAAAACAAAATGATCTTGGTTTGTGTGCCTTGACAAATGAGACTAATTCAATGTTGTTAGCTGAATCTTCTGAGTTACTGGCAAAAATACCTATGTATTTAAGGTTCTTACGTAGGTGAGTACCTGATGTTCACTGGCTGTAAAAAAAATAAAACAGGCTTGTGTGGTGGCTCAAGCCTGTAATCCCAGCACTTTGGGAGGCTGAGAAGGATGGATTATCTGAGGTCAGGAGTTCGACACCAGCCTGGCCAACATGGTGAAACCCCATCTCTACTGAAAATATAAAAATTAGCTGGGCATGGTGGCGCACACCTGTAATCCCACCTACTTGGAGGCTGAGGCAGGAGAATCACTTAAATCCAGGAGGCGGAGGTTGCAATGAGCTGAGATTGCACCACTGTACTCCAGTCTGGGTGACAGAGCAAGACTCCGTCTCAAAATAAATAAGTAAATCAATCAATCAATCAATCAATCAATAAAGGCTAACAAGGAAATAACTTTAAATGATGATTAGCTGTGACTAATATCTCAGTTTTCAGAAGTAGTCTAAACTCTTAAAAATGAAAGAATTGAGTATTTGTAAATGGGATAAATGTTGTAGGTGTTTTTTTGTGTAATTTAAAATCTTAAAATGATTTTTAATGCTCATTAGATATCTGGGTCACTTCCAATTAAGAAAAGGTTATGATATGGTGAAACATATTTGTAAAAATTATGGAATAGTTTTCATCTATAAAATGATAATATCTGATAGGCAGCTCAGGATTTTTTGCTTCCCAGGTTTTCACTAAAATTTAAGGTCTAGGGATAAGAATTATAGTTAATATATTATTCTGTATATAGAATGTACCAAAAAGAGGTGTCCTTAGTGAGAAAAATAATAATTTTTATTTAATTCGGAAGTTATCTAAAGTTTAATTCAAAATATGGACTTAAAAAGGTACTTTGTGAAACAAAGTAGTAAGAGGTAGGGGAGAGTGATGAGAAGAAAGTTACAGCTATGAAGATGTGTTTTTGGTAAGGAAGGTTATAAAGAAAAGAGAATACTTTCATATGAGAAAGGATGATAAATTGTAAGGTAAATTTTTGTCCTAAAGTAAAATGACTGGTTATTTAAAAAAAAAAAAAAGTTGAAAAAGTTTGGATAGTAAACTATTCTTTAAAGCCTGCTAGAAAATTGGAGAAATTCAGCAAATTAACGCTGCTCATAAATTTCTTAATCTTGAAGAAAGTAAAATAAAAAATATTGTAAAGAAATACATTGGCAGTTTGGTCATTCTTTTTTAATGAAGTTAAGCATGAAACCAGATTTAGTTAGCATGGAGCCAAATTTCACATATATGCTTGCATTGCTTCACACTATATTTGCTATTCTGCATAGATAGTTTCAGCACTAAAGTACTTACTGCTCATGAACCTAAAGTGAATTTCTCAATTGCAAAAAATACATAATGGTATTAGTGGACTTAAAGACATTTAATTGTGTATCAGCAACAAAATATTCATCATGTGTTTTCTTAGGCTCCAGGCAATACTATAGCCTCCCTGGTAAACCAAGTAAGAGAAAAATTGGGGGGTGGTTTCCTGTTTATTTGTTGTTTTTCTTCTAATTTTCATTTATTTGCTGTTTTTTTCTCCTTTGCATTTTACTTATATAAACACATATAACACCACTGATTTTTTTAGTTTCTAATGGAAGGCTTTTATTTGGTTCTATGAATAGTCATTTTGTTTCCCATGAATTTCCAAGAATCCAAAAATCCCTAAGCTACCATTATCAAGCCTCTAAAAATTGATAGAGGATACCAGGTATTTGAAATTTGATTGGTTTTGCTACTCTGATGCTCTCGAGAGTCATGAGAGCTTTAGGGTTCCTGGCAAAAAAAAAAAAAAAAAAAAAAAGTACATAAAAGACTTACTTTTATAAGTTCTAAGCAGAAATAGTATATTATATATCTTGTTATTTGGAAAATTAGATGAGATTAAGATTTTTAAAATGGTGTTTATTTCCAAAGAAATTCAGTTCACTCAGTAATTGGAATTGATTTCAGATCTTTTCCTTTAGGTCATGAAGAAAAACTGTGATATGGGTGCAAAGTTTTAATGCTCAGGAAAGATTAGCCTTGTTTTTTTTTTTTTTTTTTTTTTTTCTGAGACGGAGGCTCACTCTGTCGCCCAAGCTAGAGTGCAGTGGCGTCATCTCAGCTCACTGCAACCTCCACCTCCTGGGTTCAAGCAATTCCCCTGCCTCAGCCTCCCAAGTAGCTGGGATTACAGGCATGTACCACCATGCCTGGCTAATTTTGTAGTTTTAGTAGGGATGGGGTTTCACCATGTTGGTCAGGCTGGTCTCAAACTCCACACCTCAGATGATCTGCCTGCCTCAGCCTCACAAAGTGTTGGAATTACAGGTGTAAGCCACTGTGCCCAGCCAGCCTTGTTCTTAAAGAAATTACTTTGACTAGGATTTCTCTGAAATTACTTTAGTTGCATTAACCATTATTAAAATTAAGTGACAGTCACTTGAATTAAGTAGTAATTTTTTTTTTTTTTTTTAAAGGAGAGACTTTCTAGTGATCTTTGATCCTAAGCTTTTTATCACTGTTAGGCCTTCATGTGTGTACTTGAAAATAAAATATGTACAAGTGTTAAGTTGGTTTGAAGATTTTAATGGTGAAAGTTACCTAAACAGTTGTCAGTACCATATCTAGAAACCAATCTTGGAAATGCATGATGATGCTCGTTTAAATAGCTGAAAATAAAATATTGTATGCTTGTTCTTACTTTGTGACTGTTTTGTAGCATAGAGTTTAAGGGAAGGGAGATAATTTATCTTCATACTGAGTTTCCAGAACTGATATTTGCATTTGCCTTTTTTTTTTTTTTTTTTTTTTTAAATAATGGAGAGAAAGGTTAGTTGTCTTACTTTGGTGAGTTGGCATAGGACCTATCACTTTTTGATGCTTTTGGTCACAGATCTACCACTAGAATGCTAGAGTTAGACATACGCAATGAGTAATCTAACTACTTTAATATGGTGGTTTGAAGTACTATAGGCAATAATTCCTATACACCAAATCACAGTGTTTTAATTTGTAACATGTTAGAGAGAGTGATAGGAATTTCTGTAGTATAAACACCCTATTAACTAATCCTTGTGCTGTTAAGGACTTTGACTACTGGGTCTTAAGAAGGCACTTACCCCTTCTAAATTTTGAGCATTGACACAAGTTGAAGCATCGTCTTCAGATGCTAGAGAAGGCAACAATGAAAATTAACTGCTTTCATGAGACACAGGGCTGGAAATTAAAACTATTTAGTCCCTCTAGGCCCAGGGACTATAGTGGAAGAGGTGGGTGCATGAGATTGTTAAGTGCTGATTTTGAGGGATAAGATTAGTTTAGACTGTTTCTGTAAATTAAACATTAATATCAAAAGCATACTGATGCAAGGCCAGCATCTGGGACCATATGTCTGAATAACAGGGTTTTCTTGGAGCATTAATCAGCTATTTAATAAAAAATCATAAAAGATTATAAAAATTTTTTGGAAATCTTACTTTATGGTCAAACTGATTAAAATTAGATAGATTTGTTTGTAAGGTTTTATTTAAATCAGCTTTAGTATTAATAATATACCATATAAATATAAAATTTGGTTTTTTCTTTTGAACAAAATTTTCATGTAAGAGATCTTAAGAGATTTGTGTTTACCTTTTGAGTAAACTGCAGGAAAAAAAAATAGACGGCAAGGAGACACATTTAGTTGGCTTCACGTTGAGTTTATTAGGTCTTATTGTTTGGGAGACTGGGTCTGTCCCCTATCAAAGAGTAAACATTTTTGTTTTATCATTTCAGCTAGATGAATGACTATATCATAATTACCTATGGTCCTATTTTGTGATATGAAGTGTCTTAAACTTTTGATAGACTCCAAGAGTGGAATTTCAGGTTTTAAATTCAATCTTTTTGACCTTAAAAAAACTTTTTTGGATATTAGGTTCCCTGAAGTTACCTGCCTCTCTCTCCAAGAGAGACATATTAGGCTTATTTGTTCTGTTAGAATTATGCAAAAAGCACTGTCAAATCTGAGGTGGTAGTTAGCTTCCTTTGGGTCATATTTCTAGATGTGTTGCCAATGTATTTCAGGATTGTATGAGATTCCTAAAATTCTGGTATGTCCTAATGTATGTCATCAGTAATAATTATGATTATTAAATTATTGTATGCCATGGAAATAGCCAAATTATCTTGTCAACTGTGTCTTTATGGCCGTGCTAAATTTTGCCATCTACAATTGTTGTTTTGTTTTGATCCTTCTCAAAAAGTGACTTATGATTAGCTACAGTCCATAGAACTTTGGGGGAGTTCGTGAAAGGACTCTTGAGTGCAGGTTTCTGATAACTTTGGAGACTGTACCATTACATTAGAAAGAAAACTTTGAGGGCACTAAGGCTGATATGTTAATAAAGATTGCTAACCCTTTATGAAGCAGAGCAAGAGTTGATTGCATGGACTGAACTAATGGAGGACTGAAATAACTTTCATGGCTTTTTTTGTTTGAACTATTGCTGATTCTTTTTGTTTTTTTCAGAGTATGGAGAATTTTTTTTTCTTTTGAGCTATATAGCCTTTAAGGATACTTTAAGTATATTGAGTAGAATATACTTTTGTAAACAGACTTTGAGGCATATTTCTCTTTTTGCCTAATTTCTCCAGAATTTGTAAACTGTTTGTGAATATTCTTAATTCATGGCAATGTGGTTGTTTGCATGTGGTTAATAAGAACCTGTTTTCTTTTCTAATGAGACACAGTTGGAGGAGCTTGTTATTTTCCCAGAATTTTGACTGAAATGGCCTTGTGAGAGGTTCCAGCAAAGTTAGTTTAGGAGGCCCTATATGGACAATGATTCTTGCTGTATTTGTGGGGGTAATCAGGCCAAGTATAGTGACAGAAGCTTATTTTGCAAGTAGGTTGGTCTTGCTGTGACTTGTCTTTGGTGGAAGTGGGAAACTGGAGTGAGAAAGATTGTGTTTCAGAAAAAAACTATAGTATTAGATTAACCTTGGATTCCTAGCTGGCCATGTGGTCACCCATGATATGGAGTCAAATTCCACTCCTCAGCATTCAGAAAGATCAATGACCAGATTCCTCATAATTAAGGAACTGATAAATAGAATGCGGGGATTGAGACCAATCCAATAGTCAAATAGTTTTTTTTTGGATAAACATAGAAATTGGTCCTTCTGGTCTTAAAGCTTGAAACATGTATTTGCTTTTCTCTGAGTTCCTTCCTCAGGAGAGACCCCCAGGTCTCTCAAAAAGTATCAAAGAACTGAAACCAGATGCCCAAATGCAGACAGTGAGAAGCCAGACCCTTCATTTTGTATCTTTACCCCTTTCTAGTTTCTGTTTTCCAACACACTGTTATATTTATTTCCTGCTATATAAACTCCTAATTGTATTGTTAAGGGAGATGGATTTGAGACTGATCTCCCATCTCTTCCACTGCAGCACTGGATGAAAACTTTCTTCCTTGGCAATAATTGTTATCTCAGTGATTGGCTTTCTGTGTGGTGAACAGCGGGACCTAGACTGAACCCATGGTGTTTTGGTAACAATATGATTCATTTTTTATGTATTCTAGTGAAGGAGACCTCCTCTACTCTCCTCTAGGTTTGTAATTTTTATCAAGATTGTCAGATTTGTATGAATTTATTCTACTTAAAAGTAAACATGTTAGATGTATTTTGTGTAATTTACAGCAGAAGTTCTCACTGGAAACAGCAGTGATTTGGATAAAATTTCTGAAATATCAAAAATGTTGGATAAGAAATTGCTTTCTGAGAAGTTTTGAGGGATTATCAATTGTCTTTTTTCAACTACAGATTGAGTGTCCCTAATCAGAAAATCCCTAATCCAAAAATCTGAATTCCAAAATGCTCCAAAATCCAAATCTTTTTGAGCTCCAACATGACAATGAAGATGACATTGTTATACAGCAGAAAAACTGCATGTGGATAACATGGTGAAAAATGTATGATGGACTTATCAAAGACTAGAGCAAGGCTGGGCACGGTGGCTTACGTCTGTAATCCCAGCACTTTGGAAGGCAGGGGTGAGCGAATCATTTGAGGTCAGGGATTCAAGACCAGCCTGGCCAACATGGTGAAACCTCGTCTCCACTAAAAATACAAAAATTAGCTAGGCATGATGACACACGCCTGTAATTCCAGTTACTTGGGAGGCTGAGGCAGGAGAATCACTTGAACCTGGGAGAGAGTGGTTGCAGTGAGCCAAACTAGTACCACTATACTCCAGCCTGGGCAAGAGAGCAAGACTCTGTCTCAGAACAAACAAACAACAACAAAACAAACAAACAAACAAAAAAGGACTAGAATAGCATGCATTTATCACAGAACAAAAAATCATATCAGTTTATGATATCAGAGACTTTTAAGACAAAAACTATTGTTAATGAGTCAGATAACTCTGGAGGAAATATTTTAAAAGGTCATCCAGCAGAATGCCTTCTTATCCCTTGAGGACTCATTTCCTGGACCCTCAACAGTTTCTGATGTTTCTTCTCATCTAAAAGTATAAAATACAGTGTATAGCAACCTTTTAATCAAAATAGAGTTGACTCTTGAGCAACGCAGGGGTTGGAGCGCTGACCTCCTACACAGTTTAAAAAAAAAAATCCACATATAACTGACTCCCTCAGAATTTATATATTAATAGCCTACCGTTGACTGGAACCATTGCCAATAACAAAAACAGTTGATTAACATATTATCTTATATGTCATATGTATTATATGCTGTGTTCTTACAATAAACTACAGCAAAGAAAATTTTATAAAGAAAATCATAAGGAAGAGAAAATATGTTTACTACTTATTAAGTGAAAGTGGATCATCATTAAGGTCTTCATCTGTGTCATCTTCATATTAAATGGGCAAAGAATGAGGAAGAGGAAGAGGAAAGATTGTTCTTGCTATCTCGGGGGTGGCAGAAATGGAAGAAAATCTGCATATAAGTGGACCCGCACAGTTTAAATCCATGTTTTTATTTTCAAGGCTCACCTGTACAGCATTGTAAGTGGAGACTGAAAGCCTGCCATTGTTGATGTTGTTCGTTAATGGATGGTATAGGCATTCTAGTGATGCTACTGTGCTGCTTACTTACCTCCAAAACATTGTTTTTTTCAGTATCTTAATGATATGTCCCCCCCCCTTTTTTTTTTTTACTGTTAAGTACTTATGTACAAATAAGTGTAAGAAAATGATTGCTTATCAGTAGCATATAAATTCAGAATCAGGAATGACAGTGTTGCCAGTCAAAAGAAGATTGTTCACATGGGTGACTGATACAATGATATCTTTGCTTTTTGATAGTTTAGTGTACACACATTTTGTTTTATGCACAAATTTTAAATGTTGTATGATGTTACCTTCAGGCTATGTGCATCAAGTATATAAGAAACATAAATTAATTTCATTTATAGACTTGGAGCCCATCCTCAAAATATCTCATTATATATATGTAAATACTCCTTTAAAAAAAATAGAGACAAGGTCTCTTTCTGTCACCTAGGCTGGAGTGCAGTAGAGTTGATCATAGTTCACTGCTGCCTTGAACTCTTAGGCGCAAGCGATCCTTCCATTTCAGCCTCCTGAGTAGCTGGAATTACAGGGTCTCACCATATTGCCTAGGGTGGTATCAAACTCCTGGGCTCAAGCGATCCTCCCTCCTTGGCCTCCCCAAGTGGTGGGATTACAGGCATGAGCCACTGCACCTGGCCACAGATATACCAAAATAAAAAAAATTAAAAAATTAAAAAAATCCGAAACCTGAAACACTTCTTGTCCTAAGATGTTGGGTAAGGAATACTCAATATAATAACACAAGAATCTACAGAAGAAAGTATATTTCATGGCAGGATATAATTTGATTTTTTATATTATTACTTTCCTAAGTTGTGCTTAGATGCAAGAAAAGGTGATTTACTTTATTTATTTAATCAACAAATACTTAATATTTACTAGGTCCTCTTCTAGGTGCTATAGGATCAGCTGTGAACAATGTAAGTTCTTGCTTTGGTGTTTATCTAGGAGAAGGAAACAGGTGGTGATCAAGAAAACAAAATAATAATTAATTCCAGTTAGTTATAAATTCTGTGAAGATAATAAAACAGGAAATATGAGATAGAAATGGTAGGCAAACTGTGTCTGGCTGGCCGTTTTGTAAATAAAGTTTCATTGGAATGCAGCTACTCCCATTATGTATTGCCTGTGGGTATTTCTGTGCTACTATAAGAGAATTGAAAAGTTGTCACAGAGACTTCATGGCCCACAAAGCTGAACATATTTACCATCTGATTTTTTTATTTTTATTTTTATTTTTTTTGAGACAGAGTTTCGCTCTTGTTGTCCAAGTTGGAGTGCAATGGTACGATCTTGGCTCACTGGAACCTCCGCCTCCCCGTTTCAAGTGATTCTCCTCCCTCAGCCTCTCAGCAGCTGGGATTATAGGCATACACCACCACGTCCAGCTAATTCTTTGTAGTTTTAGTAGAGACGGGGTTTCTCCATGTTGGTCAGGCTGGTCTCAAACTCCTGACCTCAGGTGATCCCCCTGCCTCGGCCTCCTAAAGTGCTGGGATTACAGGTGTGAGCCCCCACGCCCGGCCTACCATCTGATCTTTTACAGAAAACAATCTTTGTTGATCCCTGAGATAGAAAGTAACTGGGGAATAGTATCGTAGATCAGGAAGTGAAGAAAGGCCTGTGAGGGTGGCTTTTGAGCCGGGGTCTGAAGCAAGAGAAGGAGCCAGGTGTGGAAGGATCTGGAGGTGCACATACAGGAAACTTCAGAAACCTGGAGGTCTGAACAAGCTTGGTAGTACCTATGTCATAAACAGAAAGAGGGCCAGTGTTGCTGGAACATAGAGAACTGAGGAAAGTATGATGTGAAATAGGATGAAAGAGATAGGCTGGGGTTAGATAATGTACTGTGGAAGAATTTGGATATTGTTTTAGGGCAAACATAATTCATTGGAGTGTTTTAAGTAAGATGATGACATAATATACTTTACATTCTAAAAAGGAAGGCATTTAGTCAAGAAGGTATTGCAATAGTTCAGATGAGAAGTCACAGTGGCTTAAATGGTATAATAATAGTATAGATGGACATAAGTAAGTTGTGATGTGTTTTGGAAGGAGAGTAAATAGGAGGGATAAGACGCATATGGTATGAGGGAAAGTAAAGAATTAAGAATAGCTGACTACAAGTTTTTTGGCATACTCTTTACTGAAATGTGGGAAGCTGGAAGAATAAGCATGTTGAGGTGGAGAGGTGGAATCAAAAGTTCTGTTTTTTTATTTATAAGCTTAAGATGTCTATTAGATATGAACCTGGAGCTGAGAGAAGTCAGGGTTACTGGAAGACAACCTGGGCAATACCATTGAGGACACGGGCATGAGAAAATATTTCATGATGAATACGCCAAAAGCAATTAAAACAAAAACAAAAATTGACAAATGGGATCTAATTAAACTAAAGAGCTTCTGCACAGCAAAAGAAACTATCAACAGAGTAAACAGACAACCTATGGAATGGGAGAAAATTTTTGCAAAGTATGCACCTGACAAAGGTCTAATATCCAGCATCTGTAAGGAACTTAAACCGATTTACAAGAAACAAAACAACCCCATTAAAAAAGTGGGCAAAAGAAAAAAAAGTAGTCAAAGGACATGAACAGACACTTCGTAAAAGAAAACATTAATGTGGCCAACAATCATATGAAAAAAAGCCCCAACATCACTGGTCATTAGAGAAATGCAAATAAAAACCACAATGAGATATCATCTCCCACCAATTAGAATGGCTATTATTAAAAAATCAAAAAATAACAGTTGCTGACAAGGTTGTAGAGGCTTATACACTGTTGGTTGGAGTATAAATTAGTTCAATCATTGTGGAAGACTGTGGTGATTCCTCAAAGACCTGAGGACAGAAATACCATTTGACGCAGCAATCCCATTACTGAATATATAACCAAAAGAGTATAAATCATTCTATTATAAAGTCACATGCATGCATATGTTCATTGCTGCACTATTCACAATAGCAAAGACATGGAATCAACCTAATAGACTGGATAAAGAAAATGTGGTACATATAAACCATAGAATACTATGCAACCATAAAAAAGAAGGAGATCATGTCCTTTGCAGGAAAACAAATGGAGCTGGAGGCTGTTATCTTTAGCAAACTAACATAGGAACAGAAAACCAAATACGGCATGTCCTCCTAAGTGAGAGCTAAATGATGAGAACACATGAACACATAGAGGGGAACAACATACACTGGGGCCTGTTGGAGGGTGGAAGGTGGGAAGAGGCAGAGGATCAGGAACAATAGAACTAATGAATACTAGGCTTAATACCTGGGTGATGAAATAATCTGTACAATGAAACCCCATGACACATGTTTACCTGTGTAACAAATCTGCAAATCCTGCACATGTACCCCTGAACTTGAAAGTTAAAAAAAAAAGCAGTCCGGGTTAGAGATACATATATATATTTGGGAGTGATCAGCATATAGATGGTATTTACAATTGTGTTAGACTTGGAAGGTGGTGTTATTTTAAATAAAAAAGGAAGTCATGTGTGAATGAGATCATGTAAGGCAGTGTTTCTTAATGGAGAGTGATTTTTCTCCCCTCTTACCGGGTCATTTGACAATGTCCAAAAAACATTTTTGACTGTCAAGTGGTCGGGAGGGGGTGCTACTAGTATCCAGCATATAGAGGCCAGGGATACTGCTAAACGTTCAACAATGCACAGGACAGATATCTCCCCTTCGCAACAAAGAATGATCCAGTCTAAAATTTCAATAGTGGCAGAGTGTAGTGGCTTATGTCTGTCCCAGCACTTTGGGAGGCCAAGGCAGGAGGATCGCTTGAGCTCAGGAGTTCAAGACCAGCCTGGGCAATGTGACAATGTTGTCTCTACAAAATATTTTTAAAAATTAGCTGGGCATGGTGGTGTACCCCTGTAGTCCCAGCTACTTGGGAGGCTGAGGTTGGAAGATCCCTTGAGCCTAGGAGTTTAAGGCTGCAGGAGATGAGATGCATGATTGCCCCACTGCACTCCTGCCTGGGTAACAAAGTAAGACCCTATCTCTAAAAAATAATAAATAAATAAATAAATAAATAAATAAAATTTCAACAGTGTCCATTTTGGGAAATCCTGATGAAGGGTGTGGATGTTTTGTGTTAGAGAAACAAAACATTTTCTGAGCAACACAGCCAGACCCTCTCTCTCAAAAAAAAAACAGAAAAGAAAAAAAAATTCATTCCATAGCTGCACTAACCACATTGCAAGAACTCAGCCACCGCACATAGTTTGTGACTACCCTATTGAAAGCATAGATACAGAATATGTCTATAATTGTAGAAAGTTCTATTGGATGATTCTGTTCTAGATATTTGGATAACAGTTGATGTGGAATTACATTTCTTTTGGTTTCTTGTATTTGTGTAGAAATTTGATTTGTTTTATATAACAGCATTAAGACTTTCAAATATGTTTGTATGAAGTGTTTCTGCATAATAACTCTTCTACATGGTAAATGCTATCTAACATCTACTAATACACTTTTGCATTTAAAAATGGTAGTTAAAATCTACAGAAGAAAATATAGGGACAAACCCGTATTTATTTGTCAGGTTTGGCTGTATAACAAAATAGACTGGGTAGCTGAAACAACATAAATATGCTTTCTCACTGTCCTGGAGGCTGGAAGTCTGAGATCAGGGTACCAACATGGTTGGGTTCTGTGAGGATTCTCCTCCTGGTGTGCAGCTAGCTGCCTTGCTGTGTGCTCACGTAGACTTTCTGCTGTATGTGCAGAAAGAGAGAGAGAGAAAAAGAGAGAGAGAAAGAGAGAGAGAGAGAGAAAGTCTGTACTCCTGATTCTAATTTTGCATCTTTTCTGTTACTTTGATTCAGTGACATAGGCATTTTACCATAAAAAACTTTTGCATTTCATCTTGTATACTTGTCAAAAGTTATGTCGGCCAGGCGTGGTGGCTCACGCCTATAATCCCAGCACTTTGGGAAGCCGAGGCAGGCGGATTGCGAGGTCAGGAGATCGAGACCATCCTGGCTAACACGGTGAAACCCCGTCTCTACTAAAAATACAAAAAATTAGCCGGGTGTGGTGGTGGGCGCCTGTAGTCCCAGCTACTCGGGAAGCTGAGGCAGGAGAATGGTGTGAATCCGGGAGGTGGAAGTTGCAGTGAGCTGAGATCGTGCCGCGGCACAACAGCCTGGGCGATAGAGCAAGACTCCATCTCAAAAAAAAAAAAAAAAAAAAAAGTTTTGTTATTGAACATTAGGATTTGTAGAAGATCACTAGTTGTACCCCTAAATCCCCTAAATCTGTTCTCTCTTCCACGGTAATAAACTTCTAGCTGGGCTCATCACTACCTGGCTTCCCTTGCTGCAGGAGTGGCCACTCCACTGACTAAACTTTTTTCAGTGGAATATGAAACATCAGTGAGGTGTGTAATTTCCCTGTCATTTGCTTAAGATGATATCACTTGTCTTGGACTAATGTTTTATGACTGTTAATGGCACTAATCAGGGAGAAATTCAAACTGATGTCGAGAAGTGTATCCAGAAGTTTCTGGGTATTGCAAGACAGAACTTTTTTTCCTACCAAAAAATATTGCAGTTATCTTTCAGGAAACCAGAACAAGGCATCCAAAAGGATGTGTTGGCATTAAGGAATAAATTATAATGGAAAGATGTTCTGGTCAGAAACATTTGATAAAACAAAGGCAGGTGTAGGACAACATCAACAGGCAGCACAAAAACCTTCAGAAATTCCTCAAGAGTACTTGGTGTACCTGGAAAAGGCTTCTGCTAATATCCCTGCACCTGTGAAGCAAGCATGAAGACAAGTACAAAGTGAATTGGCTTGAATATTATCTTGTGTATGATTCAGCCTAAGAAGAGGGTTTCATAAGACATTAATTTTTGCAGACAAAACATTTTGCAGGAAGACTCTACCAAGTATGAGACAATTTTAGTTTTCAGCACATTTTTACCCTATTTTTCGTTTGTTTGTTTTTTGAGATGGAGTCTCTGTTGCCCATGCTGGAGTGCAGTGGCACAATCTCAGCTCACTGCTACCTCTGCCTCCTGGGTTCAAGCGATTCTCCTGCCTCAGCCTCCTGAATAGCTGGGATTACAGGCGCCCACCATCATGCCCATCTAATTTTTGGACCGTGCCTGGCCTTACCCTATTTTTATAAACTTAATTTCTCAAGTACTTTCTAAAATGCTATAGCTTTAGTTTAAAAAATGGTAAGTGGCTGGGCGTGGTGGCTCACGCCTGTAATCCCAGCACTTTGGGAGGCCTAGGCGGGCGGATCACGAGGTCAGGAGATCCAGACCATCCTGGCTAACACGGTGAAACCCCGTCTCTACTAAAAATACAAAAAAAAAAAAAAATTAGCCGAGCCTGGTGGAGGGCGCCTGTAGTCCCAGCTACTTGGGAGGCTGAGGCAGGAGAATAGCGTTAACCCAGGAGGCGGAGCCTGCAGTGAGCTGAGATAGCGCCACTGTACTCCAGCCTGGGTGAGAGAGCGAGACTCCCTCTCAAAAACAGAAGGTGAGTTTTGGATCTTTTGCTTAGTCTGTTAATATGCTGTCACTTACAGATTTTTTTAGTGGATTTTTTTTTTCTTTTTATTTAACTTGTGATTTTTGTGTGACTTTTAATCTCCGTGTTTACAGTCGTTAGATTAAATTGCATGATTGGAGGAAAAGCATTCTACTGGCGGTATGAGGAAATGAGGACTTTGGTGGTAGGCCTTTGGGGATAATTACTCTTCAGTGGTGGTAGAGAAAAATATGTCATTTTTGCTGTGTTTATTTCAGGACTTTGAACTATCTCAAGTAAAGCAGCAATTTTTTTTTTTTTGAGACAGAGTCTTGCTCTGTCTCCAGCCTGGAATGCAGTGGGGTGATCTTGGCTCACTGCGACCTCCACTTCCCGGGTTCAGGCAATTCTCCTGCCTCAGCCTCCTGAGTAGCTGGAACTATAGGCACGCACCACCACGCCCAGCTAATTTTTGTATTTTTAGTAGAGACGGGGTTTCACCATGTTGGCCAGGATGGTCTCGATTTCTTGACCTCGTGATTTGCCTGCCTCCGCCTCCCAAAGTGTTGGGATTACAGGCGTGAGCCACCGCGCCGGGCCCTAAAGCAGTAGTATTTGTAATTATTCCTTAGCTCTCCGAATGAGGATATTTTGTAAACAGGTAGAAGGAGGATAACAAGATCCTCATTATGTAGTAGTATTATAGTAGGATCCTTAGACTTATGTGACCTTTATTTTATTCTTTCAGTGATGTTTAATGATTTGGGGGATGGTAGGAGAGGAAATATGTTGGGGACATAGGCCAATTATAAGGAGTTAAAGTTTGCTGTGATAGTCTCTCCATTTTGTTTTGTTTTTGTTTTATTTTGTTTCTGAAATACATTTTCATTAAGGAAGATTTTTGCTAATAGGCAATATTGATTCCAAGGGACTGCTGGGGTGGGTGGTGGCCATCAGGACAGCCACTCAGCAAAATAACCACAAGAAAAAGCATGTTAAGCCTTACTGCTTAGGAAAATATTTACCCTTTTTATTTTCATTAGCCACCTCAGATCCTATATTGAGAAATACAAAACTGCACTGTTTCTGGCTTTAGGTGGATGGAGTTTTCAATTCATTGTTTTATATAGTTTCTCATTAGACGTCCTCCTACTCAAAACAAACATTCCATTCATCCATCATTTTTTCTGTGGACTCTGTGACTTGGCTTTGAAGACCCATTTGCAACACGGGCATTGAAATCCACTCATCATTCCTAGTTCCCCTTAGCTCTCACCTAGTCCTTGAAGCTCAGAATACCCAAGGCAAAGCCTTGTTCCCAGAGCACAATACTTTTTATCTTTCTCACTGTACTTTGTTAATCTCCTTGGTATTTTAGTGATTTTTGTCTCTTTTTATGCACCTTTGTTTTATAAGCTCATGAAAGACAAGCACTACTTTCCTTTGTGTATTTAGGGACAATTCATTACTTACTATTTATTTATTTATTTATTTATTTATCTATCCAGCCTTTCGTCTAGGCTGGAGTGCAGTGGCGTCAGTTTGGCTCACTGTAACCACCGTCTCCCGGGTTCAAGTGATCCTCCTGCCTCAGCCTCCCAAGTAACTGAAATTACAGGTGCGTGCCACCATGCCTGGCTAATTTTTGTATTTTTAGTAGAGAGGGGATTTCACCATGTTGGCCAAGCTGGTCTTGATCTCCTAACCTCAAGTGATCCACCCACCTCAGCCTTCCAAAGTGCTGGGATTACAGGCATGAGCCACCATGCTGGGCCTCATTACTCACCTTTTATACTTCATGGCCATGTATTTTTGTTTGCGTGTGTATATAGCATCATCTGTAATTCCCAGCCTAAGGCCAGGAACCCCTGGCAAAATACTCATTACCTATTTTTGATGTTAAATATGATTAAATATATCTCATTAATTAGAATGTATAGGTTAAACAAAGCCTTTAAAATTGTTTTTACTCAAATTATATCATTTCAAGTTTGTTAGTGCTAATTAGAAGCTTTGATTGGCTTTTAAAATTTCTTGATTAAAAACTGAACAAACTGATCAAGTTTTAGATGATCTTTCTACAATAAAGGGATACTTGGTGAAAAGATTGGGAACAATTCTATTTGGTATCTAGTTAAAAAATATATATGTACCAGGGTTTGTTTTTTAGACAAGATCTTGCTGTGTTGCCCAGGCTGTAGTAAAATGGCATGATCACAGGTCACTGCAGCCTTGACCTGCCAGGCTCAAGTGATCTTCCCACCTCAGCCTCATGAGTTGCTGGGACTACACTACAGGTGCACGCCACCACACCCAGCTAAATATTATGTTTTTTTGTAAACACAGGGTTTGGCCGTGTTGCCAAGGCTAGTCTCAAGCTCCTGGGCTCAAGTGATCCTCCTGCCTTGCCTCCCAAAGTGCTAGGATATCAGGCATGAGCCATCATACCTGGCCTGTACCCAATTTTGCCATTTATTTTCTAAATCCAAATTTTTGTTCAAATAAATAGGAACTTTTAAACAAGTGCATAGTCATTTCTTTTCTACCAGAAATATCTTGAAGAAGTCTTCTTAAAATACCAGGCTAGCTGTGTTTTCAATTCTTTTAAAAAATCTAAAGTTGGCTAGTCTGAAGTTAGTGAGTTATCTCGATTGTTCAGTCAGTTACAGATTGAACTTCTTGTTCTACTCTTTCCCCCCTTCTCACTGCAGCATTTAAAAAAAATCTGAACTACTTTTATGAGTAAAAATATGTCTTGTCCTTTTTGATTATCCTTCTTTTTCATAGATTGCTAATTTAGCCAACTATTGATGTTTCCTAATAAGCTGAATTTTCTGAATATTTACAGCCAGCTGTACAGACTTCAATACATTAACCTAGGTCATTAGTGCTTTAATGTTTCTCTTGGGGGATATCCCACCTTATTCCTCTTCAACCCAATGCCTTACCTAAAAATGTTTAAGAAATGGAATTTTTTTTTTTTTTTTTTTTTTTTTTTTTTTAATTGGCAATAGAGTCTCTCCATTGCCCTGGCTGGAGTGCAGTGGTCATAGCTCCCTGCAGCCGTGAACTCCTGGCCTCAAGCGATTCTCCCACCTTAGCTTCCCAAAGTGCTAGGATTACAGGTATGAGCCACCACACCTGGCTAGAAATTTTACTTGTAAATGTTACCAAGTTAGCAACTCAATATTAATTGAGATAATTAACATGTGTTTGCTAATTTAATATATATATGATAGCAATAGGATATCAATATATTCTAACCCTAAAACTTCATCAGTTTATTAATTTGAGTCTCTTAGAATTTCTAATTCTATTGGATCAGATTAAGTTCCTCTCAAAATCTATTGGAATGCTTAATGTTTTGAATTTTTTTGAGACAGGGTCTCACTCTGTTATCCATGCTGAGTGCAGTGGCATAAACACAGTTCACTGCAGCCTCTACCTCCTGAGCTCAGGCCATCCTTTCTCCCCAGCCTCCCAAGTGGCTGGGACTTCAGGTGCGTGCCACCATGCCTGGCTAATTTTTGTTTTTGTTTTTTTTATAGAGATGGGGTATTGCAGTGTTACCCAGGCTGGTCTTAAATACCTGGGCTCAAATGATCCTCCCACCTTGGCCTCCCAAAATGCTTGGATTACAAGTTTGAGCCACAGCACCCTGCTTTTTTTCTTCAAATTTGAGAAATGTGGTTTTTTTGTGAGGTTTTTTCTTAACTTTCTAAAAGGCTATTTGAAATAGCAAGTTAGCAAGTTAAACCTTAATTTTAGGGTTAGCATAAGTATTGCTACAGGATGCAATAGTTTGGTGAATTGTGATAAAAATGACTTTTAAAAAGCCATTTACAGCCAGGTGAGATGGCCCACGCCTGTAGTCCCAGCTACTTGGGAGGCTGAGGTGGTAGGACAGCCTGAGTTGAGTCTAGTTTGGGCAACATAGTGAAACCCATTTGCTAAGAAAAAAGAAACCAGTGATTTATTACTACAATATAATTGCTCACTTTCTAGGCTAGGTGCAGTGTAACCCCAGAACTTTGGGAAGCTGAGACAGGCAGATCTCGTGAGCTCACGAGTTTGAGACCAGCCTGGACAACATGGCAAAACCCCATCTCTATAAAAAATACAAAAATTAGCCAGGTGTGGTGGCATGCACCTGTAGTCCCAGCTACTCAGGAGACTGAGGCACGAGAATTGCTTGAACCCAGGAGGCAGAGGTTGTAGTGAGCTAAATGCGCCACTGCACTCCACTCTGGGCAACAGAGCAAGAGTCTGTCTAAAAAATAAATAAATAAATAAAAGTAGCATTTCTTTATTATAACAAAAGTGTATTTAGAGTTGAAGTTTTAATTTTCTAGCCATAAAGGAGGCAGAAAGGCTGGGCATGTGGCTCATGCCTGTAATCCCAGCACTTTGGGAGGCTGAGGTTGGAAGATCACTTGAACCCAGGAGTTCACGACCAGCCTGGGCAACCTAGAGAGACCCTGTCTCTCCAAAAAAAAAAAAAAAAAAAAAGCAAAAATTAGCTGGGCATGGTGGTGTGTGCCTGTAGGCCCACCTACTTGGGAGACAGGTAGGATGATTGATTGAGCCCAGAAGTTTGAGGCTGCAATGAGCTTGTTTGTGCCACTGCACTCCAGCCTGGGCATCAGAGCAAGACCCTATCTTGAAAGAAAAAAAAAAAAAAGGCAGAAAAAATGTTTATTAATCCTTGCAGTATTCATTAAAATAAAAAGATTACTTTGGCAGGACGATGACAGAAACCCTAAATCATTCCAGGGCCTAGAGTGGTACTTCCCTGAAGCTGGGGAAAGGACCCTGGGCAGAAAGCAAAGGAGGGAGCAGATCCCTGGCTGGCCTGATGCCTTGCAACCCTGGGCTTGAGCCACGTAAGAGCATTTAGTGAGTCAAGGACTAAAGGAGGAGGGAACAATTATCTCCTGGGAAAGGCCTGTATAATCTGGAACACCATAGATTTCTCAGAGACGGAGTTGAGATTAGAGTGTCTCCTAGTGCTTGATGAAACAACTCAGTCTACTTCAAGGACGTGCACCTGGAAAAATGACTGGCTTCTGCAAACAATGTTATTCTGCTATTTAGGAACAACCTTGCTGATTGAGCCTCAATCAGGAAATAGGCCTCAATCAACCATATTTCTTAAGTGCTAGAGGACTTGTTAGACAATAACTCTATTACAACAATAGCACTTATTGAGTGCTTACTCCAGGGCAGCACTTCATATTCATTGTATTATTTAATTAAGAATATTTTTACTTGGCATTAATTTTATATCCCTTTGGCCCTGTCAGCTGTGGTTTCACTCAGGATTTTGCCCAAAATCTAGAGAAATCTGATTAACTGTAGGAAAATTTAGTAAGTCAAAAAATATTTTATTTTCTATCATTTCCACAGCATTGTCTTGGTTATTTTAAAAAATGGTTCAGAAATAGTATTGTACCAATGTTCCTCATTTTGATCATTGTACTATAGTTATGTACGGTATTAAAATAAGTGGCATAAAGGATATGAGGCAACAATTTGTACTAAATTTGTAATTTTCTGTAAGTCTACAATTAGATAAAAATAAAGTTGAATAATAGTCCATCATTTCTTTAATTTATTTAATAAATTATTTTATTTTATTATGGCAAAAAAGAAATACATGTTTAATGTAACAAATATTTTATATACATATAAGTAAAAAGAAGAAAATGAAAATTCCCTAATCTAATCAGCTAGAGGTATTTACTATAAATATCTAAGTATGTATTCATCAAAATATGCGCATATGGACATATAGCATGTATGAATTTCAATCACTGACTATATTTGCAAACATAAAACTTTGTATTTCTTTATTGAACTTATTTTTTCTTAAATCTTCAGTCTGCCTAATGGCAGGTAACATAATTTAGTCACTTCTGAATAGTTCAGTCATTTTAAGATTTAAAGTCATTTAAATGCAGCTTTCAGATTTAGTTCCCTTCCTCTTATCCACCAGGGAGGTTATGTTTGGACTCCATTCATCTTCTGCAGGTCCCCATTGCAGATGTAACTCATCTCACCTCATCGTTGGGGACCAGCATCCTGCTTTTGTTTGCTTGAACCATGATCCTGATAAAGCCTTCACAGGGCTAGAGGCTCACGAGGCTGCCCTGGGTCCCCTTAACAGAGCCAACTCAGTCACCTTTACTCCTTTACTACCCTGGCACATTTCTAGTTTCTGAGGTTCTCTCTGAGATCTGCAGAATACTGAGGCCACTCTCTGGGAAATGTGGCATAGCTTCCTTTTCTTGTGCTATCTACAGAAACTTTGCTAGACTTTCTAGCACTCTCCCTTTGTGGAGATTGGCCCAGTGTGTATTCCAGGTCTTCTCTCTAAGACTCACTTAAGGGATTTACTCTGCAAACCCTCCTGCTTGTCATTCTTGAAAATTCTCCTCAATTGAACTTTTATCTCCTTTGCAGCGAAAGCAGCGAACAAACAAGCAATAGAACAAACAGTCTATGAGTTATGACATAAGCTTAGAAGTTTCTGTATTGAAGCCAGACTTCTAGATATTCAGATTCTTCTCTTAAAGCCCCTCCCTGCTGCCTAGTCCCCGCCCCCACACCAATGGCTTTAAAATTCTATTTTGCAAAGTGTAGAAAATGTTTTTTTTTTTTTCGAGAGGGAGTCTTGCTCTATCATCCAGGCCGGAGTGCAGTGGAACGATCTCGGCTCACTCCCATCTCTGCCTCTTGGGTTCAAGTGGTTCTCCTGCCTCAGCCTCCCAAGTAGCTGGGACTACAGGCGTGGCACCATCATTCCCTGCTAATTTTTGTATTTTTAGTAGAGACAGGGCTTCACCATGTTGACCAGGCTGGTCTTGAACTCCTAGCCTCAAGTGATCTGCCCACCTTGGCCTCCCAAAATACCAGGGTTACAGGTGTGAGCCACCACACCCAGCCTAGAAAAGGCCTAGAAAAAGTGGCTCACAGATGTAATCCCAGCACTTTGGGAGGCCAAGGCGGCAGATTGCTTGAGCTCAGGAGTTCGAGACCAGCCTGGCCAACGTGGCAAAATCCCCTCTCTACAAGCAATACAAAAATTAGCCTGAGGGTGGTGGCGCTGTGCCTGTAGTCACAGCTACTTGTGGGGCTGAGGCTGGAGGATCGCTGGAGCTCAGGAGGTTGAGGCTACAGTGAGCTGAAATCGCACCACTGCACTCCAGCCTGGGTTACTGGAGTGAGACCATCTCAAAAAAAAAAAAAAAAAAAATTTGTTTTTGAGACAATTTTGAAAATTTGATTATGAACTAGTTATTAGAAGATACTAAGAAGTGATTTATTATTAATTTTGCCACGTCCGTAGTTTTTAGAGAAATTAGTGAAGGCCATTATCGGCAGGGTGGGTTGTGAAGTGACCCAAGAAATGAAGCTACTGTGGGAGGAAGAGCCACATATGCCATTCTTGGATTTCAGGCTCACAGAATCAAACAGGGGAGTGACATGACATGATTCATTTGTATAAAGGTTCTGTGTGTGTGTGTGTGTGGCAGGGGGGTGCAGATGAGAAGTGTGTTTGTGACTGGGAAGTGGCTGACTGGAGAAATTTTGGATTCCTTTTCTTTCCATACCATTCCTACCCAAATTTATCAGTAAACCTTTTGGTTCTCTTGGCTTCATCACCTTCCCTTTCCAAGCCACCACCATCTCTTATCTGAACACCATAATTTCCTATCAGTTGCTTCTATTCTTGTTTCCTGTAATTCTCCACAGGGCTGCCAGCATTTTTAAAAGCCTAAATCAAGTCATCCTCCTGCTTGAAACATTCAATGGCTTTCCATTGCAGTTAAAACACAGTCTTTACTGGAGACTCTTAAGTTCCTATGTAATCTGAACCTTATCTTCCCCACCATCCTTTTAGTGCCACTTTCCTCCTTACTCATTGGCCAAACCCCACAAGCCACCCTACAGTTCATTTTCCAGTTACAAGTGTTCATTTTTCATATGTACATGTGATGCTGTTATTAGAATAAATCAAGAAAAAACCAAAAAAGTTAATTTTTCAGAAAACATTATCTAGTATAATAGTTCTGAAATTGTAATTGCTGTAACATTTTAATCAAACTAGTACAAATTGTACTTGATCTTTGAAAATAAAACAAAGAATGATTAAGGGAAAGAATGTTCTACTCCTGGTTCTGAGATGTGAAATACTGATAACATAGAGAAAACTGTTGACTTTAAAGAGCAAATTTTAGTTCATTCAAAGCACATTCTTTAACCATGGGACAGTCATTATTCATAGATCTTAAGTCTTTTTATTTTTTTGAGACAGAGTCTCACTCTGTTGCTCAGGGTGGAGTGTGGTGGCTTCATCTCGACTCACTACAACCTCTGTCTCCCTGGTTCAAGCGATTTTCCTGCCTCAGCCTCCCACGTAGCTGGGACTACAGGCTTGCGCCACCACGTCCGGCTAATTTTTGTATTTTCTTAGTAGAGTTGGGCTTTTACTATGTTGGACAGGCTGGTCTCGAACTTCTGACCTCAGGCGATCCACCCAACTCAGCCTCCCAAAGTGCTGGGATTACAGGTGTGAGCCATTGCCCCTGGCCAGTCTTAAGTCTGAAAGAGCTACCTTCTCGCATTTGGAATTTTTTCTTTGTCTAGTGAGTCTGACTTTCTTACTCTTACACACAAAACATCAATTTGAGCAATTTCTGGCATATTTTCCAAGAATTTATTTAAAATCTGGCATACCAAATGCTGAATTGTATTGCCATCTGCCTCAACACACTTCAAGAAGAACATAAAACAATTAAAATAACTTGAAATGCCATTGTCTTTATCTTCTTCATCAACTTTGGTCAAATGAAATAAATTGCTTCGCATTCTGTTGCTCGTCCAAGGTTCATGATTACAGATCACTACAGTTTATTTACGATAATGAACAAATGTCTCTTGAAAAGCTGACTACCGGCCTGGCACGGCGGCTAACGCCTGTAATCCCAGCACTTTTGAGAGGCCGAGGCGGGCAGATCACCTGAGGTCAGGAGTTCAAGACCAGCCTGGCCAACATGGTGAAATCCCATCTCTACTAAAAGTACAAAAATTAGCTGGGCCTGGTGGCGGGCGCTTGTAATCTCGGCTACTCGAGAGGCTGAGGCAGGAGAATCGCTTGAACCCGGGAGGCGGAGGTTGCAGTGAGCCAAGATCGCACCATTGCACTCCCGCCTGGGGGACGGAGCGAGACTCCGTCTCAATAAAAAAGGGAAAAAACAGAAAAAGAAAAAAGAAAAGAAAAGCTGACCACCTAGTATTATTGTGTTGACGGGCGTGTAATGTGGACCTCTCTGTGACGGGCAAGTATTCTCTGGCAGTTCCACGGCACCGCCTGTGCAGATCGGCGCCATCACCAGCTTCCCGCCCTGTGCGATTAAAAGGCCACCTTCGGGGACAGCAGCCTCCTCTCCATCCCCAACGCGCAGGGACCAGCCCTGATAGGCATGGGCTGCAGCTGGTCCAAGGCTGACGGTCCCAGGGCTGCATTCTCCTTCCAGTCACCTCAGTCTCTGGAAAGCGAGCCGTGGAGGGCCTCAGAGCGCCCCTCTGCAGTTCCTTGGGGAAAACAAGGGTTTCCCCAGCTGGGCTGGAGCAGCCACGTGCCCACTGGGAAAAGGGTCCTGTCCACCATTTCCGGCAAACGCCCCCATATCTGTGATAAACATGTGATGGCTTTCCTGTACCAAGAAAGGAAAATTTTCCTTAAAAATAACGAAAAGAGGTGGGGAGGGGACTCTAAGTTCCATTTAAGATTTTCCAACCTCGTTGTGTCTCATCCATACGCTGAGGCTTAACATGAAAATTTGGAGCGAAAGTCCCCAGAGTTCACCACAGGGAATGAAACAAACTATCTCGCCGGTAGCTCCAGGTCTCATAAACTGTGGAGCTCCTTCAGTATAAGGCCCTATTACGTGCCACATTAGATGAGGAGAAAATAAGAGGAAGGAGACGGTAGAGGCTTTAGAATGGGGTTGAGTCTTATGACTTGTGGGGTAAAGGAAAGTCGTTTCCCTCCGTTTAAGGAAGGGAATCAAACAAAACGCCTGCACCGCAGGCACCGCAGTCGCACTCCTGGGGCCTCGTGGCTTTCCCGCGCGCCCGCTTTGGGGGCGGGGAAGAACCCGGATGGAACCACCCTTGCAGCCGGGACCCCCCGCAGTCTTTGAATGGCAGCGGGGCGGAGTTACCCTCCCTTCTGTGCTCTGATTGGTTTGGCTCCGCACTCTTCTCTTCGTGATTGGGCTTTCCTAGTGCCAGTCACAGAGCGACGCTGGTCTCCCAGATTGTTGCTAGAAGGAGACGGCGTCGACGTCTCACTAGACTCGCCGCGACTTATCTTTCAGTCGTGCGCTCCTTATCCGGCGCTCGGAATTTGTTCCCTGCTTCAGGGCTGCGGGACCTGGAACGAGGCGTATCGAGGCGGCTCGAGAACGATCCAGGGGAGCCGAGGCGCTCCTCTTGTCATCCCACTCAGCGCCATGTCCTGGATGTTCAAGAGGTGAAGGGGGCGGAGGGGGTGGGGCGCTGGGGTTAAGGGCCTGGAGGCGTCCCCAAATGAACCTGACCTTCCCCGCGTTCCTCCACGTTCCCCGGGCGATTTGTGCAGCTGTATTCGTTCTGTTGGTCGCATATGTGGCCGCGGGAGAAATAAATGCATTGTCTTGGCTAGCGAGTAGGGGCTATTAGGGCGAGTCTCGTGTTAGGGACTTGGGAAATCTCTGTCACCGACTGTGGGGGGCCTGGGGCTTAAAGCCTCTCGGCCCATGTGTTATTCAACAAAACATCCATTAGATACCCACTGTGCGGCAGGCATTATGCTGGGTGGAGGGCCGAGTAAGACAGCCGTTGTCCCCAAGTGGCTCACAGCTTATGTGTATGCACAGACGTGCAGATACGTATTTGCAGAGGAGCTAATAGAGATATGCGCCACTTGCAAGGAAAACGCAGCGCAAATAAGCGACTGTTCTTAGGAGAATGGAAACTTTCTGCAATGCTCTAGTAGACTTCCCCTCACTTTTCATTGTCCAAATTGGTTTTTATGGTCATTCCCGAAACAGTTACACGTAACGGATTTGGGGTAATGCTTAAACCAGCGACGGGAGGCGGGTACGGGTGGCTTGGGGCCAATTTCCCACGGTGGCGTGGTTTAGATACCAGAATAAAGTAAGTGTTCTGCTCAGAGGGAGTTACAGTGATGGATGCTGGATGTATTTTCTGGAAACTTATAAACAACTTCGTATACAATAATAGTTATATTTTTGTAAGTCTTTTGTAGCTGAATCCCTATTGAAATTTTGGCATGTAATTTTTTTTTTTAAATAATTTATGTTTTTGAGATGGAGTCTCGCTCTGTCGTCCAGGCTGGAGTGTCGTGGCATAATCTTGGCTCACTGCACCCTCCGCCTCCCGGGTTCAAGTGATTCTCCTGCCTCAGCCTCCAGAGTAGCTGGGATTACAGATGTACACCACCACGCCCGGCTAATTTTTGTATTTGTAATAGAGACAGGGTTTCACCATGTTGGCCAGGTTGGTCTCAAATTCCTGACCTCAGGTAATCCACCTGTCTCTGCCTCCCACAGTGCTGGGATTCCAGGCGTGAGCCACCACATCTGGCCCATAATTGTATTTACAGACATCATATACATTTCAGTTTAGATGATTTTCACTAGGAAAGAGGTTAGTGAGCTCTGACTAGGCTTTTCATTTTGAATTCATTTTGAATTCCTAGGCAGGTAGAAGAGCCAATATTGAAAACAGGTAAAGTTCCTGGGAAGCCTTCTCCACTCACTGCAATTCCTGCTTTAACAAGAGTAACTAACTATTAATCTTTACTCTGATTCCCATGTAAGATTTCATTTGCTGAAGTAAAGCATGAGAAAACTACTCATATGGTCTTTGGAAGTACTTAAATATTGTTTTTCTTTGCCTTTAAAAAAAAAAATAGGGATCCTGTTTGGAAGTACTTGCAGACTGTGCAGTATGGAGTTCATGGAAATTTTCCACGCCTCTCATATCCAACTTTCTTTCCACGTTTTGAGTTCCAAGATGTTATCCCTCCAGATGACTTCCTAACTAGTGATGAAGAACTAGATTCCGTTTTATTTGGAAGTTTGAGAGGTCATGTGGTTGGACTACGCTATTACACGGGAGTAGTGAGTATAATAGTAGATAATTAAGTTAAATTTTGATTATATTTGTGGCGTTAATCTAGAAAATAAGAGAATTAGCAGGTGATGTGTACGGTTCATCTTTATTTTACTTTAAGTTAATGAAATATTTGTACCCAAAAAATAAAAAATACCTCAAGTGACCCTCCCACCTCAGCCTCCCAGAGTGTTGGGATTACAGGAGTGAGCCACTATGCTTGGTCTCAGTGCCTTATGTTTGGTTATTATGGGTAACCCCCCGCCCCCACACCCCAGTGCCTTGTTCATGTCATCACTTTGTTGCAAAAAGGAGGTAGTTTTGTGGAATCTTCTGGATTTTATTCTTTCATTTCTCCGTATGTTTCTTACTTTTAAGCTGCTTAAATCTTTTTTATTTTTGGGTGTCTGAAGCATGTTCAGCAGGAGATTCCTTGGGAGTTTCATGTTCTGGATTTGTTTTTCTCCTATATTTCCTTTACATTGGAACTTTACAAGTTGTTTTTTGATTGTCTGAAATGTGTTGTCTGGGAGATTCCTTAGGAAGAAACAATATTTCCTAAGTTTTTGTCATAATTGTGGCATTTTATGAATGACAGTTTCATAAAATGAAAGTTGTGAAGGACTTAATGACAGTTGGGCTGAATTTTAAATCTTTGTAATATATAGTTTCTCTCCATATCCTAATGTTGTATAGAATTTTCAGGCCAGTGTGATTTTCTCTTTCACTTAAGAGAATTAGATTTTTTTTTTTTTTTTGAGACCAAGTTTCATTTTGTTGCCCAGGGTGGAGTGCAGTGGCCTGATCTGGCCTCACTGCAATCTCTGCCTCCCAGACTCAAGCAATTCTCCCACTTCAGCCTCCCGAGTAGCTGGAACTGCAGGTGTTTGCCACCATACCCAGCTAGTTTTTGTATTTTTTTTTTGTATTTTTTTGTAGGTTTTGGTATGTTGTCCAGGCTGATCTGGAACTCCTGGGCTCAAGTGATCCGCCCACCTTGGCCTCCCCACGTGCTGGGATTCTGTGCCCAGCCTCTAGTTTTTTCTAATAGATTCTTGAAATCCATCAGTTCTTATTTCGTATCTATATATTCTCTAGCTCTCATATGCATTTCTGAGCTTTTCTGTTTCAGATTTGTGCTAATTTTTCAAAACTTACATTGTTTTCAATAATTATTTTATACCACCATGAAATATTAGATTGTGGTAGTTATTTATCTTAGAACAATCAGTATTTTTGATCTGAGAATAATCTCTGTGACCTCGGTAAGCTAGTGTGTGTTGGAAAAATGTAATCATCAGTTTTCTTCTTTTGCCAAATATATATTTTAAATTTTAGTTTTTCCAGGAACACTGTGTTGAGATATCATTTATTTTGTAATTAATACATGTTCTTTTTTTTTTTTTTTTTTTCTGAGACAGAATCTCGCTTGTATTGCCCAGACTGGAGTGCAGTGGTGAAGTCTTGGCTCACTGCAACCTCTGCCTCCCAGGTTCAAGCGGTTCTTCTGCAACAGCCTCCTAAGTAGCTGGGATTACAGGCATGCACCATCACGCCCAGCTAACTTTTTGTATTTAGGAGAGATGAGGTTTTGCCATGTTGGTCAGGCTGATCTTGAACTCCTGACCTCAGGTGATCCACTCACCTTGGCCTTCCAAAGTGCTGGGATTACAGGCATGAGCCATCGCGCCCAGCCATGTTCATTATTTTTAAATGGCTAAAAAAGCATTAAATCTTCTAAAGTGTATCATTCAGAACCGTAACTTACCTTCTACACTTGTATGAGTATATGCATGTAAATTGGAATCATATTACATATTAATAAAAAGATATCCCTAATGTGATTAGGAATATCATCTATATTGGACTTATAATTTCCTTATTGATGGACATTTTTGAGTTAATCACTATTATAAAAAAGTAATAAAAGTTGAGGTACTATCTTTGCATACTTGTTATTTTAAGTTTTTTCTACTTTATTGAGATGTGGTTTACATATGATAAAATGTACATATTTTAAATATATGATCCTAGTGTTTTGACAAAGATGTATACCTGATAACTATTACCCCAATCAAGATACAGATTGTATCCATCTCCCTGAAAGTATCTTGTATCCTAGTACAATCATTTTTCCCTGCTCCTGCCCTAGGCAATTGCAAGTCTGATTTCTATCACTATAGATAAGTTTTGCCTATTCTAGAACTTCACGTACATTGAATTATACAATATGTACTATTTTAAGTCTGGCATTTTTCACTCAGCGTAATTTAAGTACTACTTTGGTCAATTTTGGTTATTTATATTTTTGAAGAAAAGCATCCATTTTATTTAGATAGTGGAACTTATTCCCATAGAATTGTGCATAGTAATCATTTATCCTTATAAAATTGTAACTGTAATTTTCTGGAATTGGGATTTGGTGGTGTGACAAACTTGTGATGCTCACAAGTGACCAGAACTCCTGTTCCTGAAGGATTTTGAGATCAAGGAACACGTATTTAAACTCCTGTCTATGCCTTGGTTCTAGTTCCTCTTTCCAAGTTGAATAACCATTTTTTTGGTTGTTTTAAGTTGGTGCTCTGAACCTTAGTTTCAGTACTCTTAACTCTGAATTGTCAAATTTTGATAAAATGTGCCATTTTTTAAATGTCTGCCAGAACACAATTTTATATGCCTTATTGGCTCCATTAAACTTTTTAAAAACTTTTAAAAAAAGGTGGTTGTGGCCGGGCGCGGTGGCTCAAGCCTGTAATCCCAGCACTTTGGGAGGCCGAGACGGGCGGATCACGAGGTCAGGAGATCGAGGCCATCCTGGCTAACACGGTGAAACCCCGTCTCTACTAAAAAGTACAAAAAACTAGCCGGGCGAGGTGGCGGCGCCTGTAGTCCCAGCTACTTGGGAGGCTGAGGCAGGAGAATGGCGTAAACCCGGGAGGCGGAGCTTGCGGTGAGCAGAGATCTGGCCACTGCACTCCAGCCTGGGTGACAGAGCCAGACTCCGTCTCAAAAAAAAAAAAAAAAAAAAAAGGTGGTTGTATTCCTGTTTTTATTCTTTGCATTATACATTTGTGTCTTTTTTATTGATTAACTGTGACATCATTTCAAGGCAGCCTCTCGTAGATTTTTCTTAATGATTATGTTTCTTGGCTTAATAATTACTCTCTTACATTCGGTTTTTCTACTTAGTTCATTTTCTTTTTTTTTCTGTTGGACTTACAATTTGAGCCTTAATTTGAGTCATTTAATCTTTTAATCTTTAAACGTGTAAGTATTGCATCGCCTTTAGCCACCAAGATTTGTTATATAGTAGCATTCTTTATTTTTAACTCTGGTGTTTTTTTATTCTTATTTTTATTTTTTCTTTGTTTTGTTGTGTTTTTTTTTAAAGTGTGTTTTCAATAAGCGTATGGTTAAATTTTTTGCTTTTTGACCCATCAATGGCTTTATTTTGTAATAAGGTGGTTTATTTCTTTTTGTATTTTAAAATACAGTTATGTGTTGGTTAACAATGAAGATACTTTCTGAGAAATGTGTTAGGTGATTTCTTTGTGGGAACGTAGAGTGAATAAGATGTTACTTTACTGAATACTGTGGGCAATTGTAACACATTTGTGTATTTAAGCATATATAACATGAAAAAGTACAGTAAAAATATTATATAAAAGATAAAAAATGGTACACTTCTATAGTGAAGCCCCGTTATAATCTTGTGGAACAGCTATTACATAATGTATGTGGTCTGTCATTGCTGAAATGTTGTTGTGCAGGGTATGAGTATACTGTTATGATTAATTCTCATTCCTTTTATTATCTTTTGTGTGTTTTTTATATGTTCTATTTTTTTTGGTGCTGGAACCATGTTTTTGTTTTTATAGTCTCCAATATTTTGGCTCATATGTTTTATTTAAAATTCTAGTAATTAGTTATTTGTAATGACAGTTCATGATAGCTTATTATGATAAATTACAATTATGTAATACCTTATTTGAGATGAAATGCTCAAAAATTGTTAGTTTTGTGCCCTGCCTTTTTTTTTTTTTTTTTTTTTTTGGTTATGTATTTTCTAGGATTTGCATAATACAGTTTATGTATTATGCAGTTTATTTGCATAATACAGCCTGTAGGCAGTGGCAGAGGGGTGGTGACTGGGAGAGAGCGTAGCTATGCCTCATAGATAATATCTCCAAAGGGCTAGAGATGAATATCTGTCTAATACTCTGTTTGGTTCTGGTTGTAATCTCTTGAGTCAGTAGACAGATGCTGGGAGAGGTTTGAAGCAGCTTTCTTGTATATTTTAAAGGAATTTTTAAAAATTGAGATACATTTATAATAAAATTTACCATTTTAAAGTATACAGTTGAGTAGTTTTTAGAATACTCATAAGGTTGTGCAACCATCCCTACAATCTAGTTCCAAAACATTTTCATTACTCCAAAAAGAAACCTCATTCCCATTTGTAGTCACTCCCATTACTTCTACCCCTCATTCCCTGGCAACCATGAATCATTCTACTTCCTGTGTATATGGATTTGCCTCCTCTTGACATTTCATGTAAGTGGAATGATACAATATGTAGCATTTGGGTCTGGCCTCCAATACTCACTTTTATGTTAAATAGATTTTTTTTTAGTGTACCATTTTAATTCCCTTGTTTCTTTTACTATGTATTTTGAGTTACTAATGATTGCTTTAGGGACTACAATTAATGACTTAATTTATAAGAACCTAGTTTGGATTAATGCCAACTTAATAGTATAGAAAAAAACTTTGCGGCTGGGCATGATGGCTCATGCCTGTAATCCCAGCAGTTTGGGAGGCCAAGGTGGGCGGATCACGAGGTCAGGAGATCGAGACCATCCCAGCCAATGTGGTGAAACCCCATCTCTACTAAAAATACAAAAATTAGCTGGGCATGGTGGCACCTGCCTGTAGTCCCAGCTACTCGGGAGGCTGAGGCAGGAGAATCACATGAACTAGGGAGTCAGAGGTTGCAGTGAGCTGAGATTGTGCGACTGTACTCTAGCGACAGAGCAAGGCTCTGTCTCAAAACAACAACAAAAACCCCCGAAAAAAACTTTTGCTCACAGCTCCATCCTTTCGCCTTCTTTTGTGCTGTTATCATACAAGGTATATCTTTATATATGTAGTATACCTATCAACAAAGATTTATAATTTATATACTTTTTAGTCAGATAGGACAAAAATTACAAAAAATTATACTTAAAAATTTATTTTTTATTTTTTTAAATAATTTTTTTTTTTTTTTGGAAACTGTTGCTCTGTTGTCCCAGCTGGTCTCAAGCTTCTTTTGACAGATTATGATGTGACCAGGTGTGGATCTCTTTGAGTTTATTTTAGTTGGAGTTGTTGAGTGTCTTGTATGTGTAGAGTAGTGGTTTTCATCAAATTGGGAAGGTTTTGGCTGTTATTTCTTTAAATTTTTTTTTTTTTGCCCCTTTCTCTTTTCTCCTTATGGTATTTTTATTATGTATGTATGTTAATATACTTGATGTTACAAGTTTCTGAGGCTGTGTTATGTGTTTCATTTTTTTGTTCCTTAGATTGTATAATCTCAATTGACCTATCTTCAGCCTCACTGATTTTTCTTATGCCTGTTCAAATTTGCTGTTGAGTCTCTCTGGTGAATTTTTTTCTTCAGTTATTGTACCTTTTGACTCTAGAATTGCTGTTTGGTGAGACATTGTTTTCATGCTTTTAGACATGCGTTTTCATGTCAAACGAAATGGTTTGCTTTAGGTCTTTGAACTTTTTAATTTTTTTAAAGATAAGGTCTTGCTCTATTACCCAGGCTGGACTGCAGTGGCGTGATCATAGCTCACTGTAACCTTGAACTGGATTCAAGCAGTCCTCCCACCTCAGACTCTTGAGTAGCTGGGACTACAGGCACGTACCACCATACCTGGCTAATTTTTCTGTTTTTATTTTGTAGAAATGGGGTCTTGCTGTGTTTCCCAGGCTGGTCTCAGATTCCTGGCCTCAAGAGATCCCTCCCACTTCAGCCTCCTAGAGTGCTGGGATTACAAGTGTGAGCCACCATGCCCAGCCCCTTTGAACATATTTAAAATAACTGACTTAAATTCTTTTTCTATTGTGTGAAAAATCTATACTTTCTTGGGGACAGTTGACATTGATTCTGTGTATAGACCATACTTTCTTGTTTTTTTGCATGTCTTGTACTTTTTTTCTTGAAAATTTGACATTTTAAATAATGTGGCAACTCTGGAAATCAGATTCTCCTCCCTTCCAGGGTGGTTTGTTGTTGCTGATTTTTGTAATTAATTGTGTGTGTGTGTGTTAGTGATTTTTCTGAATTAATTCTGTGATGTCTATCCTTTATCATGTGTGGTCACTGAAGTCTGTACTTGGATAGCTTAGTGGTCAGCTAATGATTGTGCCAGAACAAATAAATTGCACATTCTTTGCTGAGAACTTCTGTATGTTGAGCCATTCCTTCAACATTCTAAGGCACTTCACAACTCTGCTTTAGCTTTCACTTCTAGCTTGTTTAAATACCTCAAGTTCAGGCAAAGGTGAGAGTTTAGGGCCTTCTCAGGTCTTTCTTGAGAATGTGCACAGCTCTGGTCATGCATACCAGCCCTGTGCCTGCTTATGGCCTTCTAGATTTCCAGAAATACATTGGAGCTTTTCAAAGCCATCACAGACATCTCATTCCTTAGCTCTTCTTTACAAGCCTTGTTTTTTTGCCTCAGGCAGCCATGAAGTTAAAACACTTTCCTGTAAAATTGTTTTTGACAAACATTCACCCAAGGGAGGTTTTTTTGTACTTGGTGAGCTCAGAGGTTAAATACAGTCAACCTTGCAAGTGGGGTCTTCTGGGGAACTTCAGGAGAATAACAGTTCCTTGGGAATGAATCTCTGAAAGAACTGTAACTCCATTCTGTTTTTCTCTGTTGACTGCCAGGCTTTACCTAGGATCCCAACAAGCTATTATTTTTACATTTATTTATTTATTTATTTAATTTTATTTTTTTGAGATGGAGTCTCGCTCTGTTGCCAGGCTGGAGTGCAGTGGCGCTATCTCGGCTCACTGCAACCTCCGCCTCCTAGGTTCAAGCGATTCTCCTGCCTCAGTCTCCCAAGTAGCTAGGACTACAGGTGCACGCCACCACACCCAGCTAATTTTTGTATTTTTAGTAGAGATAGGGTCTCACCATGTTGGCCAGGATGGTCTTGATTTCTTGACCTCGTGATCTGCCCACCTCGGCCTCCCCAAGTACTGAGGTCGTGAGCTACTGTGCCTGGCCACACGCTCTTATTTTTAAAGGCTACAGTATTGCTGGGGATGGGACTGAAGTACTGTTATTCAGCTGTTTATTCTTTTTATTCTTGAATAAGTGTTACCCAGATTTCTGTAAGCCTTTGATTTAGTTCTCAGTGTTCTGTAACATTTGATTCTGACAAATAATTTATCTAGTTTTTTGTTGCTTTTATTGAGAAATTTTTGAAAGTCTTTATTCTACCATTCTTTGTTGTGTTACACTCCTTCAGTTTTTAAAAATATACATCATAATATTTAAGTTACATCATACAGTTTTTAATAAAGTAGAATGAGAATGGCATGGATGTATTTTTCTTACCTAGTTCCATCCTGACTTATAAATGCCTTATTCCCTGACTTTTAGATTCTGGAGAATTGAGGCTCAGGAACCACCCTGTCTGGGTTCAGATCCTAGCTCTGCTACTTTTTAACTTTGTGACCTTGAACAAGTTACTTAACTTTTCTGTGCTTCAGTTTCTTCATTTGTGAAATGGAAATAATGATAGTACCTCCCAATAGAGCTGTGAGGTTTTAAAAATTCAGTCTGTGCAATGTACTTAGACCAATGCTTGGCACATAGTAAGCACTCAATAAAGGTTAGCCATTTTTCAGAAGTTATGATGTTGAAAATTTTAAGATAATTTGAATTTGCTAGTTTACGTTTGACTATTTTTTAGACATTAAGGATTTGTTAACTTCCTAATGAATATAGATTAGAAAAGTAATATTAAAGAATCATAATAAATATGTTAATATTTCTGTAGTTTGTGTCTAAGAAAATATATTTTTCTTATGTGCAGTGTTTAGCAGTAGCATTAAAAAATGAATGGAAATCCCAGATAAAGTATAACAAAGTTATTGTCTATTATTTATAATGTAATATTATCTGTTTATCATTTTTATTAGGTTAATAATAATGAAATGGTTGCATTACAACGAGATCCTAATAACCCTTATGATAAGAATGCAATTAAAGTAAACAATGTGAATGGAAATCAGGTTGGCCATTTAAAGAAAGATCTTGCAGGTGCTTTGGCCTATATCATGGACAACAAACTGGCACAAGTTGAAGGGTAATGTACTTTCAGAATTTAGTTTTAATAATTGTGAATTATAGTCATCTTTGAACTAGTTAGGCCTTCTTGTTAGAGCCTATAAAGGTATGCTAACAATTTCTATCACTGTACTCTTGGTATGTGTTAAATAAAGTTTTAATTCTCCTTTTACATACTTCTAGTACCCCAGCCATTAAACAATTGTCCTCTCGTTTTCCTATGGAATTATTACCATGGAGAAAATAGACCTTGGTTCAAATATTAGGAAGTACATCCCATTTCTCCAAACCTTTTGGTAACTAGGTTTAGGAATTTGGAAGTGTTTGTTTGTTTGTTTATTTATTTTGAGACAGAGTCTCACTCTGTCACCCAGGCTGTAGTGCAGTTGTGTGATCTCGGCTCACTGCAACCTCTGCCTCCCGGGTTCAAGCAACTCTCCCTGCCCTAGCCTCCAGAGTAGCCACAGGTGCCCGCCACCATGCCCAGCTGATTTTTATATTTTTTTAGTAGCAACAGGGATTTACCATGTTGGCCAGGCTGGTCTCGAACTCCTGACCTCAGGTGATCTGCCCCCCTCAGCCTCCCAAAATGCTAGGATTACAAGCGTGAGCCACCGCGCCTGGCCTGGAAGTGTTTGTTTATATCGGAGGTTATAAACTGGTATTCTGTGATATGATGTAGGTGGATTTCATTTTGCCCTGCAGTGTTTTAGACAGTTTTTTGTTTAGTACTAATATTGAAATACCTTGCTAGTCTGCATTTTATACATACTAATTTATTTCCTTAAATACAAAAAACTTATTTTTCACTCAAAAAGTGGAAAATCTGGCAATGCAGGATGAGTTGTCACTTCCATATGACAACAGTTGACTGGAACTCTCCCTTTAGCTAGGGCATGTGCTCTCCCAGTTTTATCACCTATTTCTTTCTTTTTTCTTTTTTTAAACTCTTTCTAGTCTTTCAGTTACCATTTCTCTTTTAGGCATTTGTACTTGTGATCTCAATTTAAGTATCCAGAATATTTAGGATCTTGATATTCTAATTCTAATTTTTAGGATATTCATATCATAATCCTAGGTGAGTTTGGAAGATAAAATAAATGCTCAGTAATGTCTCACTTTGTTTTCTTCTTTTTCAGTTTATCAGGTTTTTCAGTTATTAAGAATAACTTAGTGAATCACAAGTTCTTGCATTCTCCATTTTCCAAGCAGAATGAGTTACTACCCTCAGTGGTTCCATCAGCTGAAGCTCTACCCTTTCATTTAACTTATTTTACTTATATTACAATCTTGTTTACAGGGCCATTGCATTTTTAAAAGTGCTTTATTCCATTTTCTCAATGTGTTTTCTGACACTCTGTTTCTAAAAATCACCCTTTTCTTCTGATTGTTTGTGATTCTATTCCTTGTCCTTTTTTTCTTTCAAGTCTGCCCAACTAGTTCCTTATTACTTTACTTCCACGTAAAATGTAAATGATACACTTAAAATATTGAACTACTTCTTAGTGGGGATAAAAAGTAATGCTTCTAATTTCCCTTTCTTTTTCTCCCAAATATAATAGGGTTGTTCCTTTTGGTGCAAACAATGCTTTTACCATGCCTCTGCATATGACTTTTTGGGGAAAAGAAGAAAATAGAAAAGCGGTTTCAGATCAGTTGAAGAAACATGGATTTAAATTGGGTCCTGCACCAAAAAGTAAGTTTAGGGTTTGACTTAATATTATTCTGATATTATAAGATGCAGGGATTATGAAACATTTATTCTCTCTTGGAGTTTGTTGGCTAATTTGTGCTCAAGGCTCCAAGGTACAAGTTTTTTTCAAGAGTCTTTTTGAGGAAGTCTGTGATTTTTCCTTTTGCCTCTATTCAAATAGATTCACACATAAAAATATACACGGTCAGAATAGTGAGGGGATATTAAACAAAAAAATTAAAGAAAAAGTATATATACAAGGAATTCTCATATATACCCTCCGCTAATTTTCCGTAATGGTAACATCGGAAACCCCTGACTTTAAACATTCTTTTTGATAAATTTTAGACAAAGAGAATCTTGTAATAGTGAACGAAAAGGAGTGCTTGGCAAGAGTTTGTTCAAATAATGTGGAATTACTTGTGTTTTTTGAGTGATTTAGTATTTAGCTTTTTAAAAACCTCTAAAATACAAGGCTTTTTTTTTGTTTTGTTTTTTTGTTTTTTTTTTGTGAGACGGAGTCTCGCTCTGTCGCCCAGACTGGAGTGCAGTGGCGCAATCTTGGCTCACTGCAAGCTCCGCCTCCCGGGTTCACGCCATTCTCCTGCCTCAGCCTCCCGAGTAGCTGGGACTACAGGCGCCCGCCACTGCGCCCGGCCAATTTTTTTCTATTTTTTAGTAGAGACGGGGTTTCACCATGGTCTCGATCTCCTGACCTTGTGATCCGCCCGCCTCAGCCTCCCAAAGTGCTGGGATTAGAGGCGTGAGCCACCGCGCCCGGCAATACAAGGCTTTTAATGCAGTTTGTTATGCACATTTTATTTATTTATTTGTGTATATATTTTGAGACAGAGTCTTGCTCTGTCACCTGGGCTGGAGTACAGTGGCCACGATCAATGGCTTGGTACAACTTTGACCTCCTGTGCTCCAGCAATCCCTCCACCTGAGCCTCCCGAGTAGCTGGGTCTATGGGTGTGCACCATCATGCTCTGCTAATTTTTGTATTTTTTGTACAGACAGAATTTCACCGTGTTGCTCAGTCTAGTCTCGAAGTTCTGGGCTCAAGCAAACCACCTGCCTTGGCCTCCCAAAGTGCTGGGGTTACAGGCGTGAGCCACAGCACCCAGCCCTGTTATGAACATTTTAAAAGCTACTTAATAAAAGATAAAAACCTATTTTATTTGATGGCTTTATTCTTTTTATTTTGAAAATTATAGCTTTAGGATTCAATTTGGAAAGTGGTTGGGGCTCTGGAAGAGCTGGACCAAGCTATAGTATGCCAGTGCATGCTGCAGTACAGATGACTACTGAACAGGTGTGCTTCTCTTTTATTTTGTAATCTAAAAGTGAATATCAAATGTTGCGGGTTGTATTTAAAAGAACAGGATGAATATGTACGTGTAGGTATTTGTCATCTTCAAATATATTTATAATGAAACATGTTATAGAATAGAATATATATATATATGTTAACATTTTATGTAAAAAGTTCTGATAAGGAATAAATCCATACGTGAACATTTGTACCTAACATGCAAAACACACACGTTACTGTTTATGCATGGCATGTTTTTGTATTTGAAATGTTTTAAATGTTCATGTAGTAATTTTAAGAAAAAAATTGAAGTTGAGACTTACTCCTTTCAGTAATTTTGCAAATGCAATGTGAAAGAATTAACTCCCAATTCTTCACATTATCTTTGTCTAATTTATAATTTAGGATGACGTTCTGCTGAATTTCTTTGAAAAAAAGTATATAAAATAAACTAATGCTAATCAATTTAAAAATAACATTAAACTTTTTTTGATGTTTGTACCTACCAGTGTTAGTCCTTTCATCTACTAATTGTAGTTACCATATTTCCCCTGCTTATTGTTAGAAGGACTTGAGCATGTTTCCGGTAGATAAACCCCAGGTTACTTCTGATTTTTTAGTCCTGGCCTGATTTCTTCTGAGCTGCTGCTGTGTTTATGTGTTAATTTTCAAAAATATCTGTGTCACATATATGTTGATATAAAATTGGACTAACCTAGTTTAAATAGTCAATTAAATTAGCATAATAATAAAAGAATCCTATAGTGCATGGCAAGTTCCTTATTGCAGTAATAATAAATGGAATGTCATTGACCTGGTAGGACTGACAAAATATTTTGAATACAACTGATAGCATCACAGAATTTTAATGGTAGAAGGAACCTTAGAGACAATCTAAATTTAGTTCATCCCTTTCATTTTATAGGAATAAGACATGGGGCCATAAAGGTCAAGTCTTGCCAAAACTTATATATAAGCTTATTTGTGATAAAACTGTGACTGAAACTCAGGACTTAAAACTCTTTTATATTCTTTTACCTCCTAAAAACTAAAGCATCTGTTCGTTCTCTCTTCAGTGAGTAGTGTAATCCTAGGGTTGATTTATGTGCCTTTTTGATGTGTGACTATTTTGTGTTTTTTTAAATTTAATTTAATTTCAGTTTTTTAATTTTTTGGGACTGGGTCTCACTTACTTGCCCAGACTGGAGTGCAGTGGCATAATCATGGTTCACTGTAGCCTCTACCTACTGGGCTCAAGTGATTCTCCCATCTCAGCATCCTTAGGAGCCAGAACTATAGGCATGTATCACCATGCCTGGCTAATTTTGTAAATATTTTTTTGTAGAGATGAGATCTCTCACTATGTTGTCCAGGCTAGTCTCAAACTCCTGAGCTCAAGTGATCCTCCCACCTTGGTCTCCCAAAGTGCTGAGATTATTGGCATGAGCCACCACTCCTGGCCCATTTGACATTAATGTCAGTTAATTAAATGATTTCAAATCTGACTTACATGCAAGTATTATTTTAATTAGTTTGTTTTACATTATTTCTTGTTGCTGTTTGTTGTAGCTTAAAACAGAATTTGACAAATTGTTTGAAGATTTGAAAGAAGATGATAAAACCCATGAAATGGAACCAGCTGAGGTATTGAACCAATATTTTTTATTTAAGACTACTCAATGTTTAAATGTACTTATAATCTACTCTTTGTTTAATCACAGGATCTGCATGTGAAAAAAGGAATGACTTACTGTATTTGCCTTTATGACTTTTTATTTATAGGCTATTGAAACACCACTGCTTCCACATCAAAAACAAGCTCTAGCTTGGATGGTGTCACGGGAAAACAGCAAAGAACTTCCACCATTCTGGGAACAGCGAAATGACTTATACTATAACACAATAACAAATTTTTCTGAGAAGGACCGACCAGAAAATGTCCATGGAGGAATTTTAGCTGATGATATGGGTTTGGTAATTATTTTTTTCTTTAGTTAATAAAATCTAATTTTTTCTAGAAAGTAATTTTGAAGTAAAAAGAGATAGGAATATGTTGATACCAGTTTGGGACTAGATTTTACTATCTTTGTAGAACACTGTGTTTCCTATAGTTTTTACTTAAAATAGTGGTAAAGTTTTGGTTTGGTTAAAGTACAATTAAAATAATTAGGTAACAATAATGGTATAAAGATGTTTTCCTCAGTTTTCTTTTTTTTTTTTTTTTTTTTTTTTTTTTTGAGGTGGAGTCTTGCTCTGTCACCTAGGCTGGAGTGCAGTGGTGCGATCTTGGCTCACTGCAGCCTCTGCCTCCCAGGTTCAAGCATTTCTCCTGTCTCAGCCTCCCAAATAGCTGGGATTACAGGCATGTGCCACCATGCCCAGCTAATTTGTATATTTTTAATAGAGACAGGGTTTCACCACGTTGGCCAGGCTGGTTTTGAACTCCTGACTTCAAGTGATCCACCCGCCTTGGCCTCCCAAAGTGCTGGGATTACAAATGTAGGCCACCTTGTCTGGCCATGTTTCTCAATTTTCTTTGCTCTTTGAAATTCAGGGTGACCTGTCTTTCATAGGTTTTCTTTTAAAAAGTAAAGACAAAACAATGTCATGTGAAATTGTATTCCATCACAAATATTGTGGTATGCAGAGTAATATTTATGGGTCCTTACACTAGCAGTTTTTATATTTTTCGATCTCAGTAACTCCTTCTACTTATAAAAATTAATGATCTCAAAGAACTTTTGTTTTTGGGTGCTGTTATCAGTATTTATAGTATTAGCCAATGGTAACTAAAGATAACAGTACAGACTCATTACTTGTTAACGTAAATAGCATATTTTTAAATGAAAAGTATGCCAAGACACTTAACAATTTTGTTGAGACACTGGCATTGTTTTACATTTTTGCACATCTCTGCGTTTGGCCGAATAGATGGCAGCTGAATTCTCACCTGCTTCTTCATTCAGTCTGCTCTGTTAGGTTGTTTTGGTTGAAGTATATGAAGAAAGTTTGTCCTTACGACGGTATGTAGTTGTAAAGGAAGGAGTATTTTAATAGCTTTTTAGGTAATTGCAGATTTTTTTGATACACTACATCAAAATTCAGTAAGTATTAGTTTATTAAAGGTTAATTGTTGTAATATGGAATGCTAAATCATATCAGTGAGCTTTTTATACCCTGTTCCATTAAAATCTATTTGTGTATCTTGCCCATTGAATGGATATTTTACCCATGTATGATTTTTATAACACCAAGCATTGCTCTTTTAGAAAATGTTGTTTCATTGAGTTGGGCAGACCTGCCAAATGTTGATGTATTTTGTATGCAATATCCAAAACTTACATTCATTAATGTTACCACTGATGTTATTAGAAAATCATTTACATTTTGGGAAGGCATTATGTTCATAGTGTCACAACTTTTCCAACATTCTAATTTTCTATTGAAAACTCACATTTTATCATTTACAAATAATCTCAGTTGTTTCCTTTGTAGATGACAGTCTCACTTTGTTCATTTTTAAGAAAATATCTTTTAGACAGTCGTGATTGATAGTTGTCATTCAAGTAAAAATGGTGTTGCATGAAAAAAGTGATTAGTTGAGCTTATAACTCCCATCTTGAGTGATTTTTCTCTAGCTAACCCTCATAGTTTGATACGTAACAGAAGTAGTTCATATGTAATTACCATTTCACTACACAGAATATTAAAAAGATTTGTACTTAAGTAATGAGATTTAATAAAATTAATGTGTACTGCTTCATCAAGAACATTCTTCTTCTTCTTCTTTTTTTTTTTTTTGTTGTTGAGGTGGAGTTTCACTCTTGTTGCCCAGGCCGGATTGCAGTGGTTCAATCTTGGCTCATTGCACCCTGCGCCTCCCAGGTTCAAGTGATTCTCCTGCCTCAGCCTCCTAAGTAGCTGAGATTACAGGCATGCGCCACCACACCTGGCTAATTTTTTGTGTTTAGTAGAGACGGAGTTTCACCATGTTGGTCAGGCTGGTCTTGAACTCCTGACCTCAGGTGATCCACCCCGCCTCAGCCTCCCAAAGTGCTGGGATTATAGGCCTTAGCCACTGCGCCCAGCCAAGAACTTTCTTAAGGAAAACTTTTTAAAAAAACTATGTGGCAGTTAAGAATGTGATGACTAGTACTAATATACCCCTTACTACCAGCTGCTTTGTTTTATGCTGAGGCACTTTTTTCGCCATTGCTATTTGGGCTTTTTGTAGGATTAGTGCAGATGTTGACAGAGTAAGGTCTATCTTAGTAGTATTATGAAAACAGTTTTGACTTCACATTTTCGTGAAGGGCTCCTGGGAAACCCTCCCCATCCCCAGTAGCCTGTGGACCACACTTTTAAAACTGCTGTTACTTACACTGCTTTAAAATTGCCAGAGATTTACTTCTGTATTGCCAACTATGAATTAAGCTGCAGTAAACATTGAAAAATTACATGCTTCCTCTTAAGAAAAATACGTAAGAAATATGTCTTTTATGCTTTATGGAGAAGTTATGACTTTAAGCTTGGTATTATCTTTAAGTCAAATTTTAATAAAATGGTTATATGCATACTGGAATTACTAATCACTTTAGCTCCGAACTTCATGGCAAATGAATAGTTATAAATAGTTGCATGATAAAAATCAATAGTTCAGGGTTAAATGTAGAATTGTAGAATAGCAGTCATTCAATAAAATGACATTTCTCAGAGATACTTTGTAATATTTTATAGTGTAAATAATTTAATAATTCCCTAATAATGCAGTGGAGGAAAGCATTTTCTAACTAAATGAAATACTCATTTTTCATTGACATGTATATACAGTACACTTTTGTGGCCTTGAATGATATTTGATATTCGATTACTTGATTTTAAAATGGGAATGTTTTTCTGGTGAACTGGGTTTCAGAATCTGACCATTTTTCTTTTTAAAACATTTTTAAGGGTAAAACTCTTACAGCCATTGCAGTAATCCTCACCAACTTCCATGATGGCAGACCTCTTCCTATTGAAAGAATTAAAAAGAATCTACTGAAGAAGGTAAAGTAGTAGTAAGTGCACTTTATGTGAAACCTCCAGTTTATTGTGAAATCTTTAAATTTCATCATTAAAAAAAACTATCAAGAAATTGTGTTTTCAGAAATGTGGTGAATGGTCTCTCTGTCTCTCATGTGTTGCTGATAAGAATGAAAGTTCGTGCCACCTTCTTTTTATGTTTTCAGACAAGGTGCGGCTCTGTTGCCCAGGCTGGAGTGCAGTGTTGCAATCTCGGATCACTATAACTTCTGCCTTCCCGATCTCAAGTCATGGGATTTCACCATGTTGTCCAGGCTGGTCTCGAACTCATGAGTTCAAGCAATCTATCTGCCTCAGCCTCCCAAAGTGCTGGGGTTATAGGTGTGAGCCACCAGCAGATATCACATGCTTGAGAGCAACTGATAATTTGTTATCAAGAGACTTAAAATTGTTTATAATCTTTGAACAATTTTGCCAGTCAGTGATGCCATTTCTAAGAAACTATCGGAAAGGAGTTACCAGAAATTCATTTTTTCCAAAGAAAGTACAAGTTTTTTTTTTCCTCAACATTGTTTTAAAGGCTGGGCATGGTGACTGGCGCCTGTAGTTCCACCTACCTGGGAGGCTGAAGCAGGGGTATTGCTGGAACCCAGGAGTTTGATCCTATGGTCAGCTATGATTGCACGATTGCACTCCAGCCTCAGTGACATTGTGAGACCCTGTCTCTAAAATAAATAAAAATAAGATAAAGGTGGACAATTTGAAACATCTTTTGATGAGGGAACAGTTAAACGATATAGCCATAAAACTTACATTAATAAAACTTAATGCAACCATTAAGTATTATTTTTAATGAATAACCACTTTCATGATTCTTTTTATTTAAAAAATGACAGGTACAAATCTTTGTGTGAAGTTTGGTTCCTCACTTTGTAAATAATATATTCATGTGTGTTTTAAGTCCGTTCACGTATACTATCTGTACCAAAATGTTAATAATAACTTACATCCTAGTGATGAGAATAAGGGTGACTTTTCTTGAAACTTTGTGTGTGTGTGTATGTGTGTGTGTATATATGTATATAATATAAACATACATTTATATTTGGTCTCTAAGAATTAAAAATTAGTGAGAAAAATAAATGTTATTAGAGAGGAACAGTTACTTCTTTTCTTACCTGAAAATTCAAATAACTTAAATAGAAGGAAATAGCAAAAAGATGTATGCAACATACTTCTTTTCTGAACTCTTCTCAATTGCCATTCTTCCCTGTTTTTAGTTTTCAGTGAAGGCAGTACATCAGTTTCCTGTCAGTGCTATTGAGATTTTATTTTATTAATGTCTGCACTTAGTTATATTTCCTACTTTCTACTTTTATTGAGAGTTAAACCTGTTGAAGTCTCAGATTCAGTTCCTAACCCTGAGCAACCTAGTGTTTTATGTCTTGTTCTTCCTACATTTGGTTATTGAAACTGAAGTTTTAGGTTACCAAATTTGATAGAAGCACATAAGACTGCTTACGGCTTTAGTCGCAAGTATTAATTGAGAAATTATCAATTAACAATAAGGATTTCTCTTATTTTTCCCCAAGATCAGTTACATATTTAAGGTGTGTTTTATAGTAGGAAGGTTTTAGGATATTTGGGTTGCTACATTAATTGAAATGGCAACTGAAGGTGTGATTTCCAGCCAGGGATTTACTAAAAAAAAAAAAAGTCACTCTTTCAAGTGTGTTTAGATATTCCAAACATAAATATACTGAAATATTGATTTAAATTCCTCTAGATTCTAACATACTATTATTTCATCCAGCTTGGACCTGATAAAAAGTTTATCTTTGAACTTTATAGAGAAAAAGTTTGCTGAGCAAAATATTTTGATATAAAGAATAATCCAAAGCTGAGCACAGTGACTCATGCCTGTAATCCCAGCACTTTGGAAGGCCAAGGCGGGCAGATCACCTGAGGTTAGGAGTTTGAGACCAGTCTGACCAACATGGTGAAACCCTGTCTCTACTGAAAATACAAAATTAGCTGGGTGTGGTGGTGCATGCCTGTAATCATAGTTACTCGGGAGGCTGAGGCAGGAGAATCACTTGAACCTGGGAGGTGGAGGTTGCAATGAGCCAAGATTGTGCCGTTGCACAACAGCCTGGGCAACAAGAATGAAATTCTGTCTCAAAAAAAAAAAAAAAAAAAAAAAAAGGAAGAAGATGAATGCAAAGGACATCCTTTATGTTTGAATAAACGTTTAGTTTTTTTTTTTTTTATACTGTTTAATATAAATGGTTATAGTAATTATTGAAGACTGGATAGGACGTTTGATGAAAAACATTTTTACCATCTCTTTCTCGGAGCTGATGCTTAGACGTTAACTATCTAAAGTAACTCTTCTGGTTACATATCTCTATTGGATTTTTAATTTATTTTATTTTTTGAGACGGAGTGTAGTGGCGCGATATGAACATGGAACATTGATTTGAAAAGTTTGAAGTCTGAGAATTCTTCATTATAAAGTAAATCCCAGTTCTTGAGTTTTTCATTAATGTGTCATTTATAATTGAGATTTGCTTTTGGTATTCCTTTTGAAAAGGTAAAGACCAAGTAGTTTGTTTTTTTTTTTTTTTGAGATACCCGTAAAAAAATTTTAAATCAATTTGTATATTTTCCTCTTCACTTATTCACCCTCCCCTTCAGTTGCTCCAGAATTGGGTAGCAATTTAAGTCATTTTTATTATGCAAAGTAAAGCAATATAAAACACGATGCATTTAAAGTTATTTAAAACTGATAGCGGTACTGTTTAAGAAATATGCCTATTTACCCAGGAATGTAATGTTAACGATGACGCTATGAAACTTGGAGGAAACAGTACCAGTGAAAAGGCAGATGGACTAAGCAAAGGTAAATTTTAATTTTGAAATGACCCAATATTTGATCTCGTAAACTTTAATTTGAATATGACCCAATATTTGATTTGTGTTTTTTCAGCCTGATATTGTAATTCTAGTTTTGGCTTTGTACTGTACAAAAATTTAGGATCTCTTATTTAAAAGGTCTTTCCTGAGTACTGGTAGGAAAGGTTTCATCAAGGAGATGATTGAATTAGGTAGTATACCATTTAGAGAACTGGGGAAGAGCATTTTGGGTTGTGAAAAAAAATCTCATGAAAGGATACTTTTAAAAGAGCATGTTTTATTTTGGGACCTTAGTGAATTTTATTGTATTTAAAATGTAATACGCATGGATAACAGCAGATAATGCTGGAAAGCTAGCTTTAGAGCCAAATTCTGAAGTCATAGGAGAAATGGAAAGAGCTCTGTGGATTTTACAGTTAACTGACCTTCATAAAGTTAATTTCTAAAGATAGATTAGAGCAGACCAAAAATATTTTAAGAGTAGTAGGTGAAAAATTGTAAATAACAGTTGTGTGCTATTACTTAAGTTTGGAATAGGAAAGAAATAGGTGGCTGGGTTAGGGTAAGATGAGGGGTTTTTTTTTGTTTTTGATTTTGTTCTGTGGTTTTAAGAAAGGAATCCATGAGATTTTGGATTTAGTAGAGAGAGTAGTAGGTTGTGGGAGGAAATAGAATCAGGAGAATAGGTAGATGAGTTAGCAGTAGAAGGAAAGAAGTAAGGTTGAGGGAAAGTATAGATAAATGAGTAGATTAAAAGATAGGAAAATTGAGATTTTTATGGAAGATGCCATCTCATTTTCTTTGTAAAGTGAAATAGGTCATCTTGGAATAAAAGGAGTTAGAATCTAGGCAAAGGGGTCAAAGTAGTGTGGATCATTCTGGTATGGATCATGCTGATGAATGGGTAGGGGAGCTGAACAGTATTTAGTAAGAAGAGTTACCAAGTGACACAAGGTGACAGCTGAGATTTGAACATGTAAATTTATAACAGCACCTATTTGTGGTTCCAGTAGCTCTTAGCTGCCTTGGTACAGCAAAACATTCAGCTAGTGTGGGGATTGGCTGGATGAGTACAAAGAAAAGACTGGGTCATAAAAATTTGAAGGTACTTTCTAATTAGAAATGAGGAAATACTAGATTAGGAAAAAAGTAGACAAAATAGAGTAATGAAAGGAATGAAGATGTTAAGAAAACTGAAAATCAGTAATTAGAAAACCAAGGTTTTAAGAGGGATAATACTAATTTCTAAGACACCTTACTAATACTTTATATTTGCATTTTTCTTTGAAATAGAAGCATCTAGATGTAGTGAACAACCCAGTATTTCAGATGTCAAGGAGAAGAATAAGTGTCGCATGTCAGAATTGTCTAGCCCCCGCCCCAAAAGGTAAACTGTTATGGTTTGATTATGTCATATGTTTATTTAGACTCTGTTTTCTTATGTGTAAGAGAGATAGAGGCTGGGCACAATGGCTCACACCTGTAATCCCAGCACTTTGGGAGGCTGAGGCAGGCGGATCACAAGGTCAGGAAATCGAGACCATCCTGGCTAACATGGTGAAACCCCATCTCTACTAAAAATAGAAAAAAATTAGCCAGGCCTGGTGGTGGGTGCCTGTAGTCCCAACTATTCAGGAGACTTAGGCAGGAGAATGGCGTGAACCTGGGAGGCAGAGCTTGCAGTGAGCCAAGATTGCGCCACTGCACTCCAGCCTGGGTGACAGAGCGAGACTCCGTCTCAAAAAAAAAGAAAAAGAGAGAGATAAAGATGACCATGACCATTATATTTGTTAAGTAGTTCTTTCAAATACATTCTTTTATTTGAAACTGCCAAGATCACGATGACTTAGGCAGATAGGGTATTCTCATTTTACAGATGAAGAAAAATGATACTGACTTATAAAAGAAATGAATTGGTAAATTTTAATAATCATTCATCTTTCTACTACTTTTTTTCTACTTTATCAAGGAACTAAAATCTAGATCTTGGGATTTTTGCTTTTTTTGAGATTTTAGAAGTTTTCTTTGTGGATTTAAGGGGATGAAAACTGAAGAATATTTTATTAGATTACTTGACAAAGGCATTCTTGATCGTTTCAATTCTTCACATGTAGTGGAAATAAGACATGATAAAGTTATTTATGAACAGTATTATATTAACATAGACTAGAGGGAGAATTTAAAAAAAGATGTAATTCTCCTCTGATCTTGTCTTGAATCTGTTAACTTTACAAACTTCTTTTATCCTCTGAGATAGGTCTAAAAACTGGGCTTTTGTTGTGTTATATTGTCTACCATCAGTATCTACGCAAGTCATCGCAAATCTGTCTCTGCTAGCTATTTCATCAACAAAG